>NW_025964372.1:9437181-10038352 GCF_023055435.1 Haliotis rufescens
TTAAATAAGAGACGATCGTCATCAGTCTGTATCAGTATCAGAAACTTTTCTTACGAGGGCCTGATTACAAAATACTGGGGTAAATATTTAATTCTTATGTCAATGTATGCTGGACAAATCATTAACACGTGATATTCATCTTCTGTTCCTTGGTTGCAGTAAACACATGTAGTATTTTGGAAAATCTGGCAGCTCTGATATGCAAATTATGACTATTACATCTAAATTTTGTTTAATGGGTTTTTTTCTGTTAAAAGTTTAAAGTTTTTATAGCTACCTGATATCTCTCTGGCGTGATTTGAAGCTTGAAATATGAATAGTAAGTTAAGGATTTCGACTCTTTGATATCGTTGTACCACTCTTGTTGGTAAATGTTTTTACATCTCTGTTTAAACAGACACAAGAATAGAAATATATTTCCGACATCTTGGTTTATCCAGGCATTTTCATCTAATTTCTTTAATAAATCATAACATCGTTTAGAATATCTTGTAGAAGGCTGTCTAGTAACTCTTATCCAGGAGGCTATAACTCTAGAACGGGCATTAATCCATAGAGAAAAGCGATCACATTTTCCGAACATAACTTTCTTCGAAGCCTGCATAAACTAGGTCTTGCAGAATGTAGTAAGAACTTCTTCTATAGAATAATGAAAGTTCATACCCCAGAGCTCCGAACCATTTTAAAAAGATTGGCTGAATTTTCAAATCGAATAATTCAAATACTGAATCAAGAGGCAAGTCTTTATATTTTCTAATAAATCGCTTAACAACATGCAATTATTTCTCCGCTTGCAAAGCTAGTGTCTCACATGCCTTTGTAAAATATGTCTGCATGAAAAGATAATACCTAAATATGTGTTGCACGAGATTACCGTTTTTGCGTTTCCATTAATCGTCCATTCCTCAGTTCGAGCTATTCTCCCCCCCCCCCCCCCCCCCCCCCGTTTTTGAATACTACTACTTTCGTCTTGCTTACATAAATAGACAAACCCCATTTTAAGCAATATTCACCTAGGACCTCAATTTTCTTCTGTAATAATACAACAGAGGTAGCAAAGATAGCAACATCGTCGGCAAACAACAGTATTGATAAATCATGAATGGTGTCGTCAATAAAGATCCCCCTACTGTCGTTCGAGATTATTTCTTTAACTAATTCTTCAATAAACAATAGGACAGAACAGGTGACATGTGCAGCCTGGTCTAATGCCTATTTCTGCTGTAAATATATCGGTCATTTCATACCTGTTAACTCATACAGATGCTTTGACATTTTTTGTACAAATGTAATAATCGATTAAGTTTCCCGTGAATACCAGATTGAAGCAACAACAAAAAAACAATAACTTCAGTCTATCCACAGAGTCAAAGGCCTTTTAAAAATCTACAAATATACAGTAATATTTCCCACCTTTTCTCATTAGATGCCTGTGAATTAATGAATAAAAAGTAAAGGCATGGTCAGTAGTAGACTAATTTTCTCCGAATCCTGCTTGACATTCTGACAACAAATTTTATGTTGATATCCACGTTTTACGACGATTATCTATTATCGTAGTGAATAGTTTATTTAAAGTGTTCAACAATTATATATATCTCTGTAATTATTTGTTTCAATCTTATCCCCTGATTTGTGCAAGGGAACTATTAATCCAACGTTCCAATGTTCAGGAAAATTTCCAAAGTCAAGAATACGATTAAATAACTTTCTTAGCAGAGGTAGCAATTAGAACCTCGTTTCTTGGAATACTTCAACAGGGACTCCGTCAACAGGTAACTGAAGATAACAACTGTAGACAATAACTGTAGATAATAACTGTATGTAATAACTGTAGGTAATACCTGTAGATAATAACTGTAGGTAATAACTGTAGACAATAACTGTAGATAATAACTGTAGGTAATAACTGTAGACAATAATTATAGATAATAACTGTAGGTTATAACTGTAGACAATAGCTAGATAATAACTATAGTGAATGAGTATGGTTTTACGCCACTTTTAGAAATTTTCCAGCAATATCACGGTGGGGGGCATTAGAAATGGGCTTCACACATTGTACCCACGTCCGGATTCCAACCCGGGTCTTCGGCGTGACGAGTGAACGCTTTAACCACTTGGCTACCCGACCGCCCCTTTATAACTGTAGGTAATACCTGTAGACAATAACTGTAGGTAAGAACTGTAGTTAATAACTGTAGACAATAACTGTAGGTGATACCTAGATAATAACTGTAGTTTTGTTTGGTTTGTTGTTTAACGCCGCACTCAGCAATATTCAAGCTACATGTATCTGACGGCGGTCTGTAAATAATCGAGTCTGGGCCAGACAATCCAGTGATAGACATAATGAGCATCGATCCACGCAAGTGGGATACAATGACATGCATCAGCCAAGTCAGCGAGCCTGATCCCCCGATCGCGTTAGTCGCCTATTACGACAAGCATAGTCGCCTTTTACGGCAACCATGGGTTGCTGAAGACCTATTCTACCCCGGGTCTTGTGTACAGTTACTGTCTGCAGTTTTATTATATACTTCAGTGTGAATACTCCACTCGTGAAAATATCTCCTTTTCCTCCGTCACGAGATGAAAGAGACATGATATTTTACTCGACACATGGAATATCTTATTTATTATATACTTTTTGTGTAGTTGTCTAGTTTAGTGTTTGCAAAATTTAAAAAAATATAAACAAAAGTATCAACAAATATTTAGGGACACGAAAAATCTTTATCATACATTTCGATATATAGAGAATCTCACCAGAGCGTCTTTTGATATCAAATATATCAACACGAGTTGATAAAAGTGGAAAAATTCTGAGGCTTGCCGATGATTTTTGCCACTTTTATCAACGAGTGTTGATATATTTGATATAAAAAGACACGAGGGTGAGATTTTATTTATCATCCAACATCATTCTTCCAACTTTTTCAGTTTGTAGACAGTAATATTAGCACTGTCTCCAGTGTAAAACAGTGTAAAACAGCTTCAGTAGCAGATCCATTAGTGATGTCATTTGATTGTGACGTCATGGTAACCAATGACGTCAGAATGGGCTGCAAAGCATTGTGATGCAATTTCATAGCAGCGATATCTACAGTGTAGATATCGCTTGATCTCACCCAAGCTATATCTCCTGTGGGAGCCAGTATTATACACAAAATCAACTTTAACAACAAATATTCTTGAAAACTAGGAGACCGCTGTTGGAAGCGAAAGAATACACGCTGGTCAAGTAACAACATTTGGGAAACGAACAGTCTCGATTGATGAGTTAAATGAGAAATTTACAGTTTATTACGAAACATTTTTGAGAGATTAACAAACGTCAAGAAGTGATATTTACTCCATAAATGACCATCTGTCATTATGACCATTGCCTTGTCAATGTGAAACTAAAGTAAAAAGGAGGTCAACAGTTTGTGTACGGGCGAGACACTTACGATAAAGGGAGACAGTTTAAGGGGAGGTAACTCTTTCTATGACAATAATTCCGTTAAAGTGTTATGTTCACTGCAGTGAAATATCAAATATCACTTTTCTCAACTTCAGAAAACTCAGTCTACCACACAGAAGTATGTAATAAAACTGCAGACAATAACTGTACACAAGACCCGTGAAGATTCGGGGTAGAATAGGACTTCAGCAGCCCATGCTTGCCGTAAAAGGCGACTATGCCTGTGGTAAAGACGACTAACGGGATCGGGTGGTCAGGCTCGCAGGTTTGTTGATGCATGTCATCGGATCCCAATTGCGTAGATCGAAGCTCATGATGTCAATCACTGGATTGTATGGTCCAAACTCGATTATTTCCATACCGCCGTCATATAGCTGAACTATTGCTGAGTGCGGCGTCAAATAACAAACAAAACAAACAACTGTTCACCATATCACTGTAGATAGTAGATAATAACTGTAGATAATAACTGCCTTTAGTAGACCTAAGATTCTGATATACAATTCCCGTCCACGAAACTGACTTACTCGGAAGTCGCAAATGACTGACAACTATCCAACCGATAGGGTCCTCGATAAGCATTTCATTTCTTTTAAGTTTGATATCAAAATAGATGAGGAAATGAATTAGCATATTTGACCAACAAAAGTACGTATTTGGTGTATATATGTTTCTATATTCCAGAAGTACCTGACAGCCCAACATAATGTACCACTGGTCTCTTATAGCTGGTCAATCACACAGTATACTCGTTCTGTTCTCCCTGGTGATACCATGCTCATACTGCTCCCGCGGGACTGTGATTTGTAAGTAGATATCTAAACATGGGATGTGAAATTGCTCTTAGACGGGGCAAGTATGTTGCTAGAGAATTGATATTCAAATAGTGATAATGCTTACCTTCCGAAAATGCTATTATGTCATTTCTCCAATGTTGATTAACAAAACACCATTAACAACTCTCTACACCGGCATGGCTATATATTGGTGATGGTTTGTACAAGAAAACATTAAGTCAGACCACAGGTATTAGGCAAGTGCGACACATAACTTAACCACGGGTAATATTCGAAATCCATTTTCAGTTTGTATACATTAGGTATCAAAGGGGTTAAACAAACATACAGTTGATGTTTGATAAAAATAATAGTTTGATATTCGATATAAGATGCAATGCAAACACATTATATAGCCATCCCTCTGAAAACATGCTATGCTGCGCAGGCAATTCGCCGACAGTTCATTGGTATAAGTTGTACATAGAAAATGAAGTCACAAAGCGCACGTAAAATATACATGCACTGGCGATTGTCTCGCTGGGAGACAAACGCTCAGTTATATATTATTTGACATTAAATATGCCCTTGAGCTGCAAATAAATCTATTCGACAGAGATTAAAGATTTGCGGAAGTGTGAGCCTGTTCCATTCTAAATTACAGACAGACAAATTTATTCGGTACTTCAGGCCACCGGCCCATAATACAATGGAAATATACTGTATATATATATTTGCATGCTGAGTAGATTTAATAAATGATTTACCGTTCCACACTGTGTTTCCTTTCGATGTTCATGACTTGGGAGAGAAATTTACCTAAGCCTTTTATAATTTGTTCATTTTCAGCTGACATAAGTCTTATAAAATTCTCAATAGAGGGAGGGGTAACGAGACGCTTAGGAAAAGAGTTTCTTCTTGCTCTAGAATACTGGTCACAAATCATAAGAACATGGAATTCATCTTCAACATGGTTATGTCCCTTTGAAAAACAGAAAGTGCAGACACGTTCATTATATGGGATGTTGTTGTGACGCCGCAGTTCAACAGCAAGTCTGAAATTATTACACCTGAACATGGCTATAAGTCTACGTTGGTAAGAAGACATATCACAAGTAATATATGATTCCACATTTAGTAATGACTTTGAACTGTGAGTAGTAGTTGCATTTCGTTGATGATGTCAGGGAAAAGTGCCAATATTGAGTGAGTCAGTCGTAAAATCTTCGTTTAAAATCTGTCATGAAATGTTGAATATTACCAATGTCTTGGCTTAGCCAAACAAAACCAAATCCAAACTGGAATAAAATCATTCTAATATGTGATGCCCATGTAATTTTACCATTATCATCAAGAGATTTTAGTATATAATAAGCTTGGATGGGTAGCCTGTGTTGTTCCATCTGAATTAGTCTGCACCAGTACTTGACTGCTCTTGACATGTAGTTATACTGTAGGGGGATCCTACCACAGTCTCCTAGAACCATGTTGTTGTTGGTGAACTTATTTACTTTCAAAAAGGATTTGCAGAATCTGTTATGGACACTCTCAATAATGTTACAGTAGCTGGTTCCCCAGATCTCTGATCCATAACATACATTCTAAATTATTCAGTTTTAGATCCATGTAGATCCAGATGGGTTGTTAGTGCGCCTAATGACAACGATTGTTATGTGGCACTGGTGTTGATTCAGTTTCTTCTGGTAAAGATGATAATCAAGCCGCATCAGCATCAGCATCAGGAGCGGTTTCAGATACCTTGACACGTAGACGTATTGACTAATTCAGTACAGCGTTGCCGCACGCGCATACCTTACATCATATATAAAGAGAAGTGGTTTTACTTCACAATATAGCAGTCATATATTCCAGCCATATTACAGCAGCATGCGGATCTGGGTTAGGAAAACCAGTGGTTGACAGCACGAGCAACGATCCAGGTGGTCGTCTGATCAATGTTTCATCATAACAAATTCATTGACAAAACCAAACCCATGCCTGGTAAGAAGAGATAGGACGACACGGCCTAAACGAGGGGTGATGTAACAGCTCCAATCAACAATGACAATATCGGGTGTGGCCGCTATCTGCGCTGAGTCAGGCGAGGAAGCGGCGGCGCATTGAAGACACCACATGGAGAAAAATGCTTGTAGATGTTGTTCTAATTGTCAACCAAAAAATTAACCAACTGAGCTAGCATTACCGGCTGGTTCTGGTCCCGTCGTAGGCGTAATTCCATCTCATCCTAGACATGTTCTATGGGGAAGCCACCGGGAGAAACAGCGCCTATGACAGTACAGCAATGTTATGATTCCTCAAAACGTCTATTACAACACGTGCAACATGTGGGCGGGCATTATTCTGCTGCATGTGCACAATTGGTAGAACATGATCTCGAACGATGTCGTCCGGGTAGCGTACCCCATTCAAATTGCAATTGACAACGACACACTGACGACGTTGAGTAACGCAGCGTCGCTAAAACATCTCCATGGACGCCCGTAGACCCTTGACGCCCGAAACCTGGACTCATCTGTGGACAGTATACTGTCCAAGTCTCGTCTGTTTACACCAAGCTAGGCGTGACGATAAAGTGAAAGGAGAATTGGGCTCATCGTTGGACGTCGGGGCCGGATGTTGTGCTCCCTCAACCGGTTGCGTACGGTTCTGTAACTGTTTGGCCTTAACCCAGGAATTGTCCGAGCTGTTTGTAGCAGTTTAGTTTCGATTCTGTAGATGCACCAACCGAATATGGTCCATGGCAAGTCATGAGTGTTGCCCTGCTGTAGAAAACGTCTCCAAAGAGCTGATGTGTGTGTTTCGATGAACAATAAACTGTCTGGCAACTTCGTTTTTTCGCCATTCCTGTTTACAGCACATTCAAGGTGCGTAGACGTTGAAATTCAGCAAGCCGTGGCATTCTGTAATCGTTATTTACATTTAGACAAACACGTTTAATGAGTACCTGATAGGTACACAGTATCATTGTGTGCTGTTCACCACGTGTCTGAGTGTCATTCTCCCAAGTAACACACAAACATCCAAATTGTACGCCGTGCATGGACATGCACGTTCACATTATTAATCAGGACCTTAAAGTCGGGGAGATGTCTTCATAAATATGAATAGAAAGATGCATTATTTAATTTCAGAATAGATTCAGTTACCTTTTTCGTTAGTATATATATCATGTAGAAATATCACACATGTATAGCATATGACATATATACATGAAGCACGTTTGTTCTTTAACGCCGCACTCAGCAATCATCCAGCTGTATGACGGTGGTCTGTAAAGAATCGAATCCACCCGATCCCGTTGGTCGTCTCTTAAAGACAAACATAGTCGCCTTTTACGGCAAGCATGGTTTGCTGAAGACCTATTCTACCCCGGATCTTCACGGGCCCCATGCAGAATCTAGATGTCTAACATCGTTGCAGAAGATGGTAAACATCGGGATATTTGAAATGATGGACAATCAGTCACACAACCAATGATCAGTTTTGTACTTTTTCTGAAAAAAATATCATAAAGTACACAGAAAAAAATTAATAAGCGCCTCGTATATATTTGCATGTTCTTTCTTCAATGACTCTCTCATATGGATATAACAAATCAATGAGCGTGGTTCTATTGCCAACTTGAACAGTAAGAGTAAGGATACTGGATGTTTTCCCATTATAAATCATCTACTCAGGGTATGTAAGCTGACACGGGCCTATCACCTGCACACGTTAACAGGAAACCCACACGAAGTATGCAGGGTATTATAATGCTTTCATTTCTCACGGCGTGCCACACTCCAGCTTGTTCCGGCAGTAAAGGCCAGTATGTGAGAACAAAGATAGTTTGACGATATAGGATTTTCTCACCACATGGTTGTGGCTACTGTCAATCCTACCAGTGATAGTCGACCACTATAATGTGTTCAGACAGATCCACAAATGACAAACGACTCTTGACAATAACAGATTGTAATTTGACGCCTTGTGCCGTAGGTTTGCCGTCTAAGATGACTATGGTCGAATTTGTTAATCGATTAGTGGTAATTCCTAGTAGCCGATAACAAGTGTTCTGGTACCCCCTGTGCTGCTTCCCTCTACCCCTACAATACACCGCTTGTCGGTACCGCCCCCAACTGTGTGGGCTCTCAGTCACCGCCCCAGCCAAGTGGCGACATCCTTTCTCTGCTGAGTTTGGGTCTCGCAAGGTCTCCCCTCGCAGCACGAGACTTAGCGTGCGTAGCAATATGACGTGTGGCAGCAAACTCACATAACTAGTCATTCAAGGAATTGTGAGTTTCAAATTAACTACTAAATCCCGTTTTAAAATCCCGCATGTAAAAGGAGCTTCAGGAATATCACAGCTATTGTGATAGCCACGTGCGATGAATATGTGGGCAACATGTTCACAGCCGCGTGTCACGCTTGGTTCCCCCGAATAAATATGGTCTAGTATGGGTTTGTCATTATTTACATAACCGGTAATAGATATTGATTAAAGTGTCCCCATGTCGCCGACTGAAGGGCATCGTGGGAACAACACCCAACAATGCACCACATAATGCACAATCAGGAACTCTTCTTTTCTGGAGAAAACCTTGGGAAAATATATTCCCAGGGAACATCAAAGTATTTTAACATTACCTACATACGTTATCAGTAACACTGTTCTATCAAGGGAGGGAGATGTCCACAACCTTGAGCATGCCTGCATCCGTTCTGTTAGACTGTCACATGGATGAACCTTTTTGTTTAATATGAACGCCACCCCTGCATAATCAGTGCCTCCTTGTTTGTTGCAGCTGTTGTATTTGTGTTGTTTGTGTTGTTGTTTGTGTTGGTGTTGTTTGTGTTGTTGTTGGTGGATTTTTGGAGAACTTGATTAACCAAACTTAATGAGTCCCTCCTCGCCTCCTCGCCTCCTCGCCCGCAATAATCACCTTTCATCAGTTGACTGGTGTTAATGCCGGATGTTGGCACCTACTGTTCAAGGCATAAACTTCTCTTTGAGAGAGAAACCGTGCTGACACCTGACAGCTGTATTGCTTTTTTACAACTTACTTCAATCAATAAATATTTGCATGAACATGTGATTTTGGCTTTGAAAACGTGGGCATATACGTCACATATAGTGAGGTGTTTTGCAGCGACCATCATCGTATCTTTGAAGGCTTCTTTATACCCTGTGTTCGGGAAACTCGCAGTAAGTGGGACATGCACCATCACCACGTGGTAGGTACACGGGGATCAGCGACACACGTTGGTGCAACATCGGCTGTTACAACACAGGTAGGTGCAACATCGGCTGTGACAACACACGTAGGTGCAACATCGGCTGTGACAACACAGGTAGGTGCAACATCGGCTGTGACAACACAGGTAGGTGCAACATCGGCTGTGACAACACAGGTAGGTGCAACATCGGCTGTGACAACACAGGTAGGTGCAACATCGGCTGTGACAACACAGGTAGGTGCAACATCGGCTGTGACAACACAGGTAGATGCAACATCGGCTGTGACAACACAGGTAGGTGCAACATCGGCTGTGACAACACAGGTAGGTGCAACATCGGCTGTTACAACACAGGTAGATGCAACATCGGCTGTTACAACACAGGTAGGTGCAACGTTGACTGTTACAACACAGGTAGGTGTAACGTTGACTATTACAAAACAGGTAGGTGCAACGTTGCCTGTTACACCACAGGTACGTGCAACGTTGACTGTTACACCACAGGTAGATGCAACGTTGACTGTTACAACACAGGTAGGTGCAACGTCGACTAATACACTATAGGTAGTTGCAACGTTGCCTGTTACACCACAGGTAGGTGCAATAACGTTGAGTTTTACACCGCAGGTAGATACAACGTTGACTGTTACAACACAGGTAGGTGCAACGTTGACTGTTACAATACATGTAGGTGCAACGTTTACTGCTACAACACAGGTAGGTGCAACGTTGACTGTTACAACACAGGTAGATACAACGTTGACTGTTACAACACAGGTAGGTGCAATGTTGACTGTTTCACCACAGGTAAGTGCAATGTTGACTTACAACACAGGTATGTGCAAAGTTGACTGTTACAACACAGGTAGGTGCAACGTTGACTGTTACAATACATGTAGGTGCAACGTTTACTGCTACAACACAGGTTAGTGCAACGTTGAATGTTACAACACAGGTAGGTACACTGTTGACTGTTACAACACAGGTAGGTGCAACGTTGACTGTTACACTACACGTAGGTGCAACGTTGAATGTTACGCCACAGGTAGAAGCAACGTTGACTGTTACACAACAGGTAGATGCAACGTTGCCTATTACAAAATAGGTAGGTGTAACGTTGACTATTACAAAACAGGTAGGTGCAACGTTGACTGTTACACCACAGGTAGATGCAACGTTGACTGTTACAACACAGGTAGGTGCAACGTCGACTATTACACCATCGGTACGTGCAACGTTGACTGTTCCACCACTGGTAGGTGCAATAACGTTGAGTGTTACACCGCAGGTAGATGCGACGTTGACTGTTACAACACAGGTAGGTGCAACGTCGACTATTACACCATAGGTAGGTGCAGCGTTGCCTGTTACACCACAGGTAGGTGCAATAACGTTGAGTTTTACACCGAAGGTAGATACAACGTTGACTGTTACAACACAGGTAGGTGCAACGTTGACTGTTACAACACAGGAAGATGCAACGTTGACTGTTACAACACAGGTTGGTACAACGTTGACTGTTTCACCACAGGTAGATACGACGTTGACTGTTACAACACAGGTAGGTGCAACGTTGACTGTTACAACATAGGTAGGTGCAACGTTGACTGGTAGAGGCTGGAGAGTAGAGGGTAATGTACACCAGGGTGTAGTGACTAGAGAGTAGAGGGTAATGTACACCGGGGTGTAGAGGCTGGAGAGTAGAGCTTAATGTACACTGGGGTGTAGTGACTAGAGAGTAGAGGTTAATGTACACCAGGGTGTAGTGACTAGAGAGTAGAGGTTAATGTACACCAGGGTGTAGTGACTGGAGAGTAGAGGTTAATGTACACCGGGGTGTAGTGACTAGAGAGTAGAGGGTAATGTACACCGGGGTGTAGAGGCTAGAGAGTAGAGGGTAATGTACACCAGGGTGTAGTGACTGGAGAGTAGATGTTAATGTACACCAGGGTGTAGTGACTAGAGAGTAGAGGTTTATGTACACCGGGGTGTAGTGACTAGAGAGTAGAGGTTAATGTACACCGGGGTGTAATGACTAGAGAGTAGAGGTTAATGTACACCGGTGTGTAGAGGCTAGAGAGAAGAGGTTAATGTACACCAGGGTGTAGTGACTAGAGAGTAGAGGTTAATGTACACCGGGGTGTAGAGGCTAGAGAGTAGAGGTTAATGTACACCAGGGTGTAGTGACTGGAGAGTAGATGTTAATGTACACCAGGGTGTAGTGACTAGAGAGTAGAGGTTAATGTACACCAGGGTGTAATGACTAGAGAGTAGAGGTTAATGTACACCAGGGTGTAGTGACTAGAGAGTAGATGTTAATATACACCAGGGAGTAGTGACTAGAGAGTGACTAGAGAGAGAGAGAGAGAGAGAGAGAGAGAGAGAGAGAGAGAGAGAGAGAGAGAGAGAGAGAGAGAGAGAGAGAGAGAGACTGTACACCAGGGAAAGGTGACTGAGAGTGTGGGTAATAGTAAGGATTATGGAGAGTAAGGTAAAATGAGAACGAGGTAACAAAGGGGACAACTAAGCCAGGGAGAGGGTCGGCCCCTACAATCTGTCCGTTACGGTAGCCGCAGGGGCTTGTTGGGTCAGGTAGACATAACCTCATCAGTGAAACTAGAGGCCTGCGTCAGAGGCACGGTACACCAACAGGGGTAAACATCAAAATATATAACATTTCATATGTAAACAAATCTTTAAATTGTAGTGTTTTACGTACGCAAAGTGATATAGCGCCGGGGGAAAGCCGTCACGCGAGCCATTGCGTTGTTCTTACTAGTCTAGTACACAAAAGCTATTCAGCATGTGTCGGGAGATATCGCGTTATCTGGCTAACATCGGAGGGGCAGCCGATTGTCGTTTCACCCCATTGGTGATTTCAACACTTCCACGGTAATACAATCACGCTCACAAAACCACGTCCTGACTCTAGAAATTCGAAAATTGCACAATTTCTAAAGTGACAACAAAAGACGGCTGGTAAGACAAAACGAAACACTGGCAGTAATAGCAAGGTAACACGCGAGGGTCATAAATCACGATGTATACTGTCTGAGGCGAGGAGGGCTGGCGAGCTGAACACATCTCACTCCGGGCTGCACACCAACGTGCCTCGCACCCACCCTGGTGCACCACATCACTGTCGTCGATAACAACCTTACCGCTCTTCCGCAACATCAATGACGGTGTCAGGCTGTTCATCCACCAATAGAAAAACAGTGTACAGTTTCCGTAAGCTGTGTATATATTTTGCAGATACGTGGAAATCTAATTTGAAAACCCTAGTAAGTATTACCTATCTGAAGCAAGTCACTATTACCCACTTGAAACAAGTCACTATTACCTATCTCACGTAAGTCACTATTACCGATCTGAAGCAAGTCGCTATTACCTATCTAATGCAAGTTTGTATTATAGTTAATTTTGCCTATCTAGAGGAAGTCACTAATATCTATCGGAAGTAAGTCAGTATAATAGTCAGTATTACCTACCTGAAGTAAGTCACTAATGCTTTTCTGAAGTAAGTCAGTATTACCTATCTGACGTAAGTCACTATTACCTATCTGAAATAAGTCACTATTACCTGTCTGAAATAAGTCACTATAACCTATCTGAAGCAAGACAGTATTACCTATCTGAAGTAAGTCACTATTACCTATCTGAAGTAAGTCAGTATTACCTATCTGAAGTAAGTCAGTATTATGGTCAGTATTACCTGTTGAAGCAAGTCACTATTACCTATCTGAAGCAAGTCAGTATTACCAATCTGAAGCAAGTCAGTATAATAGTCAATATTACATAGCTGAAGCAAGTGACTATTACCTAGCTGAAGTAAGTCACTATTACCAGTCTGAAGCTAGTCAGTATTATAGTCAGTATTACATATCTGAAGCAAGTTACTATTACCTATCTGAAGCAAGTCAGTATTATAGTCAGTATTACATATCCGAAGCAAGTTACTATTACATATCTGAAGCAAGTCAGTATTACCAATCTGAAGTAAGTCACTATTACCAATCTGAAGCAAGTCAGTATTATAGTCAGTATTACATAGCTGAAGCAAGTTACTATTACCTATCTGAAGCAAGTCAGTATTATAGTCAGTATTACATAGCTGAAGCAAGTCACTATTACATCTCTTACATACGTCACTATTATAGTCAGAACTACCTATCTGAAGCAAATCAGTATTATGGTCAGTATTACCTATCTGAAGAAAGTCAGTACTATAGTCAGTATAACCTATTTGAAGCAAGTCACTGTAACCTATCTGAAGCAAGTCAGTATTATAGTCAGTATTACATATCTGAAGCAAGTTACTATTACCTATCTGAAGCAAGTCAGTATTATAGTCAGTATAACCTCTCTGAAGTAAGTCACTATTATCTATTTGAAGTAAGTCACTATTACCTATCTGAAGCAAGTCACTATTACCTATCTGAAGCAAGTCAGTATTATAGTCAGTATTACCTATCTGAAGTAAGTCACTATTATCTATCTGAAGCAAGTCGCAATAACCTATCTGAAGTCAGTCATCATTACCTACCTGAAGCAAGTCACAATAACCTATCTGAAGTAAGCCAGTATTACCTATCTGAAGCAAGTCACAATAACCTATCTGAAGTAAGTCACTATTACCGATCTGAAGCAAGTCACAATAACCTATCTGAAGTAAGTCACAATTACCGATCTCAAGCAAGTCACAATAACCTATCTGAAGGAAGTCACTATTACCTAACTGAAGTAAGCCACTATTACCTATCTGAAGCAAGTCACAATATCCTATCTGAACTAAGTCACTATGTCCTATCTGAAGCAAGTCACAATAACCTATCTGAAGGAAGTCAGTATTATAGTCAGTATTACATATCCGAAGCAAGTTACTATTACCTATCTGAAGCAAGTCAGTATTATAGTCAGTATTACATAGCTGAAGCAAGTCACTATTACATCTCTTACACACGTCACTATTATAGTCAGTACTACCTATCTGAAGCAAATCAGTATTATGGTCAGTATTTTACCTACCTGAAGCAAGTCAGTACTATAGTCAGTACAACATATTTGAAGCAAGTCACTGTATCCTATCTGAAGCAAGTCAGTATTATAGTCAGTATTACATATCAGAAGCAAGTTACTATTACCTATCTGAAGTTAGTCAGTATTATAGTCAGTATTACCTATCTGAAGCAAGTTACTATTACCTCTCTGAATCAAGTCACTATTACCTATCTCAAGTAAGTCACTATTACCTCTCTGAAGTAAGTCACTATTATCTATTTGAAGTAAGTCACTATTACCTATCTGAAGCAAGTCACTATTACCTATCTGAAGCAAGTCAGTATTATAGTCAGTATTACCTATCTGAAGTAAGTCACTATTACCTATATGAAGCAAGTCACAATAACCTATCTGAAGTAGGCCACCTTTACCTATCTGACGTAAGTCACAATAACCTATCTGAAGTAAGTCACTATTACCGATCTGAAGCAAGTCACAATAACCTATCTGAAGTAAGTCACTATTACCTATCTGAAGCAAGTCACAATAACCTATCTGAAGGAAGTCACTATTACCTAACTGAAGTAAGCCACTATTACCTATCTGAAGCAAGTCACAATATCCTATCTGAAGTAAGTCACTATTACTGATCTGAAGCAAGTCACAATCACCTATCTGAAGTAAGTCACTATTACCTATCTAAAGCAAGTCACAATAACCTATCTGAAGCAAGTCACAATAACCTATCTGAAGCAAGTCACAATAACCTATCTGAAGTCAGTCACTATTACCTATCAAAAGCAAGTCACAATAACCTATCTGAAGTAAGTCACTATTACCTAACTGAAGTAAGTCACTATTACCTATCTGAAGCAAGTCACAATATCCTATCTGAAGTAAGTCACTATTACTGATCTGAAGCAAGTCACAATCACCTATCTGAAGTAAGTCACTATTACCTATCTAAAGCAAGTCACAATAACCTATCTGAAGCAAGTCACAATAACCTATCTGAAGTCAGTCACTATTACCTATCAAAAGCAAGTCACAATAACCTATCTGAAGTAAGCCACTATTACCTATCAAAAGCAAGTCGCAATAACCTATCTGAAGTAAGTCACTATTACCTATCAATAGCAAGTCGCAATAACCTATCTGTAGTAAGTCACTATTACCTATCTAAAGCAAGTCACAATAACCTATCTGAAGTAAGTCACTATTACCTATTACCTATCCATCCTCCCGAGGCAAGAGAGTTAACTGACTTTAAAAGACCAGTTTCCACCCTTGCCGAACTAGGGTGGAATTACTGGGCACGATCGTAGCGCCACCAGTGGCTATTACCAGTTATGTCCCTTTTAAGCCTCTCCTATGGACCAATCAGATTCCACCTCTCTCATCACTTGCGTTTGCTTCACACAAAATGGTGGAGCCGAGTCAGGACGATCTGATCGATAATCAAGATCTATATTGTAATAAAACGGGTCTTACATCGCGAAATGCATCAAATCACGTGAGAACCTTCATTAAAAACATGAAAAGATTTGGAAAATATCTGCTGACAACGAGTTGGCGGTGCACATGCTTTGCAAATCCTACAATCGACCGAAATCTTCACGACAGTTTACGAACCGGATTTCGATTTCGGTGCACGATTTTGATTGGACTATGCATAGACTCGTTAGTCCAGCCAAAATGTAACTCCATAATACCAGCCTAGTTCGGCAAGGGTGGAAACTGGACTTTTATAGTCAGTTAACTCTCTTGCCTCGGGAAGATGCTACCTATCTGAAGCAAGTCACAATAACCTATCTGAAGGAAGTCACTATTACCTATCTGAAGCAAGTCAGTATTATAGTCAGTATTACCTATCTGAAGTAAGTCACTATTACCTATATGAAGCAGGTCGCAATAACCTATCTGAAGTCAGTCATTATTACCTACCTGAAGCAAGTCACAATAACCTATCTGAAGTAAGCCACTTTTACCTATCTGACGTAAGTCACAATAACCTATCTGAAGTAAGTCACTATTACCTCTCTGAATCAAGTCACTATTACCTATCTCAAGTAAGTCACTATTACCTCTCTGAAGTAAGTCACTATTATCTATTTGAAGTAAGTCACTATTACCTATCTGAAGCAAGTCACTATTACTGATCTGAAGCAAGTCAGTATTATAGTCAGTATTACCTATCTAAAGCAAGTCACAATAACCTATCTGAAGCAAGTCACAATAACCTATCTGAAGTAAGCCACTATTACCTATCAAAAGCAAGTCGCAATAACCTATCTGAAGTAAGTCACTATTACCTATCAATAGCAAGTCGCAATAACCTATCTGAAGTAAGTCACTATTACCTATCTAAAGCAAGTCACAATAACCTATCTGAAGTAAGTCACTATTACCTATCTGAAGTAAGTCACTATTACCTATCCATCCTCCCGAGGCAAGAGAGTTAACTGACTTTAAAAGACCAGTTTCCACCCTTGCCGAACTAGGGTGGAATTACTGGGCACGATCGTAGCGCCACCAGTGGCTATTACCAGTTATGTCCCTTTTAAGCCTCTCCTATGGACCAATCAGATTCCACCTCTCTCATCACTTGCGTTTGCTTCACACAAAATGGTGGAGCCGAGTCAGGACGATCTGATCGATAATCAAGATCTATATTGTGATAAAACGGGTCTTACATCGCGAAATGCATCAAATCACGTGAGAACCTTCATTAAAAACATGAAAAGATTTGGAAAATATCTGCTGACAACGAGTTGGCGGTGCACATGCTTTGCAAATCCTACAATCGACCGAAATCTTCACGACAGTTTACGAACCGGATTTCGATTTCGGTGCACGATTTTGATTGGACTATGCATAGACTCGTTAGTCCAGCCAAAATGTAACTCCATAATACCAGCCTAGTTCGGCAAGGGTGGAAACTGGACTTTTATAGTCAGTTAACTCTCTTGCCTCGGGAAGATGCTACCTATCTGAAGTAAGTCACTATTACCTATCTGAAGCAAGTCACAATAACCTATCTGAAGCAAGTCACTATTACCTATCTGAAGCAAGTCAGTATTATAGTCAGTATTACCTATCTGAAGTAAGTCACTATTACCTATATGAAGCAGGTCGCAATAACCTATCTGAAGTCAGTCATTATTACCTACCTGAAGCAAGTCACAATAACCTATCTGAAGTAAGCCACTTTTACCTATCTGACGTAAGTCACAATAACCTATCTGAAGTAAGTCACTATTACCTCTCTGAATCAAGTCACTATTACCTATCTCAAGTAAGTCACTATTACCTCTCTGAAGTAAGTCACTATTATCTATTTGAAGTAAGTCACTATTACCTATCTGAAGCAAGTCACTATTACTGATCTGAAGCAAGTCAGTATTATAGTCAGTATTACCTATCTGAAGTCAGTCATTATTACCTACCTGAAGCAGGTCACAATAACCTATCTGAAGTAAGCAACTTTTACCTATCTGACGTAAGTCACAATAACCTATCTGAAGTAAGTCACTATTACCTTTCTAAAGCAAGTCACAATAACCTATCTGAAGTAAGTCACTATTACCTATCAATAGCAAGTCGCAATAACCTATCTGTAGTAAGTCACTATTACCTATCTAAAGCAAGTCACAATAACCTATCTGAAGTAAGTCACTATTACCTATCTGAAGTAAGTCACTATTACCTATCCATCCTCCCGAGGCAAGAGAGTTAACTGACTTTAAAAGACCAGTTTCCACCCTTGCCGAACTAGGGTGGAATTACTGGGCACGATCGTAGCGCCACCAGTGGCTATTACCAGTTATGTCCCTTTTAAGCCTCTCCTATGGACCAATCAGATTCCACCTCTCTCATCACTTGCGTTTGCTTCACACAAAATGGTGGATCCGAGTCAGGACGATCTGATCGATAATCAAGATCTATATTGTGATAAAACGGGTCTTACATCGCGAAATGCATCAAATCACGTGAGCACCTTCATTAAAAACATGAAAAGATTTGGAAAATATCTGCTGACAACGAGTTGGCGGTGCACATGCTTTGCAAATCCTACAATCGACCGAAATCTTCACGACAGTTTACGAACCGGATTTCGATTTCGGTGCACGATTTTGATTGGACTATGCATAGACTCGTTAGTCCAGCCAAAATGTAACTCCATAATACCAGCCTAGTTCGGCAAGGGTGGAAACTGGACTTTTATAGTCAGTTAACTCTCTTGCCTCGGGAAGATGCTACCTATCTGAAGTAAGTCACTATTACCTATCTGAAGCAAGTCACAATAACCTATCTGAAGTAAGCCACTATTACCTATCGTGTACCTTGAGTGACAACCGATGTTTGATCAACAGCCCTTTATTCACGTCTGAATGAAACAACAATACAAACACCCGATACTTGTTCAGGCTGAACGAAATCTGGGGAGAATTACCGTACTGATGTCACTCCTGATAATCTGACTTGAACCTGGTATGTGAACCATTCCATATCACGTTCTTCCGTCATGCCTGCCTCTGGTAGGGGTAGAATTTCTCACAAAAAAATGTGAGTGTTAATCCCCCTCACAAAATCACTAGCTGTGAGACGACTTTCCTTGCTGGGGTCCACGGGCTGCCACGCCTCATTGAACACCCTCTGGCTTGCAATCAAGGTTGGATCATTGAGAGTTAAGGTATTGGATTAGAAGCTACGACACACGGTGATAGAGATATTGAGAATACACTGTGGCAGTGCACATACAGGATGGTGATAGGTGTATTGTGGGTGGAGAGGCTGTTACTACAGACGGAGCGTTAAGCGATTTATTCAGGTGAATAGTCTGGGATAAGGTGTGTCCTATGCCTGCAGAGCGGGGTGGGTTGTGTTTGGGGTGTCTGGGGTGGGTAGGTATGCAGAGGAGGGTGTAGGTCTGAGCGTCACAAAACATTTAGAATAATTCTTTTCTGCACATGAATCATAATAAAAAGATACATAACATTCGATTGTACCTTGATACCTTGGTACCTTGTACCTTGTCAGGCGTGCACACACGCACACACATACGCACGCGCACAAATAAGCACAGATACACACACTACATATTGTTTGTACTACTTATAGTTCTCTGAAATTTCAGGATCTTACAGTCAATGCTTCTTCGAAAAAGTAAAAGACTCGGTTATAAAGGAACTAGTGTGCAGGAAACAATTCCGTTCAATTTCAATGCAGACATGCATCGTTTAAGCACTCAAGCTTGTGGAAGGCACACGCCGTGGAACGGATGTCGATATCTGTCAATCACAGTGTGTCATCTCACCTGTACAGGTAGAGACAGTCAATACGAGGAGAGTTGCTGGCAGGGAAACACGACGCTCATGTCTTCCAATCTCAGCCCGTCTAATTGGCGCCCCTACCTGGCAGCACTCGCTGAACTAGAGGTGGCGAGGCAAGGTGTATTCATAGTCTTATTAGGAATCAATTTAATATCTCTTCTGTAGCACTTGAAATTGAGGAGAACCGCAATTGCCATTAGCCGCAAGATGCGAGCGCACACCTGTCACTCTGGTACATTGATTCCTAACCTGACCGAATACAGTTCTTCATTAGCGAGATTGCAAGGCGACCTAATTATCAACTGTTTTATTGCCTGTCGTTCCTGTCATCTTCTGTTTAAAAGCTTAAACTTTGCTTGTTAATGACGGGATCGACATGATCGATACTTTCACATGTTGTTAAGGGGTTAAAAGCTCTGTGGAATCATTCCACTTCTCCAGGGAACTCTGCTTTAGGTACCAATATCAAAGTGTGAAAAGCGTGTGTCCATATAGTTATCCCGGTAACGGCTAATAGACGCCCATTACCAGCACTGATACCACGACACCCTGTACCCGCTACAACCCTCACACAGTATGTCCGCACATGGGTGTTGGTGTCTGCTGGAATGCTGTTCATGTGTGTGTGGGTGTCCAAGTGTCTGGTGGTGTCTAACTGTCTGGTATGCTATGCTGACGTGTGGGTGTCTTTTGCGTTGTACGGGTGTCTATGTTGACGTGTGAATGTCTGTGTTGATGTGGTGGTGTCTATGTTGATGTACGAGTGTCTGTGTTGATGTACGGGTGTCTGTGTTGATGTACGAGTGTCTGTGTTGATGCACGAGTGTCTGTGTTGATGTACGAGTGTCTGTGTTGATGTACGAGTGTCTGTGTTGATGCACGAGGGTCTGTGTTGATAGACAGGTGTCTGTGTTGATGTGGTGGTGTCTGTGTTGATGTACGGGTGTCTGTGTTGAAGTACGAGTGTCTGTGTTGATGTACGAGTGTCTGTGTTGATGTACGAGTGTCTGTGTTGATGTACGAGTGTCTGTGTTGATGCACGAGTGTCTGTGTTGATGTACGGGTGTCTGTGTTGATGTACGGGTGTTTATGTTGATGTACGAGGGTCTGTGTTGATAGACAGGTGTCTGTGTTGATGTGGTGGTGTCTGTGTTGATGTACGGGTGTCTGTGTTGAAGTACGAGTGTCTGTGTTGATGTACGAGCGTCTGTGTTGATGTGGTGGTGTCTGTGTTGATGTGGTGGTGTCTGTGTTGATGTGGTGGTGTCTGTGTTGATGTACGGGTGTCCATGTTGATGTACGAGGGTCTGTGTTGATGTGGTGGTGTCTGTGTTGATGTGGTGGTGTCTGTTTTGATGTGGTGGTGTCTGTGTTGATGTACGGATGTCTGTGTTGATGTACGGGTGTCTGTGTTGATGTGGTGGTGTCTGTGTTGATGTGGTGGTGTCTGTGTTGATGTACGAGTGTCTGTGTTGATGTACGAGTGTCTGTGTTGATGTACGGGTGTCTGTGTTGATGTACGTGTGTCTGTGTTGATGTGGTGGTGTCTGTGTTGATGTACGAGGGTCTGTGTTGATGTACGAGTGTCTGTGTTGATGTGGTGGTGTCTGTGTTGATGTACGAGTGTCTGTGTTGATGTACGGGTGTCTGTGTTGATGTACGGGTGTCTGTGTTGATGTGGTGGTGTCTGTGTTGATGTTCGAGTGTCTGTGTTGATGTACGGGTGTCTGTGTTGATGTACGGGTGTCTGTGTTGATGTACGGGTGTCTGTGTTGATGTACGAGTGTCTGTGTTGATGTACGAGTGTCTGTGTTGATGTGGTGGTGTCTGTGTTGATGTACGGGTGTCTGTTTTGATGTACGAGTGTCTGTGTTGATGTACGGATGTCTGTGTTGATGTGGTGGTGTCTGTGTTGATGTGGTGGTGTCTGTGTTGATGTGGTGGTGTCTGTGTTGATGTACGAGTGTCTGTGTTGATGTACGAGTGTCTGTGTTGATGTACGGGTGTCTGTGTTGATGTACGAGTGTCTGTGTTGATGTACGGATGTCTGTGTTGATAGACAGGTGTCTGTGTTGATGTACGGGTGTCTGTGTTGATGTACGAGTGTCTGTGTTGATGTACGAGTGTCTGTGTTGATGTACGAGTGTCTGTGTTGATGTGGTGGTGTCTGTTTTGATGTGGTGGTGTCTGTTTTGATGTGGTGGTGTCTGTGTTGATGTACGGATGTCTGTGTTGATGTACGGGTGTCTGTGTTGATGTGGTGGTGTCTGTGTTGATGTGGTGGTGTCTGTGTTGATGTACGAGTGTCTGTGTTGATGTACGAGTGTCTGTGTTGATGTACGTGTGTCTGTGTTGATGTGGTGGTGTCTGTGTTGATGTACGAGGATCTGTGTTGATGTACGAGTGTCTGTGTTGATGTGGTGGTGTCTGTGTTGATGTACGAGTGTCTGTGTTGATGTGGTGGTGTCTGTGTTGATGTACGGGTGTCTGTGTTGATGTACGAGTGTCTGTGTTGATGTACGAGTGTCTGTGTTGATGTACGAGTGTCTGTGTTGATGTACGGGTGTCCATGTTGATGTACGAGTGTCTGTGTTGATGTGGTGGTGTCTGTGTTGATGTACGGGTTTCTGTGTTGATGTACGAGTGTCTGTGTTGATGTACGGATGTCTGTGTTGATGTACGGGTGTCTGTGTTGATGTACGGGTGTCTGTGTTGATGTGGTGGTGTCTGTGTTGATGTACGAGTGTCTGTGTTGATGTACGGGTGTCTGTGTTGATGTACGGGTGTCTGTGTTGATGTACGTGTGTCTGTGTTGATGTACGAGTGTCTGTGTTGATGTACGAGTGTCTGTGTTGATGTACGGGTGTCTGTGTTGATGTACGGGTGTCTGTGTTGATGTACGGGTGTCTGTGTTGATGTACGAGAGTCTGTGTTGATATACGGGTGTCTGTGTTGATGTGGTGGTGTCTGTGTTGATGTGGTGGTGTCTGTGTTGATGTACGAGTGTCTGTGTTGATGTACGGGTGTCTGTGTTGATGTACGGGTGTCTGTGTTGATGTACGTGTGTCTGTGTTGATGTACGGGTGTCTGTGTTGATGTACGGGTTTCTGTGTTGATGTGGTGGTGTCTGTGTTGATGTGGTGGTGTCTGTGTTGATGTACGAGTGTCTGTGTTGATGTACGGGTGTCTGTGTTGATGTACGGGTGTCTGTGTTGATGTACGGGTGTCTGTGTTGATGTGGTGGTGTCTGTGTTGATGTGGTGGTGTCTGTGTTGATGTGGTGGTGTCTGTGTTGATGTACGGGTGTCTGTGTTGATGTACGGGTGTCTGTGTTGATGTGGTGGTGTCTGTGTTGATGTACGAGTGTCTGTGTTGATGTACGGGTGTCTGTGTTGATGTACGGGTGTCTAAGTTGATGTACGGGTGTCTGTGTTGATGTGGTGGTGTCTGTGTTGATGTGGTGGTGTCTGTGTTGATGTGGTGGTGTCTGTGTTGATGTACGGGTGTCTGTGTTGATGTACGAGTGTCTGTGTTGATGTGGTGGTGTCTGTGTTGATGTACGAGTGTCTGTGTTGATGTACGGGTGTCTGTGTTGATGTACGGGTGTCTGTGTTGATGTACGGGTGTCTGTGTTGATGTACGAGTGTCTGTGTTGATGTGGTGGTGTCTGTGTTGATGTACGGGTGTCTGTTTTGATGTACGAGTGTCTGTGTTGATGTACGGATGTCTGTGTTGATGTACGGGTGTCTGTGTTGATGTGGTGGTGTCTGTGTTGATGTTGTGGTGTCTGTGTTGATGTACGAGCGTCTGTGTTGATGTACGAGTGTCTGTGTTGATGTGGTGGTGTCTGTGTTGATGTACGAGTGTCTGTGTTGATGTACGGATGTCTGTGTTGATAGACAGGTGTCTGTGTTGATGTACGGGTGTCTGTGTTGATGTACGAGTGTCTGTGTTGATGTACGAGTGTCTGTGTTGATGTACGAGTGTCTGTGTTGATGTGGTGGTGTCTGTGTTGATGTGGTGGTGTCTGTTTTGATGTGGTGGTGTCTGTGTTGATGTACGGGTGTCTGTGTTGATGTACGGGTGTCTGTGTTGATGTGGTGGTGTCTGTGTTGATGTGGTGGTGTCTGTGTTGATGTACGAGTGTCTGTGTTGATGTACGAGTGTCTGTGTTGATGTACGGGTGTCTGTGTTGATGTACGTGTGTCTGTGTTGATGTGGTGGTGTCTGTGTTGATGTACGAGTGTCTGTGTTGATGTACGAGTGTCTGTGTTGATGTGGTGGTGTCTGTGTTGATGTACGAGTGTCTGTGTTGATGTACGGGTGTCTGTGTTGATGTACGGGTGTCTGTGTTGATGTACGAGTGTCTGTGTTGATGTACGAGTGTCTGTGTTGATGTACCAGTGTCTGTGTTGATGTACGGGTGTCCATGTTGATGTACGAGTGTCTGTGTTGATGTGGTGGTGTCTGTGTTGATGTACGGGTGTCTGTGTTGATGTACGAGTGTCTGTGTTGATGTACGGATGTCTGTGTTGATGTACGAGTGTCTGTGTTGATGTACGAGTGTCTGTGTTGATGTACGAGTGTCTGTGTTGATGTACGGGTGTCTGTGTTGATGTACGGGTGTCTGTGTTGATGTACGTGTGTCTGTGTTGATGTACGAGTGTCTGTGTTGATGTACGAGTGTCTGTGTTGATGTGGTGGTGTCTGTGTTGATGTACGGGTGTCTGTGTTGATGTACGGGTGTCTGTGTTGATGTACGAGAGTCTGTGTTGATATACGGGTGTCTGTGTTGATGTGGTGGTGTCTGTGTTGATGTACGAGGGTCTGTGTTGATGTACGAGTGTCTGTGTTGATGTACGGGTGTCTGTGTTGATGTACGAGTGTCTGTGTTGATGTACGAGTGTCTGTGTTGATGTACGAGTGTCTGTGTTGATGTACGAGTGTCTGTGTTGATGTACGGGTGTCTGTGTTGATGTACGAGTGTCTGTGTTGATGTACGGGTGTCTTTGTTGATGTACGGGTGTCCATGTTGATGTACGAGGGTCTGTGTTGATGTGGTGGTGTCTGTGTTGATGTACGAGGGTCTGTGTTGATGTGGTGGTGTCTGTGTTGATGTGGTGGTGTCCATGTTGATGTACGGGTGTATATGTTGATGTACGGGTGTCCATGTTGATGTGTGGGTGTTGATCTAGTGGTGTCAATGTTGATTACGAGTGTCTGCGTTGATGTGGTTGTGTCTGTGTTGATGTGCGGGTGTCTTTGTGATGTGATGGTGTCCATGTTGATGTGATGGTGTCTATGTAGACGTCGTGGTGTCCATGTTGATGTGTTTATGGCTGTGTGGATGTGTGGTTTTTCATGTCTATGTTCCAGTGCCAATGTCTGCTGTTCTACACAGCAAACAACTTGCAAGCCCGCCACGACTACCGACTCCAGCAAACATACCGGTGTGGACAATGTCATTAGACGAGTCAGGTAATGGTTGGTGTGGATTGATCCCACACTTATTATCTGGAGATGCAGAGTCAATCACGACCGCACTGTTTGTCTCGTCGCTCGCGACACAAACTATACAAATTATCTTCAGTTATTAGCAAGACGGTTCTTGATTTATTGCAATTAAGCAAGTGATCAATGCGATCAACTGACGGACATTTCAATGTCAGGTGAAAACCGATCTGGAAGGCTTGGTTATCACAATGCAACTGTCAATGGCAGTCGGATTGCGACAACAATTGCAGCGCCGAGAGGAAGCTCATCAAACATCACTGGAACTTGTGCACATTTATTGAAAATTAGAAACAGTTTAACCATCACATTTATTCCTAAACTAAATATCGAGTCAAAATAATTAGTGTGAGTGCACTGATTCACATTGCCTGAGATATCTGTTGATATGATCTACAAGTAAATATATTGCGACAACCTGGGTTGTTAAATATCATTGTGTCCAAGCCACAGTTCACACCCTGCCCGGAGTTTGTGGGGTTACCGACGAGTTAGTGGTCGTACATGCGTTGATATCTCACCTCGAGTGTTGCAAGTCTAACATCGGACTGAACTAGCGGCAACGTTTGACGTTTGCACTGTGAGAATCTAACTCATTCAGCCATAGAGAAACAGTGAGTTTCTCGGGACAATGGAACTGACAAGTTGTTGTTGGGAGAACGTGGATGCTTCAAATGATGAGCCATTACAACAAATCGGTGCAAATCATCTGGGTAAAGCGGACTGTAATCCTATGTAGCTGTGCCGTGTTTGAGTGGGATGAGGAAGACGGTGTTGAACTGTGTGCCCAAGGAAAACATCAGGAGGTGACTACGTTCTCAGCTCTCCCTCGCCACTTCTCCTTCAGGACATGTAAACAACATGTACACCACATGCGGGGTCAAAGCTAAAGACAACGTTCGTCAATAATAGAAAAAAATTCCCTGCTCGTTACACTCGGTATCACAGAACCCGGAACTACATGTGGCGCAACGCGAGGACACAGAACTCACTGGGGTAATGAGGGTACACAGACTGGGCTAATGAGGGTACACAGACTGGGCTAATGTGGGTACACAGACTGGGCTAATGAGGGTACACAGGCTGGACTAATGAGGGTATACAGACTGGACTAATGAGGGTACACAGACTGGGCTAATGAAGGTATACAGACTGGGCTAATGAGGTACACAGACTGGGCTAATGGGGGTACACAGGCTGGACTAATGAGGGTATACAGACTGGACTAATGAGGGTACACAGACTGGACTAATGAGGGTATACAGACTAGGCTAATGAGGTACACAGACTGGGCTAATGAGGGTACACAGACTGGGCTACTGTGGGTACACAGACTGGGCTAATGAGGGTACAAGGGCTGGACTAATGAGGGTATACAGACTGGGCTAATGAGGTACACAGACTGGGTTAATGGGGGTACACAGGCTGGGCTAATGAGGGTACACAGACTGGGCTAATGAGGGTACACACACTGGGCTAATGAGGGTACACAGGCTGGACTAATGAGAGGATACAGACTGGGCTAATGAGGGTACACAGACTGGGCTAATGTGGGTACACAGACTGGGATAATGAGGGTACACAGACTGGGCTAATGGGGGTACACAGACTGGGCTAATGAGGGTACACAGACTGGACTAATGAGGGTATACAGACTAGGCTAATGAGGTACACAGACTGGGCTAATGAGGGTACACAGACTGGGCTACTGTGGGTACACAGACTGGGCTAATGAGGGTACAAGGGCTGGACTAATGAGGGTACACAGACTGGGCTAATGAGGGTACACACACTGGGCTAATGAGGGTACACAGGCTGGACTAATGAGAGGATACAGACTGGGCTAATGAGGGTACACAGACTGGGCTAATGTGGGTACACAGACTGGGATAATGAGGGTACACAGACTGGGCTAATGGGGGTACACAGACTGGGCTAATGAGGGTACACAGATTGGGATAATGAGGGTACACAGACTGGGCTAATGAGGGTACACAGACTTGGCTAATGAGGGTACACAGATTGGGATAATGAGGGTACACAGACTGGGCTAATGTGGGTACACAGATTGGGATAATGAGGGTACACAGACTGGGATAATGAGGGTACACAGACTGGGCTAATGAGGGTACACAGATTGGGATAATGAGGGTATACAGACTGGGCTAATGAGGGTACACAGACTGGGATAATGAGGGTACACAGACTGGGCTAATGTGGGTACACAGACTGGGCTAATGGAGATACACAGACTGGGCTAATGAGGGTACTCAGACTTGGCTAATGTGGGTACACAGACTGGGCTAATGAGGGTACACAGACTGGGCTAATGTGGGAACACAGACTGGGATAATGAGGGTTGACATATATGGTACAATGAAGGTAGACAAACTGGACTAATGAGGGTAGGAATACTGGGGCAATGAGGGTAGGCAGACTAGACTAATAAGGGTAGACAGACTGGGCTAATGAGGGTACACAGACTGAGCTTATGAGGGTACACAGGCTGGACTAATGAGGGTACACAGACTGAGCTAATGAGGGTACACAGACTGGGCTAATTAGGGTACACAGACTGGGCTAATGTGGGTACACAGACGGGGATAATGAGGGTTGATATACTGGTAAATGAAGGTAGACAGACTGGGCTAATGAGGGTACACAGACTGAGCTTATGAGGGTACACAGG
This sequence comes from Haliotis rufescens, assembly GCF_023055435.1. Taxonomy (NCBI): domain Eukaryota; kingdom Metazoa; phylum Mollusca; class Gastropoda; order Lepetellida; family Haliotidae; genus Haliotis; species Haliotis rufescens. The sequence goes on from NW_025964372.1 coordinate 9,465,196, forward strand.
CTGGACTAATGAGGGTAGACAGACTGAGCTAATGAGGGTAGACAGACTGAGCTAATGAGGGTAGACAGACTGGGCTAATGAGGGTCGACAGACTGGCCTAATGAGGGTAGACAGACTGGACTAATGAGGGTCGACAGAGTTGACTTGGCTAATGTGGGTACACAGACTGGGCTTATGAGGGTACACAGATTGGACTGGGCTATGAGAGTAGACAGACTGGGCTAATGAGGGTACACAGACTGGGATAATGTGGGTACACAGACTGGGCTTATGAGGGTACACAGATTGGACTGGGCTATGAGAGTAGACAGACTGAGCTAATGAGGGTAGACAGACTGGCCTAATGAGGGTAGACAGACTGGACTAATGAGGGTCGACAGACTGGCCTAATGAGGGTAGACAGACTGGACTAATGAGGGTCGACAGACTGGACTAATGAGAGTAGACAGACTGGGCTAATGAGGGTCGACAGACTGGCCTAATGAGGGTAGACAGACTGGACTAATGAGGGTCGACAGAGTTGACTTGGCTAATGTGGGTACACAGACTGGGCTCATGAGGGTACACAGATTGGACTGGGCTATGAGAGTAGACAGACTGGGCTAATGAGGGTACACAGACTGGGATAATGTGGGTACACAGACTGGGCTTATGAGGGTACACAGATTGGACTGGGCTATGAGAGTAGACAGACTGGGCTAATGTGGGTACACAGACTGGGCTAATGTGGGTACACAGACTGGGATAATGAGGGTACACAGACTGGGCTAATGAGGGTACACAAACTGGGCTAATGAGGGTACACAGGCTGGGCTAATGAGGGTACACAGACTGGGCTTATGAGGGTACAGAGACTGGACTGGGCTATGAGAGTAGACAGACTGGGCTAAGGAAGGTACACAGACTGGGCTAAGGAGGGTACACAGACTTGGCTAATGAGGGTACACAGAGTGCACTGGGCTAATTGGGTACACAGACTTAGATAATGCGGGTACACAGACTGGACTAATGAGGGTAGACAGGTTGGACTAATGAGGGTAGACAGACTGGGCTAATTAGGGTAGACAGACTTGGCTAATGAGGGTAGACAGCGTGGACTGGGCTAATGAGGGTTCACAAACTGGGCTTATGAGGGTTCACAGACTGGTGTGGGCTATGAGAGTAGACAGACTGGGCTAACGAGGGTAGACAGACTGGACTAATGAGGGTAGACAGACTGGACTAATGAGGGAAGACAGACTGGGCTAATGAGGGTAGACATACTGGGCTACTGAGGGTAGAGAGACTGAGCTAATGAAGGTAGACAGACGGGGCTAGTTAAGGTAGACAGGCCTAATGAGGGTTAACAGACAGGACTTATAAGGGTAGACAGACTGGACTAGACTATGTGGGTAAACGAGAACTGGCGGAACTACTTGACAACTTGCCAAAGTGGTTGGCAGAAATTCTGCACTAACCGGTATAAGTCTTTTTTTTTCTTATCAAGAATGTTTGTTACTCTGATTGTCCACACGGGGTAAAGAACAATCTCCCTTAATGCCGACCCTGAACCATACCGCAGTCTCGAGCAGCCAGCATCTGTGTGCTGAATGGCGTTACATCACGGGGAATGCACGTATAGTATGGATTATGGTGTGATTCTTTATGTGTCTGTGACAATATTTACCTTGAGTCGCGATGTCATCAGACATTCAGGGAAGGGGGGGAGGGGAGGTGGTAGTCGGGGGGTTACCTACATTCTGCTGCAGGCACGTCAAGCTAGATTAACTAGAAGCTACCACCCGATTTGTGTCAGTAATTAAAATCAGGACAGGTAATTATGTCAGTAGTATTAGTAAGTATATTCGCATTTGATTTTTATACTTAGATGGTTATCTGTGAAAGAAGTCGTAAGTTGAAATATAGGCGATTAGCAAACAGCATAAGTTGCAGCTATATCTGATGGCGCTACACCCACACACGCAAGTATCGTTAATCTAGTTAATGCCATCGGATTCAAATTAAAGATGATTAAAGGGCTGAAATATTGACTTCCCCACGCCGCGGCCCTGTGACACACACACTTGGTGCTGGAGACACACATGATTGACTGTACGTCAGCTGTATGTGAAGGTATAACGGAGGTACTGGCCTACTTGTAATAGATAGCAACACCAACCTAACACCTCTAATGATGGGTTTAATTCCCTAGATGAAGTTAGTATGTCGCGCTCAGGTGTTACACTCAGGTGGTAGTCAGGTAGCTACGCCGAGGACCACGTTCACACCGGACATGAACGTTAAGAAAGTGATTAGAGCCTGGTATTGAATGTGTGTACAGGCTCCCACTGACAGAGGCCGACTACAGGGGCTGCGTCTGCCAGCGAGGCCGTCGCGGCAAATCCCGGCTCAGTCGAAACACAAGCATACATAAACAAACAACCATTTTACTTATCTCTGTGACCAGGGTTTCACCTGGAATAACACATTCTACAAATATACGTGAGAATGTCACGAAAACACGCATATTGCCCCCCCCCCCCCCCCCCCCCCAATAATGCAGCCCCTGCACCGCAAACCACTTCCATTATGTCATACACACATGGACGTCTTGTCCACTTATTGCCGTTCGAGGAAGTCAGCTTTATGTTATTGTTGTCCGCCAGAAACACTTCATACGGCTGGTGTTAGATGCATGTATACACTATGGAGAACTGTGTGATCGACTGGGAAGCCAGCGGAGGTGTATGTAAACAGCAAAGAGGGGAACGGGGACGACCGCCCCGCTGACACTCGCCAAACTCCGCTCATCCAGCCGGGATTACTGCGATATAGTATTCACATGGCAAGCTAAAATAGCAATTTTCACAAGACGCGGGGATTACAGGACGTGAAAATACACCGAGAAATGTTGACGGCATTCAGTGTAAATTTTGCTTCGCCCGTTGTTCCACTCGTACGTACTTCAATGCTAAGTTATCACTGCCTAAACTGAATAAAGTGATATGTAGAGATTCCATGCCGTCTTCCATGTGTAGGCGACATCATGTACAAGGAAGATCGTGTCAGGTGTATGTAGGCCACTAAGCCGGTGCACGCCGCCGATAAGGGAAGCCAGGGAATCAAGATCACCAGCGGAAGACCTGGTGGACTTATCTCTGGCGCCGAGAACAACACCCCAAGAACAGACCGCCATCCCTATTTCAGACTGGTGTAGTAGTTCCCATACAACCACGAACTAATACCACCATATAGAATACCACCAACCTTGCAGTAATATACATCAAATGGAAGCCAGCATGGCAGCAATACCACCACATAGAAGACAGCATAGCAGTAATACCAGGCTGTAACTACTGGGTGTATTTGATATGGAGGTACTACTGGGTGTATTTGATATGGAGGTACTACTGGGTGTATTTAATATGGAGGTACTACTGGGTGTATTTGATATGGAGGTACTACTGGGTGTATTAGATATGGAGGTACTACTGGGTGTATTTAATATGGAGGTACTACTGGGTGTATTTGATATGGAGGTACTACTGGGTGTATTTGATATGGAGGTACTACTGGGTGTATTTAATATGGAGGTACTACTGGGTGTATTTGATATGGAGGTACTACTGGGTGTATTTGATATGGAGGTACTACTGGGTGTATTTGATATGGAGGTACTACTGGGTGTATTTGATATGGAGGTACTACTGGGTGTATTTGATATGGAGGTACTACTGGGTGTATTTGATATGGAGGTACTACTGGGTGTATTTGATATGGAGGTACTACTGGGTGTATTTAATATGGAGGTACTACTGGGTGTATTTAATATGGAGGTACTACTGGGTGTATTTGATATGGAGGTACTACTGGGTGTATTTAATCCATTCTTGCCAGACATATGATGTCACTAATTCATTAAGTAGAGTTAAGAAGGATGATATATGCTTACAGATAACAAACATATACCACACGCACCGCACAATCTGGTGTTTAAATTAACGTGCCATCAAGTAAAATGTATCCTGCTAAATATGGCAGTATAACCACGAGTGTGCTGCAAAGGGAGTAGACTATTGTTTAGGACGTAATCAGAGCTCAAGAAAATAAGCTTATGTCCTCTCGATACATAGGCATGTTCACAACAGTTTAGCATTTTCTACTTGTCCAATTGACTATAAAACTTCTAACTGAACAATAACACGCTAATGTTCTCTCACCTTTGAGGATGTAGTCAACGACCACGGCGTCTTCTTCCTTGCAAGCAATGGCGTCCAGGGTCAGCCCTGTGGACATGTGGACACCACCGATAAGCTCGGGCATGATGCCGGAATCTGCAACATGAACAAAACACTGTAATACATCACCAACCTGCTGACACTGTTATACATCACCCACCTGCTGACACTGTAATACATCACCCACCTGCTGACACTGTAATACATCACCCACCTGCTGACACTGTTATACATCACCATCCTGTTGACACTGTTATACATCACCCACCTGCTGACACTGTAATACATCACCCACCTGCTGACACTGTAATACATCACCCACCTGCTGACACTGTCATACATCACCCACCTATTGACACTGTCAAACATCACCCATCTGCTGACACTGTCATACATGACCCACCTATTGACACTGTCAAACATCACCCATCTGCTGACACTGTCAAACATCCTCCACCTGCTGATATTGTCGTACATCACCCACCTGCTGATATTATCATACATCACTCACCTGCTGACACTGTAATACATCACCCACCTGCTGATATTGTAATATATCACCCACCTGCTGACACTGTAATACATCACCCACCTGCTGACACTGTCATACATGACCCACCTATTGACACTGTCAAACATCACCCATCTGCTGACACTGTCAAACATCCTCCACCTGCTGATATTGTCGTACATCACCCACCTGCTGATATTATCATACATCACTCACCTGCTGACACTGTCATACATCACCCACCTGCTGACACTGTCATACATCACCCACCTATTGACACTGTCAAACATCACCCATCTGCTGACACTGTCATACATGACCCACCTATTGACACTGTCAAACATCACCCATCTGCTGACACTGTCAAACATCCTCCACCTGCTGATATTGTCGTACATCACCCACCTGCTGATATTATCATACATCACTCACCTGCTGACACTGTAATACATCACCCACCTGCTGACACTGTAATATATCACCCACCTGCTGACACTGTAATACATCACCCACCTGCTGACACTGTCATACATCACCCACCTGCTGACACTGTCAAACATCACCAACCTGCTGACTCTGTCAAACATCACCCATCTGCTGACACTGTCAAACATCCTCCACCTGCTTATATTGTCGTACATCACCCACCTGCTGATATTATCATACATCACCCACCTGCTGACATTGTCATACATCACCCATCGCTGACATTGTCGTACATCCCCCACCTGCTGATATTGTCATACATCACCCACCTGCTGACACTGTCATACATCACCATCCTGCTGATATTGTAATACATCACCCAACTGCTGACACTCCCATACATCACCCACCTGCTGACACTGTAATACATCACCAACCTGCTGACATTGTCATACATCACCAACCTGCTGATATTGTCGTACATCACCCACCTTCTGATATTGTTATACATCATCCACCTGCTGATATTGTCATACATCACCCACCTGCTGAAACTGTCATACATCGCCCACCTGCTGATTTTGTAATACGTCACCAAACTGCTGACACTGTAATACATCACCCACCTGCTGATATTGTCATACATCACACACCTGTTGACACTGTAATACATCACCCACCTGCTGATATTGTCATACCTCACCCACCTGCTGATATTGTCATACATCACCCACCTGCTGACTCTGTCAAACATCACTCACCTGCTAACACTGTCATACATCACCCACCTGCTGACGCTGTCAAACATCACCCACCTGCTGACATTGTCATACATCATCAACCTGCTGATAGTGTCGTACATCACCCACCTGCTGAAACTGTCATACATCACCAACCTGCTGATATTGTCATACATCACCCACCTGCTGACATTGACATACATCATCCACCTGCTGATATTGTCATACATCACCCACCTGCTGACATTGTCATACATCACCTACCTGCTGATTTTGTAATACGTCACCCACCTGCTGACACTGTCATACATCACCCACCTGCTGTTATTGTGGTACATCACAACACCTGCTGATATTGCCATACATCACACACCTGTTGATATTGTAATACATCACCCACCTGCTGATATTGTAATACATCAACCACCTGCTGACACTGTCATACATCACCCACCTGCTGACACTGTAATACATCACCCACCTGCTGATATTGTCGTACATCACCAACCTGCTGACACTGTCAAACATCACCCGCCTGTTGACATTGTCATACATCACCCACCTTCTGACACTGCCATACATCACCCGCCTGTTGATATTGTCATACATCACCCATCTGCTGATATTGTCAAACATCACACACCTGTTGACACTGTAATACATCACCCACCTGCTGATATTGTCATACATCACCCACCTGTTGACACTGTAATACATCACCCACCTGCTGATATTGTCATACATCACCCACCATCTGACACTGTCATACATCACCCACCTGCTGACACTGTCAAACCTCACCCGCCTGTTGATATTGTCATACATCACCCACCTGCTGATATTGTATACAAACCACCTGCTGACATTGTCAAACATCACCTACCTGCTGATATTGTCATACATCACCCACCTGCTGACACTGTCATACATCATCCACCTGCTGTTATTGTCGTACATCACAACACCTGCTGATATTGTCATACATCACCCACCTGCTGATATTGTCATACATCACCCACCTGCTGACACTGTCATACATCACCCACCTGTTGACACTGTCAAACATCACCCGCCTGTTGATTTTGTCACACATCACCCACCTGCTGATATTGTATACAACCCACCTGCTGATATTGTCAAACATCACCTACCTGCTGATATTGTCATACATCACCCACCTGCTGACACTGTCATACATGATCCCACCTGCTGAAATTGTCATACATCACCCAACTGCTGACACTGTCAAACATCAGCCCACCTTCTGATATTGTCATACATCACCCAACTGCTGACACTGTCAAACATCAGCAACCTGCTGATATTGTCATACATCACCCACCTGCTGACACTGTAATACATCACCCACCTGCTGATATTGTCATACATCACCCACCTGCTGACACTGTCATACATCACCCACCTGCTGACACTGTCAAACATCACCCACCTGCTGATATCGCCATACATCACCATCCTGCTGACATTGTCTTGTACAACCCACCAAGGCATACTGTCATACAGACAGAATCAATAGATATTTAACAGAGAGAATCAAGGGATACTGTCTTGCAGACGGAATCAAGGAATATTAACAGAGAGAAACAAGGGATATGAACAAACAGAATCAAGGGATATCGTCAGCCAGAATCAAGGGATAGGAACAAACAGAAACAAGGGATATTAACAGAGAGATTCAAGGTACATTAAGAGACAGAATCAAGGTATAATAACAGACAGAATCAAGGGATATTAACAAACACAATCAAGGTATAATAACAGACAGAATCAAAATATATTAACAGACAGAATCAGGGAATATTAACAGACAGAATCAAGGTATTTGCACAGATGGAATTAATGTATATTATCAGACGCAAAAAGGGATATTAACAGACTGAATCAATGTATATTAACAGACAGAGTTAATGGATATTAACAGATAGCGTAAAGGGATATGAACAGACAGAGTCAATGAATATTAACAGGCAGAATGAAGGGATATTAACATTCATAATCAAAGGGTATTAACAGACAGATTCAAGGGATATTAACAGACTGTTTCAAGTAATATTAAGAGATTTTTACATACAGAATGAATGCATGTTAACAGACAGAATAAAGGGATATTAACAGACAGCGTAACTGCATATTAACAGAAAGGATCAAGGGATATCAATAGACAGTGTAAAGGAATATTGACAGACAGAATCAATGGATATTAACAATCTGCGTAAAGGGATATTAACAGACAGAATCAGGGGATATTTACAGACGGAATAAATGGATTTTCACAGACAGAATGAAGGTATATTAACAGGCAGAACCAATGGATATTAACAGACAGAACCAATGGATATTAACAGACAGATACAAGGGATATTAACAGGCAGAATCAAGGGATATGAACAGACAGAATCAAGGGATATTAACAGACAGAATCATAGGATATTAACAGACAGATTCAAGGGATATTAACAGACAGAATCATAGGATATTAACAGGCAGTATCAAGGGATATTAACAGACAGAACCAATGGATATTAACAGACAGATACAAGGTATATTAACAGGCAGAATCAAGGGATATTAACAGACAGAACCAATGGATATTAACAGACAGATACAAGGGATATTAACAGGCAGAATCAAGGGATATGAACAGACAGAATCAAGGCATGTTAACAGACAGAATCAAGGGATATTAACAGACAGAATCATAGGATATTAACAGATAGAATCAAGGGATATTAACAGAAATAATCAAGGGGTATTAAAAGAAAGAAACAATGTATACTAACATTAATCTATAATCAAGGGATATCATCAGACTGAATCAAGGGATATTTACAGACGGAAAAAATGGATATTAACAGACAGAATGAAGTTATATTAACAGACAGAATCAAAATAAATTTACAGGCAGAATAATGTATATTCAAGGACAGAATCAAGAGATATCAACAGACCGAATTAAGGTACATTAACAGACAGAATCAAGGGATTTTAACCGACAGGACCAATGTATATTACCAGGTTGAATCAAGGGGTATTAAAATGGAACATAAAGATATATTTACTGACGGAATCACGTGATGTTAGACGACAAAATCAAGGAATATTTAAACACAGAATCAAGGGATATTATCAAAGAGTATGAAGGGATATCATCAGACAGAAGCAAGGGATATTAACATACAGAATCAAGGGATATTTACAGACGGAATAAATGGATATCAACAGACAGAATGAAGGGATATTAAAAGACAGAATCAAGGGATATCAACAGACAGAATCAAGGGATGTTAACAGACAGAACCAATGGATATTAACATATAGAATCAAGGGGTATTAACATAGAAAATAAAGATTATTTATAGACAGCGTAAACGGATATTAGCAAATAGAATCAAGGAATATTTACACACAGAATCAAGGAATATTTACACACAGAATCAAGGGATATTAACAAAGAGTATGAAGGGATATCATCAGACAGAATGAATGTATATTAACAGAAATAATCAAGGGATATTTACAGACGGAATCAGGGGTTGTTAACACACAGAATGAATGTATATTAACAGACAGAATGAATGTATATTAACAGACAGAATGAATGTATATTAACAGACAGAATGAATGTATATTAACATACAGAATCAATGGATGTTAACAGACAGAACCAATGGATGTTAACAGACAGAATCAAGGGATGTTAACAGACAGAATGAATGTATATTAACAGAAATAATCAGGGGATATTAACAGACAGAATCAAGTGGTTTTACCAGACAGAATGAATGTAAATTAGCAGACAGAGTCAAGGGATTTTAACAGGCAGAATCAAGGAATGTTAACAGAAAAAAGCACGTGATATTAACAGACGGAATCAAGGGATATTAACAGACAGAACCAAGGGATGTAAAAAGACAGAATGAATTACATTAACAGACAGAATCAAGGTATATTAACAGACAGAATCAAGGGATATTAAAAGACAGATCCAGGAGATATTAACAGAAATAATAAAGGGATATCAACAGACAGAATCAAGGGATATTAACAGACAGATCCAGGAGATATTAACAGAAATAATAAAGGGGTATTAAGAGACAGAATCAAGCTGTATTAACAGACAGAAACAAGAGATATTAACAGAAATAATCAAGGGATATTAACAGACAGTATCAGGGGATATTAACAGACGGAATCGAAGGATATTAACAGAAATAATAAAGGGGTATTAACAGACAGAATCAAGTTGTATTAACAGACAGAATCAGTGGATATTAACAGACAGAAACAAGGGATGTTTACAGAAATATTCAAGGGATGTAAACAGACAGAATCGAGGGATATTAACAAAGAGAATCAAGGGATATCAAGAGACAGAATCAAGGGATATCAAGAGACAGAATCAAGGGGTATTAACAGACAGAATCAAGGGATATTAACAGACCGAATCAAAGGATGTTAACAGAGAGAATCAAGGGATATTAACAGACAGAATCAAGGGATATCAACAGACGAATTGAAGGATATTAGCAGACAGAATGAATGTATATTAACAGACAAATTCAAGGGATATCTTCTTCACGTCACATTATTTGTATGTCTATGCTGACGACATCAGTTGTCTTTGTAGGAGTCATGTTTGTTTAAAGTAGATCTACATTGTAAACACTGTATTCATCCACACATCTAACTGTATTTGTTTCTGAACACTCTGGTCTGTTCATTTTGTGTGCATCTCCGCATGACTGCACTGTTGGAGCGTCCCCTTACAGGACAACGTGGGGTTATTTTGACTAATTGACTACACTAAAGGTGTGACTCCCCACAGGAATACACGGAAGAAGTGACTCCCCACATAACTATCCCCACAGGACTAAATGAAAGGAGTGACTCCCTCCAGGACCACACAAGAGGAGTGTCTCCCTACAGGACTAAACGAAAGGAGTGACTCCCTCCAGGACCACACAAGAGGGGTGTCTCCCTACGGGACTAAACGAAAGGAGTGACTCCCTCCAGGACTACACAAGAGGAGTGTCTCCCTACAGGACTAAACGAAAGGAGTGACTCCCTCCAGGACCACACAAGAGGAGTGTCTCCCTACAGGACTAAACAAAAGGAGTGACTCCCTCCAGGACTACACAAGAGGAGTGTCTCCCTACAGGACTAAACGAAAGGGGTGACTCCCTCCAGGACTACACAAAAGGAGTGACTACCCATAGGAATTCACGGGAGGAGTGACTCCCCATAGGAATTCACGTGAGGAGTGACTCCTCACAGGACTACACGGAAGGAGTGACTCCCCACAGGACTACACGAAAGGTGTGACTTCTCATGGGATAATACGAAAGGAGGGACTCCCCACAGGAATACACGGGAGGAGTGACTCCTCACAGTAGTCCACGCAAGGAGTACCTCCCTGCAGGAATACCCGGGATGAGTTACTTCGCACAGGACTGGACGGAAGGATTGACTCCTCACGGGACAACAGTTAAGAAGTGACTCTACACAGGACTACACGAAAGGAGTGACTTATCACTTGACTACGCGGAAGGTGTGACTTCTCACAGGACTATACTAAAGGAGTGACTCCCCACAGTATTACACGAAAGGAGTGACTCCTCACAGGACTATACGGAAAGAGTGACTTCCCACACCAATTTCACGGGAGGAGTGACTCCCCACAGGAATACACGATATGAGTGACTCCTCACAGTACTCCACGAAAGAAGTACCTCCCTACAGGAATACACGGGAGGGGTTACTTCTCACAGGACTACACGGAAGAAGTACCTCCCTACAGGAATACACGGGAGGGGTTACTTCTCACAGGACTACACGGAAGAAGTACCTCCCTACAGGAATACACGGGAGGGGTTACTTCTCACAGGACTACACGGAAGAAGTTCCTCCCAACAGAACTGCACTAAAGGTGTGACTCGCCACAGGAATTAACTAAATGGGTTACTTCTCACAGGACTGCACGGAAGGAGTGACTCCCCACATGACTACACTAAAGGTGTGACTCGCCACAGGAATTAACTAAAGGAGTTACTTCTCACAGGACTGCACGGAAGGAGTGAGTCCTCGCAGGACTACACGGAAGGAGTACCTCCCAACAGAACTGCACTAAAGGTATGACTCGCCACAGGACAACACTAAAGGAGTTACTTCTCACAGGACTGCACGGAAGGAGTGGGGACTACGCGGGGTAGTTTTAACAGCCAAACGGCAACCGGGTTAACAATTAGTTTAACATTTAGCTGTAATTATACAAGCAATCAGCTGCAGCTAATACGCGTCATTGTAACAGATTTGGCTGCTGAGAAATACCAGAGGGGCAACTAAGTTTGACTGTGACACGGGATGTTGAAATCAATCGCAGGAAAACGCTAAGTACTAACAGAAAATGCGTCTATAACAAGTTCACGTCCGTCCTGTTCGTCTCCTACCGTGAATACATGGACAAAAAACATTATAGTCTACAACTTAACTTTCCGAAAATATTATGTTATTAGTAAGTTCATAGGCATATTAACAAAGCAAACCATCTTTTGAAATAGCTAAACATTCACGGCTGATAAAAAAGTCCGCAGCTGAAAATGTTTTCAAAATAGTTAAATATATTCCATGTAAAAGATGCATAACAGACACATTTGTCCTGTATCGATAAATACAGCTGCATTCCTTACAGTCTTCTTTTATAGATGAAATAAATAATGGTGTTTGTTTCCTAGTTCCGTCCTCCCGAGCAATGTCGACCTGGCCAGGCATTGGGTGCACACAGGGTTACATCGTATTGATTGTTAACGGTTGTTTTGAAAGTGTTTGTGTGTGTGTGTGTTTAGCAAACTCTCACATGGGTTTGAGGACGGCGACCTCAGCTCGGACAGGGCCAACTTGCAAGGCGGAAGTACACTAGTGGGTTCTTGGTGCAGTGCAATTCACTCCTCCACAACCCTACACCTTGTTGGCATCCATGTTATTATACCTTGATATTATTAAATAGATATCCATGTTATTACACCATGATATTATTAAATACATAAACATGTCATCAGACCATGCTATTATAAAATAGACATACATGTTATTATACCATGATATTATAAAATGGATATATATGTCATTAAACCATGACATCATAAAATAGATATCCATGTTAATATACCATGATATTATGAAATAGATATCCATGTTATTAACCATGATATTATGAAATAGATATCCATGTTATTACACCATGATATTATGAAATAGATATCCATGTTATTATGCCATGATATTATGAAATAGATATCCATGTTATTACACCATGATATTATGAAATAGATATCCATGTTATTATACCATGATATTATGAAATAGATATCCATGTTATTACACCATGATATTTTGAGATATATATATCCATGTTATTACACCATGATATTATGAAATAGACATACATCTTATCACACCATGATATCATATAATAGATATCCATGTTACTATACCATGATATTATGAAATAGATATCCATGTTATTACACCATGATAATATGAAATAGATATCCATGTTATTATACCATGATATTATGAAATAGATATCCATGTTATTACACCATGATATTATGTGATATATATATCCATGTTATTACACCATGATATTATGAAATAGACATACATGTTTATACACCATGATATCATAAAATAGATATCCATGTTACTATACCATGATATTATTAAATAGATAATCATGTTATTATACCATGATATTATGAAATATATATATCCATGTTATTACACCATGATATTTTAAAATAGACATACACGTTATTACACCATGCTATTATAAAATAGATATCCATGTTATTATACCATGATATTATAAAAATGATATCCATGTTACTTCACCATGATATTATGAAATAGATATCCATGTTATTATACCGTGATAGTATATAATAGATATGCAAGTCAAAATACCATGAAGCGTTCGAATGAGTAGTGCACCCTACTTCTAGTGACAGGCGCCCTATCATAAGTCAGTGTAACAAAACACCAAATCCCCCGGACCCTTCACAGTGTGATACTTAGAAGGCAGTAAGTAATGTATCTACGACAGACACCATACGTGTGGACATATGAAACATCAAGTGCAGCTCACTGGGTTTGAATTATTGAACGGAATGATGTAAACTGGTTTTAGTTATTGCAAATAATGCCCAGTTCGGTGTCTACGTTTACTATATTCAATATTTAATGTATGCTAATTGTAGAAGTTTTTTTTAATTTAAATTCCTCAAAGATAAGTTTGTATTTATTTGTATATGTGAGAGTTAAACTGACAAATGGTCACATGTAAATAAGTCTTTCATATATCGTCGCTTCCTGTTTGAAACCTTGACATGCCATTTAACAATTACTTAATAACAGTAAATACAACAATGCGACTTACCAAGGTAGGTTAATCCACGTATAGCAATATATAGCAAGGTTTTCCCCACCTTACTTTCCGAGTAAGAATAGCGTTGTCCTATTACCTAGGGTAGGTAGATAGGTAGGTAGGTAGTCCTAGCGCTCTCACTAACCCAGCTGTTGCACGCTCATATGGTTAACACCGATTTGACTCCGTTCATTCTTTGCTACCTAACTGAGGTTTTACCTGAAGCGCGCTTAGCCAATCAGCCGCCTCGTCACAGCTGCGTTGTCTGAGAGCGGACTCGGAGCCTCCGTGGAGGGGGGAGGAAGAAGGGGGAAGCGAGGCGTGTGTATCTGCACTCACAACTGGCAAATAATTTCAGGCTTGGTTAAAGAAGCACCTAAATTTTCAGGCATTTGTTTGTTGGTTTTGTGGGGCTAGGTCTCAATCTGTGTTGTATCTGTGCTACTGTTACAGTACACAATGATGCAAACAGTCTATTTATAAGACTTATAAGTCGGTATTGGACTCTGATTCACACATTCCGTGTGTAGTAAGTAATATGGATATGCGAGGATAAAATCGTTGTGAGGTAACGAGTCCCAAGAGTCCAAAAATAATATATGAAGCCATTCACCAAGAACGGTCAATATATTTTCTTAATTTACGATAGGTTTCTACACCACGGTATATGTGTGGTGATATATATTGACTGTTTATATATTTTTGGTTTTAACGAACGTTTTAAAAGGCGACATGATATGCCTTTGTGCCAATCATGCGTGTTTGCTGTCAACAAAACAAAAATATATTTTCTGTGGGCATAACCGTTGAAAAAGACAATGGCTTTGACGCTTTTAGAGTGTTAAACATTGAGCATGTTGAAACAGCTAGTGCTCAAAACGGGTGAAAGATCCTAAACACGTGCACAACATGCACTGTAAAATACCCCATGCCTCCCTTGCATATATACACTGACATTTAACACTTATATATACACTCACATGTATACTTTCACGTGTATACACTTCCATATATACTCACATATAAACATTCACAAATTTACGCTCATATACACTGACATATATACATTCACTTATTTACACTTACATAAATACACTCACATATATACACTTACATATATACGCTTACTTATATACACTTGGATATATACACTCACATATATACACTCACATATTTACAATTACATATATACACTCAAATATTTACACTTACATATGTACACTCACATATTTACACTCACATATTTACACTCACATATATACACTCACATATTTACACTCACATATTTACACTCACATATTTACACTTACATATATACACTCACATATTTACACTCACATATTTACACTCATTTACACTTACATAAATACACTCACATATTTACACTCACATATTTACACTTACATATATACACTCACATATTTACACTCACTTATTTACACTTACATAAATACACTCACATATTTACACTCACATATTTACACTTACATATATACACTCACATATTTACACTCACATATTTACATTTACATATTTACACTTACATAAATACACTCACGCATTTACACTCATATATTTACACTCACTTTTTACACTCACATATATAGACTTATATATTTGCACTCACATATTTACACTCACATTTATACAGTCACGTATATGCACTCAGTATTCAACACAATGGTGACATTATTACATATGGGGCTCCCCATTTGGCATGTCGCGGACATTAATGCTGTGCACATCCACACCCAGAAGTAACCATGCATAACAACACTTTACACCATTGGTAGATTTTACCATTTAGTAATCATGGGACGCTTCACTCAGTCACATCTGATTCTACACAGCATAAGTTATGTCTCAGTACATTTCCGTGCATCCTTAATCCAGAAAGTCTGTCAGTGTCCAAGTCCTGGTTTGCTGACGTCTTAACTCAGATGTAGTTGCAGTACGCGGCGACCCTACAGAACAAACTTGTATTGTGGCAGCGAAGTGCCCGGCCGGGCGGGGCCTCTGGCGGACTGCTGGCAGTGCAAGTCAACAACATTCACACAGCTTCCTCCTTCCACCTGAGCTTCAGGTCCTGGCATCTCGGCAGATCGATGTAGACAAGTCCCTCACATGGTCCCCGTCTACACACACACACTGCCCATGACCAGCAGCATGTTGCATGCTCACAGCCCTGACCACACACACGCAGTGTGACAAGGGGACTTGGGGGAAGTGGAAGGGGTGAACTTGTTTGCAAAGACTATCCAGGTAGATACAAATATTCTCTATAAAACGAGAAAACATAACAACAGAACTAATCCTCTTACTATCTGAAATAGGTATTACATGTCATGAGTGGTCAAGTAGATAGGATACGATGCAGACACAGTCAGAACACACAAGGACATGATGCAGGCACAGCCAGAACACACAAGGACATGATGCAGGCACAGTCAGAACACACAAGGACATGATGCAGGCACAGCCAGAACACACAAGGACATGATGCAGGCACAGCACACACAGTCAGAAGGACATTGTACAGATACAGATGGAACACAAACAGACAGAAGGACTTTGTACAGATTCACCAAAAAAAACAAACAGACAGAAGGACTTTGTACAGATTCACCTAGAGCACACACAGACAGAAGGACTTTGTACAGATACAGATGGAACACACATAGACAGAAGGACTTTGTACAGATACAGCTAGAACACACACGGACAGAAGGACTTTGTACAGATTCACCAAGAGCACACACAGATAGAAGGACTTTGTACAGATACAGATGGAACACACACGGATAGAAGGAAATTGTACAGATACAGATGGAACACACACAGAGAGAAGGACTTTGTACAGATACAGCTAGAACACACATGGACAGAAGGACTTTGTACAGATTCACCAAGAGCACACACAGATAGAAGGACTTTGTACAGATACAGATGGAACACACACGGACAGAACGACTTTGTACAGATACAGATGGAACACACACGGACAGAAGGACTTTGTACAGATACAGCTAGAACACACACAGACAGAAGCACTTTGTACAGATACATCTAGAACACACACAGACAGAAGGACTTTGTACAGATACAGCTAGAACATACTCAGACAGAAGGACTTTGTACAGATAGAGATGGAACACACACAGATAGAAGGACTTTGTACAGATACAGCTAGAACATACTCAGACAGAAGGACTTTGTACAGATAGAGATGGAACACACACGGACAGAAGGACTTTGTACAGATACAGCTAGAACACACACAGACAGAAGCACTTTGTACAGATAGAGATGGAACACACACAGACAGAAGGACTTTGTACAGATAGAGATGGAACACACACAGACAGAAGGACTTTGTACAGATACAGCTAGAACACACACAGACAGAAGCACTTTGTACAGATACATCTAGAACACACACAGACAGAAGGACTTTGTACAGATAGAGATGGAACACACACAGATAGAAGGACTTTGTACAGATACACCTAGAACACACACAGACAGAAGGACTTTGTACAGATAGAGATGGAACACACACAGACAGAAGGACTTTGTACAGATAGAGATGGAACACACACAGATAGAAGGACTTTGTACAGATTCACCTAGAACACACACAGACAGAAGGACTTTGTACAGATACAGCTAGAACACACTCAGACAGAAGGACTTTGTACAGATACAGATGGAACACACACAGACAGAAGGACTTTGTACAGATACAGATGGAACACACACAGATAGAAGGACTTTGTACAGATACACCTAGAACACACACGGACAGAAGGACTTTGTACAGATAGAGATGGAACACACAGAGACAGAAGGACTTTGTACAGATAGAGATGGAACACACACAGATCGAAGGACTTTGTACAGATACACCTAGAACACACACGGACAGAAGGACTTTGTACAGATACATCTAGAACACACACAGACAGAAGGACTTTGTACAGATACACCTAGAACACACACGGACAGAAGGACTTTGTACAGATACACCTAGAACACACACGGACAGAAGGACTTTGTACAGATAGAGATGGAACACACAGAGACAGAAGGACTTTGTACAGATAGAGATGGAACACACACAGACAGAAGGACTTTGTACAGATACAGATCTACAGGTAGTACATGTATCGATCTGTCTTGATGGTTGTCACGTTTTTTGAACGAACAATCTTGGTATTGATAATTATTTTTGTGTTGCGTGTTTTTATCGCATTTGAGGGTTTACAACTAACTGCTGTTTATACATCTGGCAGGATCCACCGTGTGTTGTGAGAGTGGTGCGGCCATGCGAGCGGCAGGTAAGCCTGTGAGAGGCGGAGTGTGCGGAGTTGACGCCGCGGCCCTACAGCCAGGGAAACGAGGGGCTCACGCAGGCAACGTGACGGAGCAGTTGCTGGCCAGATGTCACATACCCCTTCGTAGCTCTCACTGTCGCCGACGTCACGATGGCAGTAACATCTCTCAACATCAATAACTTAATTACCATCAAACGTTTGCATAATCGTCTCTCATTCTCCATGATAACACCGCGTAGAGTGTAGAATTACTCCACTGTGTTGACACAGCAGTGATAATCAAGCCACAATATATACAGACGCTTCACCCATATTTACGATTATGGTGGAAATACCTGCACTGCTAATAGTGTCTCGAGGCGGTGCATGTGCAGCGCTGTTCAAGGCTAGGCTTACGTGGGTATTATAGTGTTTTCTTACTGAATGTATTAGTTACATATTATTCACCATCTACACCACTGAGTGACAAACTGACCGAATGTGCAAATACCCATTATGTGATACTTATAAAGAGGCAAGACAGGCATGGCACAAACAACTCTACACTTAGATATATAGTTATCTGTATGTATATTATCTGTTTGGTGAGTATATGACAGACACGTGACCCATCTATACATATTGCTGCCTACTGATATTAGCACTGCCTCAAGGTATGTGGAGGAAGCTAACGTCCCATAACTAATGCTTTCTGCCGGTGTTAATGAAATACATCTATCTGAAATAATGAAACTATTCAGACTACATTTAAGATATGTAAAGAAACAAAGCATGTTGTAGCCGAGAAACGCGTATCTACATGAACGATTTCGCCCACGTACAACACAATGCACTGACGTACTGTCTGACGAGTACTGAGAGGACATAACATATAGCACTCACTCGTCCATCACACACATACACCCAGTAGGAGGAGTACAGGAGACAGTGACGTGTTCATACACAGCCATGACTGTATATCATTTCCAAGTGTGTATAGCAGGTACGTGACCAGGTGTGTATATCAAATAAGTCCAGGTCGGTATATCAGGTATCAGGTAACAGGGCCCGGGTGTGTATATCACTTACAAGACCAGGTGTATAAATCAGGTGCGTATATGAAGTACGTGACCAGGTGTGTATATCAGGTACAAGACCAGATGTGTATATCAGGTGTGTATGTCAGGTACAAGACCAGGTGTGTATATCAGGTACAGGGCCAGGTGTGTATATCAGGTGTGTATATCAGGTACAGGACCAGCTGTGTATATCAGGTACAAGATCAGATGTGTTTATCAGGTGTGTATGTCAGGTACATGACCAGGTGCGTATATCAGGTACAGGACCAGGTGTGTATATCAGGTACAGGACCAGGTGTGTATATCAGGTACAGGACCAGGTGTGTATATCAGGTGTGTATATCAGGTACAGGATCAGGTGTGTATATCAGGTACAGGACCAGGTGTGTATACCTGGTACGTTAACAGGTATGTACATCAAGTACAGGACCTGGTCTGTATATCAGGTTTGTATATTAGGTACCGGACCAGGTGTGTATATCAGATACAGGACCAGGTGTGTCATCAGGTACAGGACCAGGTGTGTATATCAGATACAGGACCAGGTGTGTATATCAGGTACGTGACTAGTTGTGTATATCGGGTACAGGACCAGGTGTGTATATCAGGTACGTGAACAGGTATGTACATCAAGTACAGGACCAGGTGTATATATCAGGTACTGGACCAGGTGTGTATATCAGGTACAGGACCAGGTTTTGTATATCAGGTACGGGGCCAGGTTTTGTATATCAGGCGCAGGATCAGACGTGTCTATCAGGTACAGGACCAGGTGTGTATATCAGATACAGGACCAGGTGTGTATATCAGGTGTGTATATCAGGTACGTGACTAGGTGTGTATGTCAGGTACAGGACCAGGTGTGTATATCAGGTACGTGAACAGGTATGTACATCACGTACAGGACCTGGTGTGTTTATTTGGTACGTGACCAGGTGTGTATATCAGGTACAGGACCAGGTGTGTATATCAGGTACAGGACCAGGTGTGTATATCAGGTACAGGACCAGGTGTGTATATCGGGTACAGGACCAGGTGTGTATATCAGGTACAGGACCAAGTGTGTATATCAGGTACAGGACCAGGTGTGTATATCAGGTACAGGACCAGGTTTTTATATCTGATACAAGACCAGGTGTGTATATTAGGTGTGAATATCAGGTACAGGACCAGGTATGTATATCAGGTACGTGAACAGGTATGTACATCAAGTACAGGACCTGGTGTGTATATCAGGTGTGTATATAAGGTACAGGACCACGTGTGTATATCAGATACTGGACCAGGTGTGTCTATCAGGTACAGGACCAGGTGTGTATATCAGATACAGGACCAGGTGTGTATATCAGGTACGTCACCAGGTGTGTATATCAGGTACAGGACCAGGTGTGTATATCAGGTACGTGAACAGGTATGTACATCAAGTACAGGACCAGGTGCATATATATCAGGTACTGGACCAGGTGTGTATATCAGGTACAGGATCAGGTGTATATATCAGGTACTGGACCATGTGCGTATATCAGGTACAGGGCGAGGTTTTGTATATCAGGTGCAGGACCTGGTGTGTATATCAGATACATGACCGGATGTGTATATCACTTACAAGACCAGGTGCGTATTTGAAGTACGTGACCAGGTGTGTATATCAGATACAGGACCAGGTGTGTATATCAGATGTATATGTCAAGCACGTGACTAAGTGTGTATATCAGGTACAGGACCAGGTGTGTATATCAGATACGTGAACAGGTATGTACATCAAGTACAGGACCAGGTGTGTATATCTGGTACGTGACCAGGTGTGTATATCAGGTACAGGACCTGGTGTGTATATCTGGTACGTGACCAGGTGTGTATATCAGGTACAGGACCAGGTGTGTATATCAGGTACGTGACCAGGTGTGTATATCAGATACACGACCAGGTGTGTATATCAGGTGTGTATATCGGGTACAGGACCAGGTGTGTATATCAGGTACAGGACCAGGTGTGTATATCAGGTACAGCACCAGGTGTGTATATCAGGTACAGGGCCAGGTGTGTATATCAGGTGTGTATATCAGATACAGGACCAGGCGTGTATATCATATACACGACCAGGTGTGTATATCAGGTACAGGACAAGGTGTGTATATTAGGTGTGTATATCAGGTACAAGACCAGGTGTGTATATCAGGTACAGGATCAGGTGTGTATATTAGGTACAGGACCAGGTGTGTATATCAGGTACGTGACCAGGTGTGTATATCAGATACACGACCAGGTGTGTATATCAGGTGTGTATATCGGGTACAGGACCAGGTGTGTATATCAGGTACAGGACCAGGTGTGTATATCAGGTACAGGACCAGGTGTGTATATCAGGTACAGGGCCAGGTGTGTATATTAGGTGTGTATATCAGGTACATGACCTGGTGTCTATATCAGATACAGGACCAGGTGTGTATATCAGGAACGTGACCAGATGTGTATGTCAGGTACAAGACCAGGTGTGTATATTAGATGTGTATATCATATACACGACCAGGTGTGTATATCAGGTACAGGACCAGGTGTGTATATTAGGTGTGTATATCAAGTACAGAACCAGGTGTGTATATTGGGTGCGTATATCAGATACAGGACCAGGTGTGTATATCAGGTGTGTATATCAGGTGTGTATATCAGGTACAAGACCAGGTGTGTATATCAGGTACAGGATCAGGTGTGCATATTAGGTACAGGACCAGGTGTGTATATTAGGTGTGTATATCAGGTACAGGACCTGGTGTCTATATCAGATACAGGACCAGGTGTGTATATCAGGAACGTGACCAGATGTGTATGTCAGGTACAAGACCAGGTGTGTATATTAGATGTGTATATCAGGTACAGGACCAGGTGTGTATATTGGGTGCGTATATCAGATACAGGACCAGGTGTGTATATCAGGTGTGTATATCAGGTACAAGACCAGGTGTGTATATCAGGTACAGGATCAGGTGTGCATATCAGGTACAGGACCAGGTGTGTATATTAGGTGTGTATATCAGGTACAGGACCAGGTGTGTATATTAGGTGTCTATATCAGATACAGGACCAGGTGTGTATATCAGGAACGTGACCAGGTGTGTATGTCAGGTACAAGACCAGGTGTGTATATTAGATGTGTATATCAGGTACAGGACCAGGTGTGTATATCAGATACAGAACCAGGTGTGTATATCAGGTATGTGAACAGGTATGTACATCAAGTACAGGACCTGGTGTGTATATCAGGTGTGTATATTAGGTACAGGACCAGGTGTTAATATCAGGTGTGTATATCAGGTACAGGACCAGGTGTGTATATCAGATTCAGGACCAGCTGTGTATATCAGGTGTGTATATCAAGTACAGTTCCAGGTGTGTATATCACGTACAGGACCTGGTGTGTATATCAGGTACAGGACCAGGTGTGTATATCAGATTCAGGACCAGGTGTGTATATCAGGTACAGGGCCAGGTGCGTAGATCAGATACGTGACCAGGTGTGTATGTCAGGTACTTGACAAGGTGTTGAAAGCATACTGACGACGAGGTACACCGCTAGGAAACAAATG
This sequence comes from Haliotis rufescens, assembly GCF_023055435.1. Classification (NCBI taxonomy): domain Eukaryota; kingdom Metazoa; phylum Mollusca; class Gastropoda; order Lepetellida; family Haliotidae; genus Haliotis; species Haliotis rufescens. The sequence goes on from NW_025964372.1 coordinate 9,488,509, forward strand.
ATCGGGTTTCAATGAAATCATTCGTGCAATTAACATTAACATGAACGCCAATACCAGACGTTGCCATAGATAGTTTAGGCACATTCAAAGTGGAAGAGACGAACCAAACACACACACACACACACATACGCGTGTATTCATGCAAACACATCGCCGGGGAACAAGCTTTATGCTGCTGGCAGCCCAATTTTAAAAATCAGTAGAAAAGGTGAACGTATTAAGAGCATATCGTGCAATTATTTAGCAGACAAATGTGTTATTACTAACATGTGAGCTATGTGATATTGACGTCGAGGTTTGGTTTCATACCAAGATTGATTGTTACAGGTCCGGCAACACCCGCTGTAGCTGCTGGGATTCGGGGCGCTGCTACACTCGAGCAGAATTCGTCAACTTTAAGGAGGGAATTTCATATCGCGCTTACACTCACTCAACAAGGGTCAACATGACATTCTATCGAGGGGATGTGATCATCAACCTGAACATCATCTTTATGTATCTAGGGGAAGTGATCATCAACCTGGACATCACGTTCATGTATTTAGGGAAGTGATCATCAACCTGAACATCATCTTTATGTATCTAGGGGAAGAGATCATCAAACTGAACATCATCTTCTTGTATCTAGGGGAAGTGATCATCAACCTGAACATCATCGTTATGTATCTAGGGGAAGTTATCATCAACCTGAAAATCATCTTTATGTATCTAGAGGAAGTGATCATCAACCTGAACATAATCTTCATGTATCTAGGGGAAGTGATCATCAACCTCAACATCATCTTCATGTATCTAGGAGAAGTGATCATCAACCTGAACATCATCTTCATGTATCTAGGGAAAGTGATCATCAACCCTTAGCATTCCCTACATGTATCTAAGGGAAGTGATCATCAACCTAAACATTATCTTCATGGATCTAGGGGAAGTGAGCATCAACCTGAACATCATCTTCATGTATCTAGGGGAAGTGATCATCAACCTGAACATCTTCTTCATTTATCTAGGGGAAGTGATCATCAACCTGAACATCATCTTTATGTATTTAGGGGAAGTGATCATCAACCTGAACATCATCTTCATGTATCTAGGGGAAGTGATCATCAACCTGAACATCATCTTTATGTATCTAGGAGAAGTGATCATCAACCTGAACATCATCTTCATTAATCTAGGGGAAGTGATCATCAAACTGAACATCATCTTTATGTATCTAGGGGTAGTGATCATCAACCTGAACATCATCTTCATGTATCTAGGGGAAGTGAGCATCAACCTGAACATCATCTTCATTTATCTGGGGGAAGTGATCATCAAACTGAACATCATCTGTATGTATCTAGGGGTAGTGATCATCAACCTGAACATCATCTTTATGTATCTAGGGGTAGTGATCATCAAACTGAACATCATCTTTATGTATCTAGGGGTAGTGATCATCAACCTGAACATCATCTTTATGTATCTAGGGGAAGTGATCATCAAACTGAACATCATCTTCATGTATCTAGGAGAAGTGATCATCAACCTGACCATCACCTTTATGTAAAAAGGGGAAGTGATCATCAACCTTAACATCATCTTCGTGTATCTAGAGAAGTGATCATCGACCTGAACATCATCTTCATGTATCTAGGGGAAGTGATCATCAACCTTAACATCATCTTCATGTTTCTAGGGGATATTAAGTGAGCATCAACCTGAACATCATCTTCATGTATCTAGGGGAAGTGCTCATCAACCTGAACATGGTCTTCATGTATCTAGGGGTAGTGATCATCATCCTGAACATCATCTTTATGTATCTAGGGGAAGTGATCATCAACCTGAACATCATCTTCATGTATCTAGGGAAAGTGATCATCAACCTGAACATCATCTTTATGTATCTAGGGGAAGTGAGTATCAACCTGAACATCATCTTCATGAATCTAGGGGAAGTGATCATCAACCTGAACATCACATTCGTGTATCTAGGGAAGTGATCATCAACCTGAACATCATCTTCATGTATCTAAGGGAAGCGATCATCAACCTAAACATCATCTTCATGTTTCTAGGGGAAGTGAGCATCAACCTGAACATCATCTTCATGTACCTAGGGAAGTGATCATCAACCTGACCATCATCTTTATGTATCAAGGGGAAGTGAGCATCAACCTGAACATCACCTTCGTGTATCTAGGGGAAGTGATCATCAACCTGAACATCATCTTCATGTATCTAGGGGAAGCGATCATCAACCTAAACATCATCTTCATGTTTCTAGGGGAAGTGAGCATCAACCTGAACATCATCTTCATGTACCTAGGGAAGTGAGCATCAACCTGAACATCATCTTCATGTATCTAGGAGAAGTGATCATCAACCTGACCATCACCTTTATGTAAAAAGGGGAAGTGATCATCAACCTTAACATCATCTTCGTGTATCTAGAGAAGTGATCATCGACCTGAACATCATCTTCATGTATCTAGGGGAAGTGATCATCAACCTTAACATCATCTTCATGTTTCTAGGGGATATTAAGTGAGCATCAACCTGAACATCATCTTCATGTATCTAGGGGAAGTGCTCATCAACCTGAACATGGTCTTCATGTATCTAGGGGTAGTGATCATCATCCTGAACATCATCTTTATGTATCTAGGGGAAGTGATCATCAACCTGAACATCATCTTCATGTATCTAGGGAAAGTGATCATCAACCTGAACATCATCTTTATGTATCTAGGGGAAGTGAGTATCAACCTGAACATCATCTTCATGAATCTAGGGGAAGTGATCATCAACCTGAACATCACATTCGTGTATCTAGGGAAGTGATCATCAACCTGAACATCATCTTCATGTATCTAAGGGAAGCGATCATCAACCTAAACATCATCTTCATGTTTCTAGGGGAAGTGAGCATCAACCTGAACATCATCTTCATGTACCTAGGGAAGTGATCATCAACCTGACCATCATCTTTATGTATCAAGGGGAAGTGAGCATCAACCTGAACATCACCTTCGTGTATCTAGGGGAAGTGATCATCAACCTGAACATCATCTTCATGTATCTAGGGGAAGCGATCATCAACCTAAACATCATCTTCATGTTTCTAGGGGAAGTGAGCATCAACCTGAACATCATCTTCATGTACCTAGGGAAGTGAGCATCAACCTGAACATCATCTTCATGTATCTAGGGGAAGCGATCATCAACCTAAACATCATCTTCATGTTTCTAGGGGAAGTGAGCATCAACCTGAACATCATCTTCATGTACCTAGGGAAGTGATCATCAACCTGACCATCATCTTTATGTATCAATGGGAAGTGATCATCAACCTGAACATCATCTTTATGTATCTAGGGGTAGTGATCATCAAACTGAACATCATCTTTATGTATCTAGTGGTAGTGATCATCAACCTGAACATCATCTTTATGTATCTAGGGGGAGGGAACATCAAACTGAACATCATCTTTATGTATCTAGGGGTAGTGATCATCAACCTGAACATCATCTTCATGTATCTAGGGGAAGTGAGCATCAACCTGACCATCACCTTTATGTAAAAAGGGGAAGTGATCATCAACCTTAACATCATCTTCGTGTATCTAAGGGAAGTGATCATCAACCTGAACATCATCTTCATGTATCTAGGGGAAGTGATCATCAACCTTAACATCATCTTCATGTTTCTAGGGGATATTAAGTGAGCATCAACCTGAACATCATCTTCATGTTTCTAGGGGATATTAAGTGAGCATCAACCTGAACATCATCTTCATGTATCTAGGGGAAGTGATCATCAACCTGAACATGGTCTTCATGTATCTAGGGGAAGTTATCATCAACCTGAACATGGTCTTCATGTATCTAAGGGTAGTGATCATCATCCTGAACATTATCTTTATGTATCTAGGGGAAGTGATCATCAACCTGAACATCATCTTCATGTATCTAGGGGAAGTGATCATCAACCTGAACATCATCTTCGTGTATCTAGGGAAAGTGATCATCAACCTGAACATCATCTTTATGTATCTAGGGGAAGTGAGCATCAATCTGAACATCATCTTCATGAATCTAGGGGAAGTGATCATGAAACTGAACATCATCTACATGTATCTAGGGGAAGAGATCATCAACCTGAACATCATCTTCATGTATCTAGGGAAGGTGATCATCAACCCTTAACATGGCCTACATGTATCTAGGGGAAGTGATCATGAACCTGAACATCATCTTTATGTATCAAGGGGAAGTGATCATCAACCTGAACATCATCTAAATGTATCTAGGGGAAGTGATCATTAACCTGAACATGAACTTCTTGTATCTAGGGGAAGTGATCATTAACCTGAACATCACCTTCATGTATCTAGGGAAGTGATCATCAACCTGAACATCATCTTTATGTATCAAGGGGAAGTGATCATCAACCTGAACATCATCTACATGTATCTAGGGAAAGTGATCATCAACCTGAACATCATCTTCATGTATCTAGGGAAGTGATCATCAACCTGACCATCATCTTTATGTATCAAGGGGAAGTGATCATCAACCTGAACATGGTCTACATGTATCTAGGGAAAGTGATCATCAACCTCAACATCATCTTTATGTGTCTAGGGGAAGTGATCATCAACCTCAACATCATCTTCATGTATCTAGGGGAAGTGATCATCAACCTGAACATCATCTTCATGTATCTAGGGGAAGAGATCATCAACTTGAACATCATCTTCATGTATCTAGGGGAAGTGATTATCAACCTGAACATCATCATCATGCATCTAGGGGAATTGATCATCAACCTGAACATCATTATCATGTTAATAGGGGAAGTGATCCTCAAACTGAACATCATCTTTATGTATCTAGGGAAAGTGATCATCAACCTGAACATGGTCGTCGTATATCTAGGGGAAGTGATCATCAACCTGACCATGATCTTTATGTATCTAGGGAAAGTGATCATCAACCTGAACATCACCTTCATGTATCTAAGGGAAGTGATCATCAACCTGAACATGGTCTTCATGTATCTAAAGGAAGTGATAATCAAACTGAACATCATCTTCATGTATCTAGGGAAAGTGATCATCAACCTGAACATCATCTTCATGTATCTAGGGAAAGTGATCATCAACCTGAACATCATCTTCATGTATCTAGGGGAAGTGATCATCAACCTAGACATCATCTTCATGTTTCTAGGGGAAGTGAGCATCAACCTGAACATTATCTTCATGTATCTAGGGGAAGTGAGCATCAACCTGAACATGGTCTTCATGTATCTAGGGGAAGTGATCATCAACCTGAACATGGTCTACATGTATCTAGGGGAAGTCATCATCAACATGAACATCATCTTCATGTATCTAGGGGAAGTCATCCACAACCTGAACATCATCTACATGTATCTAGGGGAAGACATCATCAACCTGAACATCATCTTCATGTATCTAGGGGACGTAATCATCAACTTGAACATCATCTTCATGTATCTAAGAGAAGTGATCACCAACCTGAACATCATCTTCATGTATCTAAGAGAAGTGATCATCAACCTGAACATGTCCTACGTGTATGTAGGGAAATTGATCATCAACCTGAATATCATCTTCTTTTATACCTAGATATTCTGTATTGTATCACTATAAGGTATTCGGATATTTTTGGTATTTCCTGCATTTAGACGGTTGATAAACCTCGGTTTTAGCTGAAGATTTGAAACCACACATACACACCAAAATCATCTATGATGAGTCGCTTTATAAGTTGGACAAACCACTTTTCCTCAGGATCACCTGAGATTGTATACCCTGACACTCGGTAACCGACCTCCGGCCACCTTGGTATGTTCCCTCCCGTCAGTGTTTACAATCTCAAGTAATCCCAAGGAGAAGTGGTTTGTTCTTCACCTGTACATCTAGATGACGTGAATCTATAGTATTTCAAAGGCTATATAAATACAGGGGAAGCGAATGTACTTGGGGCGTGTCCTCTGATCTTGCTACTCTTAAAGGTTGTGAACAGCGTCACATGACAACCATTTGATTATAATTAACTTGCCGTAGTGAAGTATCTTCGGGTCCATACATTCACCGAAGCGGACTTATAATGTCATTGGGAGTGCCGTTAAATGTGGAGGACCTCTCTGTGAAAATTCATAAATGACAAGAATGAAAAGAATGAATGTACAAAACATGTTCAAAGAAATGCTATGAATGTTACAGTTACGACCCAGCACCGCATGTACGGTGTATCTCGTGTTTGAAGCAAGTAGTTCAGCCGTTATGGTGAAGCTGATTACTGATACTATGGCAATTAATGCCGTGAACCTTCCTCACAACATGGTAATGCACCCACAGACTATCAAAGAAACAACATGATTGTTTGTTGTGCTCAGCAAGCCTGGAAAGTGTTCGACTTAATCGCCTGTTGAGAGCATGTGCATCACTAGACTCTCAGGCGAGTCTCAGTATCTAAACCAGCATACAACAAAAACGGTACATCGTTTGTCAGTTTTTTTTTTCTAAATTATTGATTGTGTTACAGATCAACGTCGTCTTTAAGTAAAAAAGAGTTTTTTTCTCCTTTTCTTAACGGAAACAAATGACCTGGCCACATAGTTGGGAGAACAGGTCACATAGTTGGGAGATCAGGTCACATAGTTAGGCGACCAGCTCTCATAGTTGGGAGACCGGGTCACATAGTTGGGAGGCTAGGTCACATTGTTGGGAGACCAGGTCACATAGTTGGGAGACTAGGTCACATAGTTCGGAGACTAGGTCACATAGTTGGGAGACCAGGTCACATAGTTGGGAGCAGGCCACATAGTTAGGCGGCCAGCTCTCATAGTTGGGAGACCGGGTCACGTAGTTGGGAGACCGGGTCACATAATGGGGCGAGAAGACAGCGTACATGTATATGTATATATGCACTGTCATTGTTGGGTGAGAATGTCTAGCCATATTCCTTGGGAATTACGTTTCCATCCCAGATAACCGGTACTGGCAAGCTCCTTGAACGTGGATCACCTCTTTGCTCCACATAAAGTACAAAGTAAACAGAGATCGTAATTACGTCCTGTGTTATAAAGGAAGTCATCTGTAGCTGTCGGTTTCACCAAACTCCCATTTTAATGAGCGGGGACTTCGATTAGCATCCCCGATCAGTGTCGCACAATAGACCAGCTGTGGAGATCACCTTGAAATTTGTAACCTGATCTGAACGCCAGCGAGCTGTCCCAGTGGGGAAATAGTGCCCAATATCGCGCCTCACTTACCTTCGATTTTACACACTTAACCAATACTTTCAAGGTAATATCTAAAAATGGCAGTGGTATAGTTACAGCCCTTGCCTCAATACATGAGTCTGAGAATGGTATGATGAATATTGTATTTCAATCATATCACATGTATTCGGTGGATGTGTGTATCTGCTGATGGCCTTACCCCAGTTGTCAGACACCCTACATGTCAGACGGTGGAGTAGAGAGGACTTGTCAAAACATAGGCGATTTCCCTGTTGTGGTAATGGACCAGTTCTAACAGACTTAATCCTCTATACAATTAAGGTCAAGAAAATAAAGTCCTTTGAAGTTAATGTTAATAATTGATTTCCTCAGATACAATAGGATTGTACGCTGTTTTATTGTCTTCCAAGATAGATTTCAATAATGAACCATCTGATCATGAAAACAACTTTAATTTGTAAGTTCTCATCCCAGCGTCTCACGAAAATGTTGAGTTTTCTCTATTTATATGTTTTCAGTAAATGGTGTATATATTGCCAGAGATTTCTGAATTTGTCACACACATTGCAGGTTTGCAGACAGTTGACTTTGTAACATCGCAGAGAGGTACGCCCCAAGCACTAGTTCAACATCACCTCTACAGCAGGAACAAGATTAGAAAGTAATGTGTTCACTGTAGACGCGTTATTAAAACATATACAGGGAACTGCACGACAGTCGGGGATACTGTGAGGAGTCACAGTGAACACAACCATCCGCCAACTGACCGTGCCAAGTTCATCAGCACAATGAGTGGGAAACAAGCCCGAGAAGAACCGACCCTGCCCATGCTAGCCCTCTACCAGAACGTAGTGCTCCGGTACGATCTACAGGATGTGCTGCTCCTCCACCGCGGAGACGAGTTCCCAAGAGATAGACAGCCGCCTTGGCAGACTCATTGACTCAAGACCAGTTGACTCATGGTCATGACCCCAATGCAGTATTTGGATGCTGTGAGATTTTTTTGCTCTTGTTGAATTATTTGAATTATTTGTGTGACTATTATTAAAGCCTATGACTATTCTAACCTATTTGTTTATTATGTCTTATATTTTCGTGAGGTGTCTGACAAATGGGGTATGATCGGGACTAATCCATTTTACCACATGGGGAACATGCATTGGACATAGCGAGAAGTGAACCGTGATGTTTGTGATTTTATGGTGTCTGAAGACCCTGCTGATGATGCAGCGTCTCTTCTTATTATACAATACATAAGACCCGATGGAAGAGAGGTGGGTATAATCAAGACCCGAGGGAAGAGAGTCGAGGAGAAGGAAGACCCGAGGGGAGAGGGCCGAAGGCAAGTAAGACCCAAGGAAAGAGAGGCGAGGAGAAGAAGGACCCGAGGGAAGAGAGGCGAGGAGACGAAAGACCCAAGGGGAGAGGGGCGGGGACATGTGAGACCCAAGGGAAGAGAGGCGGGGACATGTGAGACCCAAGGGGGGAGGGGCGGGGACATATGAGACCCAAGGGAAGAGAGGCGGGGACATGTGAGACCCAAGGGAAGAGAGGCGAGGACATGTGAGACCCAAGAGAAGAGAGGCGAGGACATGTGAGACCCAAGGGAAGAGAGGCGAGGACATGTGAGACCCAAGGGAAGAGAGGCGAGGACATGTGAGACCCAAGGGAAGAGAGGCGAGGACATGTGAGACCCAAGGGAAGAGAGGCGATGACATGTGAGACCCAAGGGAAGAGAGGCGAGGACATGTGAGACCCAAGGGAAGAGAGGCGAGGACATGTGAGACCCAAGGGAAGAGAGGCGAGGACATGTGAGACCCAAGGGAAGAGAGGCGAGGGGAAAAGTGAGTGAGTGAGTTGGATTTTACGCCGTTTATAACGGTATTCCACTTTTTAACGACGTATCAAAGTCCAAAGTGATGCAGGTTCCAGACGTTTATTACTTTGCTGAGACCGACGAACACGTGTGCGGTGCTGACAAACCTATCTAATAGGGGCGGACCGAGATTCGAAACCACAATCATAGGTTTCTGGGGTGAACAAGCGACGCTATGATTGAGCCATCCGCGAGGGAAAGAAGCACTCAAGGGGAGTGAGGCGTGAGAATCAGTAAATACAGGATATTTTGTGGATGACAACTCCTTTCTTCTATTATGATGCGACGTTTCGGTATAGATTCTTACACCGTTGTCAAGCAAGAGCGAAGTAAGAGAGAAAGAGATAGTTCTTGGCGTTCAGCGACCGCTTCAGACGCACTCTATTTCGCAGTCGGGGGCGGGTGGCGTCAATTTTGAAATTAAATATGGGGGAATAGGGTAAAAACATCTGACCCAAAAACTCTGTGTGGGGGTACGTTAATGAAATAATAATGGCACAGTGGAGTAGATTGGAAGGAGATTGGATAAATAATTAAAAAAGGTGAGGTGAGGTGAAATTCGGTTTTACGTCGCGTCCAAGATTATTGCACTTATAAAGCGACGTGCATGCACGTGTGTGTGTGTGGCTGCGTGTACTAGTCCGGACTGATGCCGATTTATAGTGCTACCATGCCGCAGTTTAACATGAATACCCCACTCAGACACAGTATACTGACTCCGAGCCGACCAGCCGTTGTTTTAGCCCCTTAATGCCGAGCGCCAGACAGGGTAACAAGTAACATCTTTTAACGTCTTTTGGTATGACGCGGCCGGGGATCAAACCCAGACCTTCCGCTCTACCTCTAGACTGCTTATAATAATTGGTAATAATCCTTACTTTCCCTCGCCCTCTCCCCTCAGGTCCTACCTATCCTCGCCCTCTCCCCTCAGGTCCTACCTATCCTCGCCCTCTCCCCTCAGGTCCTACCTTTCCTCGCCCTCTCTCCTCAGGTCCTACCTTTCCTCGCCCTCTCCCCTCAGGTCATACTTTCCCTCTCCCTCTCCCCTCAGGTCATACTTTCCTCTCCCCTCAGGTACTACTTTTCCTCGCCCCTCTCCCCCCAGGCCCTACTTTCCCTCGCCCTCTCCCCTCAGATCCTACTTTTCCTCGCCCCTCTCTCTCCCCCTCCCCCCAGGTCATATTTTTCTTCGCCTCTTTCCCTCCGTTCCTACTTTCCCTAGACCCTCATCCCTGTCACCTCAGGTCCTACTTTCCCTCAGCCCTCACCCCTGTCACTTTTTTCCCTCCGTTCCTTTCCCTAAACCCTCCTTCAGGTCCTACTTTCCCTCGACCCTCATCCCTGTCACCTCAGGTCCTACTTTCCCTCAGCCCTCACCCCTGACAACTCAGGTCCTACTTTCCCTCGCCCATCTCCCCTCAGGTTCTATTTTTCCCCGCCCCTCTCACATCAGGTCCTACTTTCCCTCTCCACTCAGGTCCTACTTTCCATCGCCCCTCTCCCTTCATGTCCTACTTTCCCTCAGCCCTCTCACATCAGGTCCTACTTTCCCTCTCCACTCAGGTCCTACTTTCCATCGCCCCTCTCCCCTCATGTCCTACTTTCCCTCAGCCCTCTCACAGCAGGTCCTATTTTCCCTCTCCACTCAGTTCCTACTTTTCCTCGCCTCTCACCCCTCGGGTCCTACGTTCCCTCTCCCCTCAGGTCCTACTTTCCCTCTACCGTCTGGTGCTACGTTCCCTTGCCCCTCTTCCCTCAGGTCCTACTTTCCCTCGACGCTCTTCTTTCAGGTCCTACTTTCCCTCTCCCTCTCCCCTTTAGGTCCTTCTTTCCCTCGCCCCTCTCCCCTCAGGTCCTACTTATCCTCTCCTTTTCCCCCTCATGTCCTAATTTCCCTAGACCCTCTCCCCTCAGGTGCTACTTTCCCTCGCTTCTCTCCCCTCAGGTCCTACTTATCATCTCCTTTTTCCTCAGCCCTCTCACATCAGGTCCTACTTTCCCTCTCCACTCAGTTCCTACTTTCCCTCGCCCCTCACCCCTCGGGTCCTACGTTCCCTCTCCCTCAGGTCCTACTTTCCCTCTACCCTCGACGCTTTTTCAGGTCCTACTTTTCCTCGCCCCTCTCCCCTCAGGTCCTACTTTCCCTCGCCCCTCTCCCCTCAGGTCCTTCTTTTCCTCAACTCTTTCCCCTCAGGTGCTACTTTTATTAGCCTCTTTCCCCTGAGGACCTTCTTTTCCTCGCCTCTCTCTCCTTAGATCCTACTTTCCCTCGCCCCTTGTTCCTCAGGTGCTACTTTCCCCCGTCCCTCTTTCCAATCCAAAAAACCATAACCGCAAAATCGTGCATTACAAGGTGATAGGAGGACATCATATCCCGCATAACAACCATAAAACATGGCACTGGGACATCAATTCTCCAATAAAAACAAATCAACAAATTATAATATGACGTAGATTATGCGCATGACTTCATGTAGATGACACGTCAGTGAGATTGCGAGGTCATCGTGGTTATATTCCCCAGCGATGGGTGACAGATGCATGATATGAACGCTTATTCAGGGCTGTGGATGCTATCAGAAAGAGCCAGACAATGTATAGATGTGTTACTGCAGTGGTACATCAACACCATTAACCTGTCACTTCAGCTTTCGGTGAAATACTACACAAATTACAAGGCAGCGTTTAACAAATGCCCGGCCTCTCCTCCGTTGTGTTTGTGCTATACATATATACCCAGAGCAATAAACTACACTTTATATTGCGCCGCCAATGACCACCTAGTGCCTAGGCCTGCACATCCACGCGTCAGTATGCAACAGGCCGAACCTGTACTCTGCCTGCTCCCTGTAATCCGATGCTATATAACCTATTAATCTTTCGTCGTAAAACTAAGAGAATCCCTTGTAAGTATGGTGTCTGCAGGAGAGTGTATAGTATCACAGCTGCTGGAGACGTGGAGCCAGGGTCCTGGGTACACAAGTGCAAGTCATAAACTTGGGACCAGGGCACTTAATGTGTTCACGCCGCCAAAAATAAATATGTATCCTTGGTTATCAGAACATGACTTACCGAACGCCGTCAGATTGGTGTAACTATTACTTCCAGTGGCGTACTTAGTGCTGTAAGTTTCAGCTTGCGAACAGCAGTGATTCAATGTCATATTGGCTACAACAAACACCTTGTAATAGTACACGTGACCACCTTTTAAAAGAACAGTCTCAAAGATATTGCCCGCGTTTAAATGTGAAAACAGGATATAGTTCTTTTTTAGAAATATTAAAAATATCACTTTTCAGTTCCCGTTGTATCGCATTTGACACACATTTAGTATTTTCAGTCGTATTTACTTTCATCGGATATATTGAACATGTCGCCATGTTGTTAACCTATTTATGCCACTGACAGCGTTAACCGCTGCCAACAATACAGTTACCATTTTGTTCCGTGTTTATTGCCTTACATTTTGAATATTGAACTGAATCCTTAATAAATAATACTTTGAAGAAAATTCAGACACTATAACACCGGTGGAATAAACACTATAACGTCGTCAGATAAAACCATAGGAGACACCGTAACTTCAGATAGCACTATGGGAGACGCTATAACGTCAGGAGGTAACACTACAAGAGACACTATCACATTAGAAACACTAACACTAGTGGACACTGGATGATGACGGTATAGTAGACACTATAATGCCAGATGATAACGCCACAGAAGACACTGTAACGCGAATAGATAATACTCTAGTCAAGACAAGTTTGGCCACCGGCCTGTATGGCAGATATATATGTAACTGACAATACTGTTCTGCAGCACCTAAAGTACAAATTAGTGAGTGAGTTGGGTTTAACGCCGCTTTTAACAGTATTCCAGTTATATCACGGCGTGTCAGCTTAATGTGGGAGGAAAGCAGACGTTTACCCACGAGCACGGGTATGGTGCTGACAAACCTAGAAACCAGGCGGGCCGAAGCGGGATTCGAATCTACAATCATAGGTTTCTAGCGTGCCCAAGGGACGCAACTCTGCACAGCGAATCGCGGCGTCATAGACGACTGGGCCACACGTGCCCCCTCTAAGGTACAAATTAATCATAATATAAGTACTAAGATAATACACAAAATCTTGCACGCTGTTTCAAGCCTAAGAAAATATATTTAGCAAGACAGTGTACTGTGTAAGTGTTATTTGTACTAAACAGAATGTACAGCTTCTGGTAGGATGGAGAGGTACAATGATATGGTGGTAAAATGTGCTTTCTTAGGTCAGAATAAAATGGACACTGTAACATAAAATGGAATTCCGATTCCTGAATTGGTATTATACACAATGGACATAACCTCTCTTCAGGTGGAATATTAAACTTTCTCCCCTCTATTAATCACCAAACTGTCATTTGAGCATCGGAATTTACACAGTGCGTCCACATGCAGAGATAAAAGGTAGATTTCGTAATTATAACAAAATTTAATATTTCTATAAAAGCTTGACTGTTTATCAGTGATACCACATCTCTGTTTGAACATACCAATAAAACCCCTTACATTTCCAACACCTTGCTCTATCCAAGTTAAACCAAAACAAAGACTGAACAATAGGTTTCTTACTTTATAAGCCCAACAATCTATTTGTTCTGGAAGAAATAAACATGTCTTATAATTATATTGTCCTGTTGTTACAATAGACGCATCCGATAATTCATAATTATAACATTGTGATTCACTTTGAGGAAAATAGCAGCCAAACTCAGCTCTCGAGACAATATTTGGTATACTTCTACCAAGATGTAAAATATCCTTCAGAAATAGATCATGAACATGGGGAATGTCCGGTGAAGGACAGAATCCCCACACTTCACAACCATACATCAAGAATGGGAGAAGCTTCCAATAAAATATATGAACTAATACATCAGGTAGGTGAACAAAATTATGTAGATTTAGATCTTACGACTGACAAAACCTTGATAGCTTGCTGTGATAATGCCTTCTGAGAGATAAACCAAGAGCCAGGAGAAGAAAATCGAACTCCTAAGTCAGTCAGTAAGTATGGTTTTACGCCGCTTTTAGCAATATTCCAGCAATATCACGGCTTAACTCCAAAGTATTTATAACAATTATTATTGTTACTTTACTCTTATTACCACTGAACTTTAATTGCCATAAGTCACAATATGTAGTAAACTTATAAATTCTTCTCTGAGAAACCTCTAACGGTGATAACAAGCATGACGATATTATCTGCAAAAAGTAAGATAAATTATCCCAACAAATCTATGCACCTCTGATTGTCGAAAGACAAATTTTCAACAATATTATTTAGAAAGAACGAAAATAAGAACGGCGACATCTGCCATCCCTGCCGAACCCCGAACAAACATTCAACAATGACTGTGTTGCCATCTTGTAGCGAAACACATGACTTCACTTTCTTATAATATTGTTTATTAATCGAAATGTTTTACCTTTCACATTTCCAATCCATAATTATAAAAACAGAACCTTTCTTAAAAAAATAAATCGAAAGCCGACGTCAAATCAATAAAAACAATACAATACAATCTGCATTTATGAAGAGGTAAAAGCTTTGAGGCAATAGTATCAAGTATATAAAAATTCTCTACAGTCTGGAAACCTTTCCTAAACCCATCGTTTTCAGATACAAAAAGTTTTCATCTTAAGCCCATCAACTCCTGGAGCCTTCATAGACTGCATGTTATGTATAGATTCTAGTACCTCGTCATAAGTAATGTTTTTATCAAGATAAATCTTGTCTAATGTGGTTTCAATCATCTGATCATTAATAGAATTAACACAATCTGCAACAATCTGACAATAGTCAACTTCTGCTGCACATATTTTAACGCCCTGCTATAGGAGTGACTATAACGTCAGATCATAACATTATAATGCCAGATGACGCCGTCGGAGTCACTATAATGTCAGATAACGCTGATGGAGACATTATAATCATGCCAGATGACGCCGTCGGAGTCACTATAATGTCAGATAACGCTGATGGAGACACTATAATGTCAGGTGACGCTGTCGGAGACACTATAATGTCAGGTGACGCTGTCGGAGACACTTCAATGTCAGGTGACGCTGTCGGAGACACTCTAATGTCAGATGACGCTGTCGGAGACACTATAATGTCAGGTGACGCTGTCGGAGACACTATAATGTCAGGTGACACTGTCGGAGACACTATAATGTCAGGTGACGCTGTCGGAGACACTATAATGTCAGATGACGCTGTCGGAGACACTATAATGTCAGATGACGCTGTCGGAGACACTACAATGTCAGGTGACACTGTCGGAGACACTACAATGTCAGGTGACGCTGTCGGAGACACTTCAATGTCAGGTGACGCTGTCGGAGACATTATTATGTCAGGTGACGCTGTCGGAGACATGATTATGTCAGGTGACGCTGTCGGAGACACTACATTGTCAGGTGACGCTGTCGGAGACATTACATTGTCAGGTGACGCTGTCGGAGACACTACATTGTCAGGTGACGCTGTCGGAGACATTACATTGTCAGGTGACGCTGTCGGAGACACTACAATGTCAGGTGACGCTATCGGAGACATTACAATGTCAGGTGACGCTGTCGGAGACACTACATTGTCAGGTGACGCTGTCGGAGACATTATTATGTCAGGTTACTCAATGTGAAGATATTTCACGCCTTGTTGTTGCACCTGAGGTGAAAAGTCTTAACTTAACTGAAACTTAACGCAATTACGATTCCACAATTACATTTAACTTTCCCCTGTAGGTGGAGTACAGTTATATATCCTTGTTAAAAATACTTGTAAGCATATGTATATTACATGTACCCTGTAAGCATATTATGTAAAGTGTTAACATTTTTATGTACCGTGTAAGCATATTTATGTACTTGTAAGCATATATATATATATACATTACATGTACCCTCTAAGCATATTTATGTACCGTCTAAACATATTTATGTACCGTGTGAGCATATTTATGTACCCTGTAAGCATATTTATGTACCGTGTAAGCATATTTATGTACCCTGTAAGCATATGTATGTACCGTGAAAGCATATTTATGTACTTGTAAGCATATGTATATTACATGTACCCTGTAAGCATATTGGTGTACCTCGCAACTATAATAATTTGTTTTATTTTTCAGTCCTTTTGACTTTGTAAATAGATCTAGTTATATTAGTTTTAAGCATGTTCGTGAATGTTAAAATGGAATGTCAATTTGTCAATTACGATTCCACGACAATTTACATTAAACTTTCCCCTGTAGGTGGAGTACAGTTATATGCATGCTTCATGTACGGCAACTAGCCAAGCATGAAAGGAAACCAAAGTCACTTTCAGCAGCCAGCAAAACAGAATAACAACATACACTTCTCTTTGAGTAAAACCTCTGCTTTACAGTGAAAAGGTGGGATGAATAGAGTCACTGTGAAACTCTGTTGTGAAACTCTACCCCGCTCTACCGCACACAGCTCCTACAAACGACATACCAGTTTCTATGCACCATCTAATGATCGAGCGTGCTTCTTTGCATATCAATATTGTTCTAATTGCTATATCACCTGATAAATCCGCTCACCTGCAAATACACTGACTGATAATCAAGACAAGTGATAGAATTATTTCAATAAGACGACCTACATACCTTTTCAGTTTGTTTTGGCCCGACGCCATCAAAACTCCTTTGTTGCATTAATTGAACACTATTTTCACAAAAGGTTATTTACTGGGTACCAGGGTATCTAAAAGACAATCTAGTTCTGCACTGATACAATGCGTTAACTCATAATATAATTATTAAGTTAATTGATAATACAAAATCTATGCAACCGAGTTTGTTGTATCCAGGTACAATATCATCACATTACATGCACTGTAAAACATATGTCTACATCCTTAACACAAACTTATACACGTTCCATGTCCCATATTTTGACATGTTTAGGTCTTAACATGTTTACGATTGTGTTTAACAGCTGATCGTGTTTAGGGCCTATATGTGTATACACCCCTTGAAATTCATTTTAGGTAATTTAAAAAGGGATACTCTCATTGTTTTTATTAGCGTTTAATGGGGATACAGAAGTGAGTGTGTATGGGCTACCATGGGCAGTATAAATGGATTAATTTTGGGGTGGGTGGATGGTGGTAACTACAAGCAGTTAAGGGCCTATCGCGGTAATCATATATATTGTCAGCTTCCTGTGTGAGAGAAATACTACGAGTCATACAGCAACAACACATTTATGAACACATAGATTCTTAAACCTCGCCGGGATACGAACCCGCAACCTTTTGCACCACCTGTGCTACGGAGACTGTTATCGTCAAAAGTGTCACTGTTCCTAGTCACCATTACACGAGTTTGGTTTAGTTGTACATATTTATGTTAATGATGAACTAGTTTGGTTTGGTTTAGTTGTACATATTTATGTTAATGGTGAACTAGTTTGGTTTGGTTTAGTTGTACATATTTATGTTAATGGTGAACTATGTTCGTTATGAGTTCTGGTGGTATGTGTGTTATGCAAGTGCCTGTGAACCTGATTTGCACATCTAATTTCGATATATATTATACTTCTTATCCATATTTGACATATTGCCTAATGATATGCACTTTATTGAAACAGGTTAAAATTCTAAACTGGTTCAAAACATGTTGAAATTATAAACATGTTTAAATGTATTTACATTTTAGCATGTTTAAAATCTAAACATGTTCAAATATGTTTAAAATCTAAACATGTTTTGAAGTTTTTAAATTCTAAACAAGTTTAGATTGTGGGCATGTTGTGTTTCGTAGGTGTTAAGGCTGTGAGACAACAGCTGGTTTCATGTGTTGAGACCTAAATTTAATTATTATTATTTAAAATTGTTTCTACTTTTACATTGATATATGGTGAACGGTTTTACCTTTCTTCGTTATAAAGGAAATTACACAGCATGGACGGATGTTACTTATGTTAGCAACAAACTTAAGCACTGCGTACAAATAAAACAATTAATTCTGAAACCAAAACGAATTGAGAATTGACACCGTTTGCAAAAGGCTTACTTCATTCCCTTGGATTTCAGTATTTAAAAATATTTCCCAGAGTTATCTATTCTGAATGGAGACAGAAATATTTCGGGAAAATGCAATTTGTTTAATTTCATAATTCATAGCGAAATCTAAATGGTTGGAATCGCAATATTAACGAAATGCAGATTTATATACCCTTTATATGTATGACATATGCTATTAACATGAAATGTATATTGACTTGTAAGCATATTTATGCACCTTGCAAGCATATGTATATTACGTGTACCCTGTAAGCATATGTATGTACCCTGTAAGCATATTTATGTACCTTGAAAGCATATTTATGTACCGTGTAAGCATACTTATATACCGAGTAAGCATATTTATGTACCGTGTAAGCATATGTATGTACCGTGTAAACATTTTTATGTACCGTGTAAGCATATTTATGTACGTTGTAAGCATTATTATGTACCGTGTAAGCATATTCATGTACTTGTAAGCATATGTATATTACATGTACCCTGTAAGCATATTGATGTACCTTGCAACTATAATAATTTGTTTTATTTTTCAGTCCTTTGACTTTGTAAATAGATCTAGTTATAATTGTTTTAAGCATGTCCGTGAATGTTGAAAGGGAATGTCAATTCGTGTTAGTTTCAGAAAAACAATCATTGGTAAACTTATATTACTAAAACTATTTTACCACATTTGATTCTGCTACAAACTGATTTTGAATGAAGGAGATACACAGTAGAATGCCACAGGGACATGGTAACACACTGTAGTTACAAACTAATGGTCGTAGTATATACCTTCTGAATAAATGACTTTCTTTTAAAGATTTTACTAGGAGCTTTATTCATCTAAAAAACGCCTTAAAACTCTGCTGATCTTAATACGATTGTTAACACATCTTTATGCGTGCGCATGGTCTGTTCGAGTTTCTAGTTCGTTGTTTTGATAGTTATAAACATTATAATTTCGGTACGACGACATCATGAGCACCCTGTCACTGCAACAAGAAATACATTCTCAGTTTTAATTCTGATGCACAGTCACTTCTCCCGAATATATGCTGTGGCGTAAGACTGCCTTGTTCCCTTGTTTGTGGCAGACAGCATACACACCAGGAATGCAATAATCTTACAGGGAAAAGGGAAATATATGTGAATACAGTTTAAAATAGTTTCTAAGACACTTGTGGTGACATGCAGAGAACCGTTTAAAGGTGAAACAAATATTTGCTTTTCAAGATTGATTCCAGTACGTTGTGGTATTGTTTAGCACTGACGTCACGGAGGTCCCCGTTGTGTAATAGTGATCGATAGTGTGTACACCATTCCTTCATTTGCCATTGTCTCTGCGTGAGAGTAGATTCAACAGCGTTATAATTGCCATTTCCGGGTTACTCAACAATTTACATTTTGTCTTTTGTATGTGAAAGCATCATCGCCAAGAATAATCGCCAATAATTAATTTTGCCTGTTCTTTCGGTTACCGTGCGTGAGAGTAGATTCAACAGCGTTATAATTGTCATTTCCGGGTTAATCAACAATTTACATTTTTTCCTTTGTATGTGAAAGCATCATCGCCAAGAATAATCGCCAGTAATTAATTTGGCCTGTACTATCGGTGACATGGGTAAGAGATATTACCTCACCAATACACCAGAGATATACATGCCATGCTGTATGTTTTTTCTGTTAAATAATTGCTTTTTTGCAGCCAATATAACATCGCACATCTACTTCAGATGCAGAATTTCTGCAAGCATATCATTTCAATTTAATGTTGTGCAAGTTAATTTTTCGTTTTACAAAGTTTATTTATTTATCTCAACATACCAGCGTATGTTGAGTGCTGAGCATTTGTGTGGGTGCTCATCCTGGTCATCTTGTAGAATTACTACTTGTAGTATATATATATATATATATATATATATATAAGATGCTGTGTTCGGACGTGAGTTACCACTGAAGGCCATGGTGTAGCTGGGATCTGCGTGTCCGGCCCAATCTGCAGCGCACAACCCCCTCAGATAAGTAAGGACTCCAGCCGTGGGAACATATACATCCGTAAGACCATTTTTTCCAATCACATTTCGGATTTCACTTTCATGCCAAGATTGTAAATTTTAACGAGAATTTGCATGCGAATTAGACGTAATCACTTGAGCAGAATCATAAGATAAAATTTACGATCATTTGAAACCCTAGCCGGTAGGTTTGGCTAAGTTAGTGTTGAGAGGTAGCTGAAACTAAGCACGGCCAGGCACGCAAGCCTGCGCTGGTCGTGGGAACACTGCGTCACGGCTCGCTCTCATCACCTACAGAAACCTTCACTGTGAAATAGTTTAAACTGAACTAAATAAAAACAATTTTAGCAGTTGACCAAATATCATCGTAATACTGCTGCTAAGTTGTGCATCTAGTATCAATGATCTTACATATGTTAGGGTCGCATATATCAATATTAACATACCAGTAAAGACGAACTACGGGTATGTGTTTGAAGTATTTCACATCAATGTTCACAAATTACATAATAGTTGGTATTTTCAGGAAAATAAAAGTATACAGACAAAAATATATTTTTCGCTAAGTTTTAGCCTCACAAGGCTTTGAATGAATTATAATTAAAGACCCACACTGAGATTTCAAACACAAAGTCAGGTACAGGTTGATAATAATGTCCTTTTCATAGTTTTTTTTAAAATAGAAATATTATTTCTACAGTTTTGTCGTTTGCATTAAGCATTCCAATGCACTTCTACGAGTTTCGTTGTTTAAATCCAATGTCAGTAGTTTACTGTATCCCGCGGCTTCCCAACACTCTACAAGTATAGGCCTAATTATAGATGATGTATTTCATGTAGATAAATTCGTAATTGGGGATAGAGTTAATTAATTATTCAAAAAGAACACAAAAATATAATTTTATTTTTCCGACACCTTTTTTTTGCTTTTAATCCTGGTCAGAACAAGTAAGTAGATGTTCCCAAAACACACTTTAGAATAAATGACGTTTATATGTATGTTTACAAAACATAGTTAAGTAAAATAATATAGTGATAGGGCAGAATCTATTGAAGCAGATGTTTGTTGATTTGGTGATTGATATGAAGGCACAATTACATGATTTTAAGTCACAACGTAACTTATTCAAAGACACAAACAACTCCAACACTGCCCCATACTCACGCGCTGTGGCCATGTTGTATGTGTACGTCCGTTCCATGTGGTCCAACAGGCGAGTGTGCAGGTCCGGCTGTGAGGGAGTCGCCGTGGAGGCGTGACGGGTACGTAGAGAGTAGGTGCTCTCCCTGCTACTCCGCTCACCAGTCTCCAGCACTCTTGCAGCTTGACTGATATACTTCACTTGACACTGACAACACACGTTTTCAATTTTCTACGTTATGATTCAATTTTAAACGAATCATTATGTCAAAGATTGATTCTTGTACAGTTGTAATAAATGCACCTGAAAAAGTAACTTCAATGAAGTTGGCCTATTATTCCACAACTGAAACAGATGTGCTGGTGTTTCAAAGGATCAATTATAAATAAAATGTTCTTCATCCTGAAGTAAAGCGTCGATAAGTATTTAGATTTGTATGCGAGTGTGATGCCGTACTGCGATACTCTAGACACTTTGTTCATCGGGTGTGACCGCCAGCTGCTATCTAACCAATGCTCTGTTTTCAGTTTTATGTGTGTAATGACAGATTATAACAATGTCATTTTGTTGCAGTCACATTTGTATATTGAAAAAAAAAACCTTCGCGCAGACAGTGAAGCAAACATTGATCCGAAGTATTAAATAAGCCGCCATCAGCCAAATATGTTAGGTTTTTTTCAAGTACACGGCAGATATTAATATCGCAATAGACAGTAATAATGTTCTGTACTCTGGTAAGTCGGTAAATAAACAATAACTCATTTAAATCTCATCTTTTTTCATTTTTCTTTACTTTTAAGTTGGAGACATCGATCAATGTCCGTTTTGTTTATTTGATTCCTCATCTTTATTACATCATGATTCCACATCGACAGACGTGTACAACACCCTACACAACACCACGTGGACAGACGTGTACAACACCCTACACAACACCACGTGGACAGACGTGTACAACACCCTACACAACACCACGTGGACAGACGTGTACAACACCCTACACAACACCACGTGGACAGACGTGTACAACACCCTACACAACACCACGTGGACAGACGTGTACAACACCCTACACAACACCACGTGGACATACGTGTACAACACCCTACACAACACCACGTGGACAGACGTGTAAAACACCCTACACAACACGACGTGGACAGACGTGTACAACACCCTACACAACACCACGTGGACAGACGTGTACAACACCCTACACAACACCACGTGGACAGACGTGTACAACACCCTACACAACACCACGTGGACAGACGTGTACAACACCCTACACAACACCACGTGGACAGACGTGTACAACACCCTACACAACACCACGTGGACAGACGTGTACAACACCCTACACAACACCACGTGGACAGACGTGTACAACACCCTACACAACACCACGTGGACAGACGTGTACAACACCCTACACAACACCACGTGGACAGACGTGTAAAACACCCTACACAACACGACGTGGACAGACGTGTACAACACCCTACACAACACCACGTGGACAGACGTGTACAACACCCTACACAACACCACGTGGACAGACGTGTACAGCACCCTACACAACACCACGTGGACAGACGTGTACAACACCCTACACAACACCACGTGGACAGACGTGTACAACACCACGTGGACAAACGTGTACAACACCCTACACAACACCACGTGGGCAGACGTGTACAACACCCTACACAACACCACGTGGACAGACGTGTACAACACCCTACACAACACCACGTGTACAACACCCTTCACAACACCAAGTGTACAACACCCTACACAACACCACGTGGACAGACGTGTACAACACCACGTGGACAGACGTGTACAACACCCTACACAACACCACGTGGACAGACGTGTACAACACCACGTTGACAGACGTGTACAACACCCTACACAACACCACGTGGACAGACGTGTACAATACCACGTGGACTGACGTGTACAACACCCTATACAATACCACGTGGACGGGCGTATCAGTGGGTGTTGTTTCCGTGTTAGATAATAAGATAATATTTATTAACTGAGCTCAAGAATAGTTTTTATTTTGGATGCAATGGGTGACGTGATATGCTTCAGTAATTTGTAGTGTAAAAGTCATGTTGACAAATTGAGCACACCGCGAGACATATACACATCAAGAGGAAACTCAGCCCCAGTAGAACAAACCTGCACCCTACGCCCTGTTGTGAAAATTGGGATGAAGTACAGGACGAGTGTGGTCAATATTGCAATATGATGCTTCTCTCCGTGGCGCGGGATGTTCACGTTCAAGGTAACGAAGGACAAAGGCCCATATGCCCAAGTACTAGTACATACTAGCTAGGAAATCTGTAATCCAGCACGCTAATTACATGGAGGCTGAAGAACAAATATTGTGATACGATATAAAAAAATGTATTTTTTTACTCAGCCTGATACGCCTCTCTTAAGAATATTTTGTTGTTTGTTTTTTATGTTCACAGATAACTTGAATATTGTTGAAATGTCTAAGATAGTAACTTTCAGTTGAAGACTCCCAGTCTGTGAATGTAATGCACACGCATAGTTACGATACAAATCAAAGATGAATACTCCAGTATCTAGGTTGCTTTGTTCGTGAACATCTACGTTTATAGCATCAGAGTGCAACACCTCGCATTCCACACAATACGCCAGCATGCATCACCACGGAAATCGACCGAGCCTCACTCTTGCCGTTTCACAGTTGAAATAGATTTTTGTCTTCATGTGTATAGCTCCATCGCCCTGGGTAGTGATTTTATCAGAGTATCAGTACAAACAAAGGCTTTGTAGAAATCAAATTTATCACGGTCAAACCCAGAACATTTCATATGACAAGTTACAAGAATTGCGGCAGCGTTGCTTGGTTTATCCGACAGTGTCACAACTATGACAAAATGCTTGCAGAACGCACGAGTGTTGTTCGCCGACATGATATATGTTGATATAATGGTCAATTGTAAGATTATGTTTGTTTGTTTTATTGTTTCACGCCACACTCCGGAATATTTCAGATATTCGGTCTTTAATTAATCGAGTCTGGACCAGACAATCCAGTGATTATTATCACGAACATCGAACTACGCAATCGGGATACGATGACATGCATCAACTAAGTCAGCGAGCAATAACCATAACAACACTGAGTTTCAGCAGTAGAGGATACGAGTGACAACATCACTTCTGATTGGGTAATGTCAACATCACAGCTCTGTGACTAGAGTAGTTACAAAGTCTTCTGACTTCGTGGGGAAGATCTATGGACATAACAAGTCCTGAACCTGAATGATTTTTTATTGAAGTTGTAAATGGTAACGTATTTGTTTGGATAAATTTACGTTTCAGCTGTCTATGTACTAGAAACACTGGTTTACACAGGATATAGGTACATTAGGGTACACATATATATACAGTTGATGACTGTCGTGTTAAAAGTTTGGTTTTGCTACCGATTATCCTATATTACACATGTATATATTGATCTGTTGAAATAAATGTTCCAATATTTCTTTACGTTTATAACAACAATGTTAGGAAATAATCGTCACAATAGTGAACTCTTGCTGTGTTGTGACGTCATACAGGAACGTCGCCTGTCCTATATACTAGTGCTGCTTGCAAACAAGCGCAGTACAAGAAAAACACATTTCCGTTGACTTGCCTGGACTGATGACCATATGCAAATGTACCGTATAGGTTTTACAAAAGGACAACATCTATATTCTTCAAAAAGACTGTATATACTGTACCGTTGTTAAATACTCTTAACTTCAGCTATTTGTAAATTCTGTACTGCACACACACACACACACACACACACACACACACACACACACACACACCTTTATATATATATATATATATATATATATATATATATATATATATATATATATATATATATATATGATTATGATTGTGATTGTGATTGTGTCTATGATTAACAACACTCTGTTATCTAGGTAGCAGAGATATTTAGAACAATGATAATACATTCTGATTGTTATTATGTCATGTATGTTGTACTTTGTGCCACGTGGCCTTTTATGTCGACTAAATTTTGTTGTCAGGTTGCATAAGCCGAATTAATATGTTTTAAAAAGTGTGTGTCGATAAGTATGTTCCTGCCGCCGAGTGATGGACCCTGCTACTGCGTAGATCGCCTCAAACATGGTGCTGCAATTTAACAATAAATATTTTTTATATCAAATATATGAGCCCTAGTCGCCTTCGTAGCCAATGACTTGCCGAGGATTGTTTCTTCCTTGATCGTCTCCTTGCTCAGATTTCTCTAAATATCCTCTTTTAAATATCATAGAGACAATAGAGCAAAAATAACATTAGCAATAACTGAAAGTGGTATTCTTAAACAGACAATACTCACAAATCGCCCCATACAATATATAACAGGAAGAAAGCAGGGTCATGATTGTGACTGTGATTGTGACTGTGACTGTGATTGTGATTGTGATTAACAACACTCTGTTATCTAGGTAGCAGAGATTTTTAGATCAATTATAATGCGTGCTGGTTATATGGAAGGGATCCACAATATAGCAAAGAACAGAAGTCAGAAGGATATGCTGAAGACTTCCAATGCAGCCAAAACCACACTGTAGATTCACTTAACTAGTGTCACGTCGCTATATCATTGCAATAATCTTGGACACGACGTTAAACCCCATTTCACCTTACCTCACCTCACCTCACCTTAACCAGTGTCACTGGAAGTCAGCCAGCGAATGAATCGAGATACAATCAGCGTCTTTGTACCAGTAATCGACGTTAAAATCCATTTCACCCCACCTCACCTCACCTTGTCCTGAGTTGATGATTCAAATTGAGATGTTTCTGGGATAAAAAAATTCGGGAATAGGTCCCTTCTGTGTTCACATAGCCTCAATGGCAATTAGAAGTTGGCGGTATTTAAACACTTGCTCGTGCTGGGCGTCGTTGTGTACAAGCCACATTATGCAAGGTGTTTCCGGGGGTAGCTGTGTCCACCGCTTCTCCCCCCACAGTTGAATGATCTCCCACTTTTAGATATCTGGGTGTTCATTTCACTCAGTTGTGTTAACATTGAAGAGTTGCAGCTGGCCCTGATAAATGAAGTAACCACAAAATACGTTCCTTTGCTTATTATATAGTGAGCAGTACACATTTTGTTTGACACTAAGATTAACTTCTCAATATGATCACACAGATATATTTCACTCCCCTTTGGCAAAGAAGTGTATTTTGAATTACTACACCGTTGGAAAAAAAACAACCAAAGGTTCTGAGCCTGACTGGCTTTCAACTATGGGACATAACAAAATGAATAAGTCAATGTAGTACATTGTTTGAGTTGTTCATTGCACATGTATTTGGTCTGTTGAGGCCGTTTGTATTTTAGTGACAGCCAGTTGAACGTGATTTGGGTCGAAAATGGACACAGAAATGAAAAAGAACGAGTACCCAGCAGTCATCAAGTTTTTTACTTTACAGAGAGGTACTTCGCAAGAAATAAATGATCGCATGTCACAAGTGTATGGGGATAAGTGCCCTACCTATTCCACTGTTAGACGTTGGGCAACTATGTTAAAGGTTGGGAG
Organism: Haliotis rufescens; assembly: GCF_023055435.1. Taxonomy (NCBI): domain Eukaryota; kingdom Metazoa; phylum Mollusca; class Gastropoda; order Lepetellida; family Haliotidae; genus Haliotis; species Haliotis rufescens. The sequence goes on from NW_025964372.1 coordinate 9,515,510, forward strand.
ATCAAGCCTTGATGATGACCCTAGGTCGGACGCCCCTCAACTTCCACCAATGAAGATTCATACAAGGAGATAGAAAAACCTGTACTGTCATAAAGATATATTACCATTGCTGAACTTGAAGAAGACACAGATCTAAGCCATGGATCTGCTCGTTGGGCGCCAAAGATTCTAAATTCTCAAGGAAAAAAACACTGACAATGCCGGAGACAATTTAGAGGTAATTGAGGAGGATTTCATCAAATTCAAAAAGGAATAGTAACGGGTGATGAATCATGGGTCTACCACTATGATCCCGAGTCAAAACGTCAACCCATGGAATGGCACCATTCCACTTCTTCCTCACCAAGGAAATTCAGTTACGGCCCCTGTATTCTGGGATGCATCGAGTGTGATTCTTGTTGGGTGTGCTTCATCGCCCAAGAGATTCTATCATAGAAAAGCGGGGGGGGGGGGGAGTTGACTTCTTGAGTTTCAATCCTTCATGTAAATGTCAATGCCTCTTTTGACACCTCTCGACTTGCAAAGATTGTTGTGCGGCAATAATATGTGTTCGAAGAGCTTCCTCACCCTCCATACTCGCCAGACCTGTCGCCAAGTGATTTCTCCACCTGTTTCCTAAACAGTAGGGACACCTTGGAAAGCGCTATGACGACAACGTTGACCTCAAAGCTGCCGTAAATGGGATTTTCAGAGTGGCTTCAGAAAACTTCTTTCTGACTGGAATTGAAAAGTTTCACTGTCGAAATGAGAAGTGTATTGAAAAGCTGGCAGATTATGTTGTAATATAAAATTAAAATCACTTTTACATTTGTTCGTTTGTTTGTTACGGTTTTTGACCAGCCCTCATATATAAACATCTGTCTGCACGACCATGGCATCTTGGGAATAAAAACATACAAATCATGGATAAGAACAATACACTGTCCATGTATACGGCCCATAGTGCTCAGACACTAAAAACAATTACTCAATACACCATCGACATCACATCTTAGTGATCAGTCACTGAATACAGTTACTGAAGACACCACCGACATCACATCTATGTGTTCAAACACTGAATACAATGACTCAATACAACACCGACATCACATCTTAGTGATCAGACACTGAATACAATGACTCAATACACCACCGACATCACATCTATGTGTTGAGACATTGAATACAGTTACTGAATACACCACCGACATCACATCTATGTGTTTAGACACTGAATACAATGACTCAATACACCATCGACATCACATCTTAGTGCGCAGACACTGAATAGAATTACTGAATACACCTACGACATCACATCTATGTGTTCAGACACTGAATACAATGACTCAATAGACCACCGACATCACATCTTAGTTTTGAGACACTGAATACAGTTACTGAATACACCACCGACATCATATCTTATATAGCTCAGACACTGAATACAATTACTCAATACACCACCGACATCACATCTATGTGTTCAGACACTGAATACAATGACTCAATACAACACCGACATCACATCTTAGTGATCAGACACTTAATACAATGATTCAATACACCACCGATACCATATTACGTAGCTGAGATACTGAATACAATGACTCAATACATCACCGACATCACATCTTAGTGATCAGACACGAAATACAATTACTCAATACACCACCGATACCATATTACGTAGCTCAGATACTGAATACAATGACTCAATACATCACCGACATCACATCTTAGTGATCAGACACGAAATACAATGACTCAATACACCACCGATACCATATTACGTAGCTCAGATACTGAATACAGTGACTCAATACATCACCGACATCACATCTTAGTGATCAGACACGAAATACAATTACTCAATACACCACCGATACCATATTACGTAGCTCAGATACTGAATACAATGACTCAATACAACACCGACATCACATCTTAGTGATCAGACACTTAATACAATGATTCAATACACCACCGATACCATATTACGTAGCTGAGATACTGAATACAATGACTCAATACATCACCGACATCACATCTTAGTGATCAGACACGAAATACAATTACTCAATACACCACCGATACCATATTACGTAGCTCAGATACTGAATACAATGACTCAATACATCACCGACATCACATCTTAGTGATCAGACACGAAATACAATGACTCAATACACCACCGATACCATATTACGTAGCTCAGATACTGAATACAGTGACTCAATACATCACCGACATCACATCTTAGTGATCAGACACGAAATACAATTACTCAATACACCACCGATACCATATTACGTAGCTCAGATACTGAATACAATGACTCAATACATCACCGACATCACATCTTAGTGATCAGACACGAAATACAATTACTCAATACACCACTGATACCTCAGATATTGTACACAATGACTCTAAACAGAACCGTCATCATGTCTCATATCTCAGACACTGCATACGATTACACAGTACTCAACTGTCGTATACACAGTTTTGTACAAAATGTCGTTATAGAATAAGAGATTTACCTGAATACAGCCGTATACAATTTTGCATTAGACGTGTTTACGAATTAAGAGAGACACCCCTGATTACTGTCGGTATTATTGATGGTGTAGCGCGGCATTGGTTGACAGCTGGTATGTGAACCCGTCATCGATGCCATCAGGTCGTGGAGAATTGTATCCAGTTATCACGCCCTGCAACCTATTTGTGAGGAATTCTCAACAGAGATGCTCTGCATGTGCTATTTTTCCTCAAACCTTGTTATAACCTAGCAACGAGATGGCACTTGGGTTGTGTTTGGACACGAGCCAACCTCCCGTTTTAAGGAAGCATTGTTCCCCGCAACGGAGGTCACATGATACTTGTCTGTCAGGTCACATGATACTTGTCTGTCAGGTCACATGATACTTGTCTGTCAGGTCACATGATACTTGTCTGTCAGGTCATATGATACTTGTCTGTCAGGTCACATGATACTTGTCTGTCAGGTCACATGATACTTGTCTGTCAGGTCATATGATACTTGTCTGTCAGGTCACATGATACTTGTCTGTCAGGTCACATGATACTTTTCTGTCAGGTACAAACGACACTTAATTAGGATACGAATGACTTTCTCATTATGAAGATAAATTCTTAACTTAAAATAGAATACAAAGATGAATAGTGAGTATAAAATCAGATATGGGTAGCTATTTCCACTGCTGGACGCGCACCGCTAGCACGTCGTTTTCTTTGATGCACGCTGTGCTACCTTGGTCCGCAAATGGATATTACGTTCTCTACCGTGAGGGGAGCGATTGTTACACGTTGTATCATTTACAATCCTGGTTGTCACTCACCCTCCATTATCCACTGTACATTATTCTGTGTACCATTATCCTGTGTTCATTATTCTGTGGAGCATTATCCTGTGTACCGTTATTCTGTGTACCGTTATCCTGTGTACCATTATCCTATGTACCGTTATTCTGTGTACCATTATTCTGTGTACCAGTATCCACTGTACATTATCCTGTGTACCGTTATCCTGTGTTCATTATTCCGTGTACCATTATTCTGTGTACCATTATTCTGTGTACCAGTATCCACTGTACATTATCCTGTGTACCTTTATCCTGTGTATCATTATCCTGTGTACCATTATCCTGTGTACCGTTATCCTGTGTACCGTTATCCCGTGTACTATTATCCTGTGTATCATTATCCTGTGTACGGTTATCCTGTGTACCGTTATCCTGTGTATCATTATCCTGTGTATCATTATCCTGTGTACCGTTATCCTGTGTACCGTTATCCTGTGTACCGTTATCCTGTGTAGCATTATCCTGTTTACCGTTATCCTGTGTACCGTTATCTCGTGTACCGTTATCCAATGTACCAATATTATTTGTACTATTATCCTGTGTATCATTATCCTGTGTACCGTTATCCTGTGTACTATTATCCTGTGTATCATTATCCTGTGTACCGTTATCCTGTGTACCGTTATCCCGTGTACTATTATCCTGTGTATCATTATCCTGTGTATCATTATCCTGTGTACCGTTATCCTGTGTACCGTTATCCTGTGTACCGTTATCCTGTGTAGCATTATCCTGTTTACCGTTATCCTGTGTACCGTTATCCCGTGTACCGTTATCCAATGTACCAATATTATTTGTACTATTATCCTGTGTACCGTTATCCTGTGTACCGTTATCCCGTGTACTATTATCCTGTGTATCATTATCCTGTGTACGGTTATCCTGTTTACCGTTATCCTGTGTACCGTTATCCTGTGTATCATTATCCTGTGTATCATTATCCTGTGTATCATTATCCTGTGTACCGTTATCCTGTGTACCGTTATCCTGTGTACCGTTATCCTGTGTATCATTATCCTGTGTATGATTATCCTGTTTACCGTTATCCTGTGTACCGTTATCCCGTGTACCGTTATCCAATGTACCAATATTATTTGTACTATTATCCTGTGTACCATTATCCTGTGTACCATTATATGTTCTACTGAACACGTGACATATGTGCCCTATATATGTTCTACTGAACACGTGACATATGTGCCCTATATATGTTCTTATGAACACGTGTATATATGTGTTCTATGTGCGTTCTACTGAACACGTGGCATATGTTGCCTTATGGTCATTGTCTGATGAAATGGTCTCAAGTATAAGCTCTGTACATCACCGTTCGTATTGATTGCATTTAAGCATGTTTTATTTCCAAATATCGAAAGGATAGTAAATAGGTGAAACACTTGCTAGGACCTCTACTTTTATACACGTGATTACATGGCAATTTACATTGCATAGAGTGGTTTACAAGAACTCTAGTTGGAGCACTCTTCCAAACTAGATCTTGCAATATTAGCGCACTCTCGCCATGGCCAGTTGATCACACGTAGAGGTCAGCCTCGGATGAAGACGTACTCTCGCCATGGCCAGTTGATCACACGTAGAGGTCAGCCTCGGATGAAGACGCACTCTCGCCATGGCCAGTTGATCACACGTAGAGGTCAGCCTCGGATGAAGACGTACTCTCGCCATGGCCAGTTGATCACACGTAGAGGTCAGCCTCGGATGAAGACGTACTCTCGCCATGGCCAGTTGATCACACGTAGAGGTCAGCCTCGCATGAAGACATACTCTCGCCATGGCCAGGTTATCACACGTAGAGGTCAGCCTCGGATGAAGACGTACTCTCGCCATGGCCAGTTGATCACACGTAGAGGTCAGCCTCGGATGAAGACATACTCTCGCCATGGCCAGTTGATCACACGTAGAGGTCAGGCTCGGATGAAGACGTACTCTCGCCATGGTCAGTTGATCAAACGTAGAGGTCAGCCTCGGATGAAGACGTTCTCTCGCCATGGCCAGTTGATCACACGTAGAGGTCAGCCTCGGACGAAGACGTACTCTCGCCATATGCCGTTACGCACAAATGTCTAAGACTGAAATCGAAGCACCACTAAAATACCTGTATTTGGCTCACAAACCGATTTCCAACTCACTCACGCACTCCTAAAACGACATTACAACTATAACCACGATGTTATGAGATGAACTGTATACCTCACTCTCATATTGTCGAATGAATGTAACTGGCACTTCTGGGTTTCGGCTGCAGACACGTCCGAGGATGAATAAATCATCACGTGTTTTTGTTGCTGTTTATTTTTGTATTCTTTTACATATATGTGTATTACATAGATGGAGATGTTACACTGATTAACTTGGAGAACACTGTGGCTAATTATCGGGAAGGAAACAGTTAATTGTCGGTAATACTCAAGTTATTGCATAGAGTTCGTAAATAACTGAGTCCTATTGTTATGGTTCTGTATAATTTATTCACTCTAAGAAAGGACTATACGGAATTATGATAGGTGACCATCCCTAAGATCAGACCGGCGAAACTTAATGAACACGTACTGCTACCGGGACTTGTGAAAATATCGATTAAGCTGCAAATCAGAAGTTAATTTAGTTTGATGGGGTGGGGGATTGAAGCTCATTTAGTTTCTCAATTTACATCGATTTATATTCGCGAAAGTGTTTTAAAAGGCATACAGCCACATGAATTCTTTATACTGATTTTTTTCACATTCCTCAGTATCGGACTTAAGCTCTTAAATTAAATTACTCAAATTAGAAATGAGAAACTATGAACTAATTCGTCAATGTCGTGAAGCGACGCCTGGTACACAAGGAAGCGAGGAGATAGGGTAGTAAGGGAAGAGGACGCCTTGTACACAGGAAGCGAGGAGATAGGGTAGTAAGGGAAGAGGACGCCTTGTACACAGGAAGCGAGGAGATAGGGTAGTAAGGGAAGAGGACGCCTTGTACACAGGAAGCGAGGAATGGGGGTAGTGAGGGAAGAGACTCCTGGTACAAAGGAAGCGAGGAATGCGTTAGTGAGGGAAGAGGACGCCTTGTACACAGGAAGCGAGGAATGGGTTAGTGAGGGAAGAGGACGCCTTGTACACAGGAAGCGAGGAATGGGGGTAGTGAGGGAAGAGACTCCTGGTACAAAGGAAGCGAGGAATGGGTTAGTGAGGGAAGAGGACGCCTTGTACACAGGAAGCGAGGAATGGGTTAGTGAGGGAAGAGGACGCCTTGTACACAGGAAGCGAGGAATGGGGGTAGTGAGGGAAGAGGACGCCTTATACACAGGAAGCGAGGAGATAGGGTAGTGAGGGAAGAGGGCGCCTTGTACACAGGAAGCGAGGAATGGGGGTAGTGAGGGAAGATGACGCCTGGTACAAAGGAAGCGAGGAATGAGGGTAGTGAGGGAAGAGGACGCCTTCTACACAGGAAGCGAGGAGAGAGGGTAGTGAGGGAAGAGGACGCCTTGTACACAGGAAGCGAGGAATGAGGGTAGTGAGGGAAGATGACGCCTGGTACACAGGAAGCGAGGAATGAGGGTAGTGAGGAAAGAGGACGCCTTGTACACAGGAAGCGAGGAATGGGGGTATTGAAAGAAGAGGACGCCTTGTACACAGGAAGCGAGGAATGGGGGTAGTGAGGGAAGATGCGCCTTGTACACAGGAAGCGAAGAATGAGGATAGTGAGGGAAGAGACGCCTTGTACACAGGAAGCGAGGAATGGGGGTAGTGAGGGAAGAGGACGCCTTGTACACAGGAAGCGAGGAATGGGTGTAGTGAGGGAAGATGCGCCTTGTACACAGGAAGCGAGGAATGGGGGTAGTGAGGTAAGAGGACGCCTTGTACACAGGAAGCGAGGAATGAGGGTAGTGATGGAAGAGGACGCCTTATACACAGGAAGCGAGGAATGAGGGTAGTGAGGGAAGAGGACGCCTTGTACACAGGCAGCGAGGAATGGGGGTAGTGAGGGAAGAGACGCCTTGTACACAGGAAGCGAGGAATGGGGGTATTGAGGGAAGAGACTCCTTGTATACAGGAAGCGAGAAGAGAGGGTAGTGAGGGAAGAGACGCCTTGTACACAGGAAGCGAGGAATGAGGGTAGTGAGGGAAGAGGACGCTTTGTACACAGGAAGCGAGGAATGGGGGAAGTGAGGGAAGAGACGCCTTGTACACAGGCAGCGAGGAACGGGGGTAGTGAGGGAAGAGACGCCTTGTACACAGGAAGCGAGGAGTGAGGGTAGTGAGGGAAGAGACGCCTTGTACACAGGAAGCGAGGAATGGGGGTAGTGAGGGAAGAGGAAGCCTTGTATACAGGAAGCGAGGAATGGGGGTAGTGAGGGAAGAGACGCCTTGTACACAGGAAGCGAGGAATGGGGGTAGTGAGGGAAGAGACGCCTTGTACACAGGAAGCGAGGAATGGGGGTAGTGAGGGAAGAGACGCCTTGTACACAGGGAGCGATGAATGGATATATTGAGGGAAGATGCGCCTTATACACAGAAAGCGAGGAGAGAGGCTAGTTAGGGAATAAGACGCCTTGTACACAAGAGGCGAGGACAGAGGGTAGTGAGGGAAGAGAAGCCTTGTTCAAAGGATGGGATGAGTGAGGGTAGTGAGGGAAGAGATGCCTGGAAGCGAGGAGAGAGGGTAGTGAGGGAAGAGACGCCTTGTACACAGGAAGCGAGAAATGGGGGTAGTGAGGGAAGAGACGCCTTGTATACAGGAAGCGAAGAATGGAGATAGTGAGGGAAGAGGACGCCTTGTACACAGGAAGCGAGTACTGAGGGTAGTGAGGGAAGACACGCCTTGTACACAGGAAGCGAGGAATGGGGGTAGTGAGGGAAGAGACGCCTTGTACACAGGAAGCGAGGAATAGGGCTAGTCAGAGAAGAGAGACCTTGTTCACAGGAAGCTAGGAATATAGGTAGTGAGAGAAGAGACACCTTGTACACAGGAAGCGAGGATAGAGGGTAGTGAGGGAAGAGACTCCTTGTACACAGGAAGCGAGGAGTGAGGGTAGTGAGGGAAGAGACGCCTTGTACACAGGAAGGGAGGAATGGGGGTAGTGAGGGAAGAGATGCCTTGTACAAAGGAAGCGAGGAGTGAGGATAGTTAGGGAAGAGACGCCTTGTACACAGGAAGCGAGGAATAGGGGTAGTCAGAGAAGAGAGACCTTGTTCACAGGAAGTTAGGAATATAGGTAGTGAGAGAAGAGACTCCTTGTACACAGGAAGCGAGGATAGAGGGTAGTGAGGGAAGAGACGCCTTGTACACAGGAAGCGAGGAATGGGGGTAGTGAGGGAAGAGACGCCTTGTACACAGGAAGCGAGGAGTGAGAGTTGTGAGGGAAGAGGACGCCTTGTACAAATCTCCAAATCTCTAAACCTATCACCGATTGAACTCCTTTTCGTTCAAAGAATTTCCAACAGTTTGGGCAGACCTTACAAGAAGGATACAATCGGGGCATGTACCATATATTGACTATACTATGAAGATTGAATTCCACAACGTCATTTCTGAGAAAAAAAATTGGGGTTTCCCGGAATATTGTTCCTCAAATGTCATGAGAGGGAAAGAGTTCCCACAGAAAATGGATGCGTTGGTATCGGCGTGATATTATATAAGGAGAGAGTTGCCTCGACGAGGGATGTTGTCATCATAAGGATGAGGTATGTCCTTGTCTCTTGCAGAGATTACTGACCACAGTGATTGGTGGACGAGACGGAGAGCTGGGAAGGTGGATACATACAAAGAGTTTGATAGCTAGGACAGCTTAAGCCACAATGACATTTGATACTATGGATCTCGATTTCACACAGAAGCAAAATACAAAACTTATCAGTTTGCATGGATGACAACCTTTCGATATTTAACAAGTCCATGCATACACATTGCTTGTTATTAGCTTACACGAGCTTCTTCTTAGCCAATTAAAGAATGAGCAAAATACGGTTTCCCAATAGCTGACACACTGCGGGTATAAACAAAACACGAATTGAATCTGCATGTATATGAGCGTGACCAGAAGACAGCTTCATGCGACTGGTCAGCACGTGGTTATTAGCGTTAGCCCGGTGGCGGACTGTTTCAACTCAGGATGGACTTTCGTTTCCTATGGCGAACGTTGACGCCGGCTCGCATCAGTCTACTAGGCCAGCTCTCCATCAAACACATATCAAATAAACTTGGCGGGACATTCAATAGGCTGCCCTCAAGGTAGCTCCCACAATCGATAGATCAAATTCCCTGTGCTTCTCTCAGATGACGTTCGTCTTGAGGTTCACCGCTCCACAAGACATTGATTTGTATGGATTCAAGCATGGATGAAACGACCGAAACCTCCACTCACAATACGGCTTTCTTACAAGTATTGACTCATATTCCGATCGCTTCAGATTAAATTCAACAAATAACAATGTTTACTCGTGCAATTTAGTTCCCAATTTCTGGAGAACTAGTCGATTTCTTTCTGGGGGTTTCTTAAATGACGTCGGTGGTTAAAGGTAAATATCACGTTATCTTCTACATTCAGTGGCGAAGGCTGGTCTGCCGTTCGTCTGCAGGTTTAATGTCATAGACATGTATTGTCATTACGCTAGTATCTAGATTTCCTGACAATTGCTACTAGTTACTCTCACTAAAGGTTATTATTCTGTTCACGGTAGCCGTCCGAGACCTCTCTGAGAGTGACTGTCTGTGGTCTTCTGATGTGAATGCCAATGCCCCTCTGAGAGTGATATTCAAGCCTAATTTAATGGACGAAGGACGAATAGCAGTTGTCAACATATCGCCCCATCGGGAAAGAAAAAGAACTGGATATCTACTAACCATGATATACGTTAGACGTTCAGACAATGCTATATCAGTATTAAAGACCTGTTCATATAATCTTTCATTATTGGAGGCCAGTTACTGTGGGCTAGCAGTACTGAACACCATTAAATATGAAGAATCGGTACTGGCCTGTTAATCTTGCAGTAAAAGTACCTAGTAGAACTGTAATATAACTTGTTGCTCAATACACCTGAAACTTAACCTGATAGATCTGTATTGTAACTTGTTGCTGAATGTATCCGATTCTCAGCTTGACAGAGCTGTACTGTAACTTGTTGCTGAATGTAGCCGATGCGCGGCCTGACAAATCTGTACTGTCAATTGTTGCTGAATGTAGCCGATGATCGACCTGACCGATCTGTACTGTAACTTATTGCTGAATGTAGCCGAAGATCGACCTGAAAGATCTGAACTGTAACTTGTTGCTGAATGTAGCCGATGCTCAGCCTGACAAATCTGTACTGTAACTTGTTGCTGAATGTAGCCGATGCTCGGCCTGACAGATCTGTACTGTAACATGTTGCTGAATGAAGCCGATGCTCGGTCTGACAAATCTGTACTGTAACATGTTGCTGAATGAAGCCGATTCTCAGCCTGACAGATTTGTACAGTAAACTGTTGCTGAATGTAGCCGATTCTCAGCCAGACAGATCTGTACTGTAGCTTGTTGCTGAATGTAGCCGATGCTCAGCCTGACAGATCTGTACTGTAACTTGTTGCTGAATGTAGCCGAAGATCTACCTGACAGATCTGTACTGTAACATGTTGCTGAATGAAGCCGATTCTCAGCCAGACAGATCTGTACTGTAGCTTGTTGCTGAATGTAGCCGAAGATCTACCTGACAGATTTGAACTGTAACTTGTTGCTGAATGTATCCGATTCTCAGCCAGACAGACCGTACTGTAACTTGTTGCTGAATGTAGCCGAAGATCTACCTGACAGATCTGAACTGTAACTTGTTGCTGAATGTATCCGATTCTCAGCCAGACAGATCTGTACTGTAACTTGTTGCTGAATGTATCCGATTCTCAGCCTGACAGACCTGTACTGTAACTTGTTGCTGAATGTATCCGATGATCGACCTGATAGATCTGTATTGTAACTTGTTGCTGAATGTAGCCGATGCTCAGCCTGACAGATCTGTACTGTAACTTGTTGCTGAATGTATCCGATGATCGACCTGATAGATCTGTATTGTAATTTGTTGCTGAATGTAGCCGATGCTCAGCCTGACAGATCTGTACTGTAACTTGTTGCTGAATGTATCCGATGATCGACCTGACAAATCTGTACTGTAACTTATTGCTGAATGTAGCCGATTATCAGCCTGACAGACCTGTACTGTAACTTGTTGCTGAATGTATCCGATGATCGACCTGACAGATCTGTACTGTAACTTGTTGCTGAATGTAGCCGATGCTCAGCCTGACAGATCTGTACTGTAACTTGTTGCTGAATGTAGCCGATGCTCAGCCTGACAGATCTGTACTGTAACTTGTTGCTGAATGTAGCCGATGCTCAGCCTGACAGATCTGTACTGTAACTTGTTGCTGAATGTAGCCGATGCTTAGCCTGACAGATCTGTACTGTGACTTGTTGCTGTATTTAGCCGATGCTCGGTCTGACAGATCTGTACTGTAACTTGTTGCTGAATGTAGCCGATGCTCAGCCTGACAGATTTATACTGTAACTTGTTGCTGAATGTATCCGATTCTTAACCTGGCAGATACTGACACTATGTATAGTTTGCTAATGAATTGACTGTTTCTAGTGCAGATCACTTCACATGGTTGCTGCCGACTTTCCCTGTTGCTGAACACCAGAGCCTGACACCGACCATGGCAGGACAGTAATGCAGACTCTAATATGACAAATATGTTGTAGGATGATCTAGCGATAATAAGGCCATCTTTTTCACTCGTCGTTCGCTTTCTTGGCGGTATATCGCAAAGCCGAAGATCCGTTCGTAAAAACGCTCCATGAAATTCAATATAGCTGCGGTATGCCCATTTAGCGGTTTGTGTACATACATATTCCTCTCCCAATTTGAAACTGTCCATGCCTAGAAACACATCACCAAAGCGACGAAGGAATATGTATGAAATACTGTTATAAATATTTCATTCAGAGTAAAAGTCACTCGATATCGGAATAATTCCTATGGTTCACAAGTGCATCAATCAGATAGATGACATGCGTGGATAACAACGCGATCAGTTTTCTCTCCATTATGTGCAGCGTCGTCAGTGAAGTTCCTTTACATTGGTCAATACTCTGGTCAATATCTATGGAGGCGCAGAGCACTTGGCGCCAACGTCAAACTGGACGTTTCCGGTGTACAAGGGGGATAAACTCTGGCGTGAGGATACTATCTTCACAGCTATTCTCCCTGTAGAGTCTGCGGCGCGGTTTGAGTGCAGGGCACTGAAAATTGGTCGAATTGGGGAATTCCGCTACCCGTTGAAAAGAACACTGAAGTGCCTTGCCAAGCCGAAGCGTAACCATAGAAACGTCTCTATCACACCGCCATCTCAATTCATGACGTCATGGGCCAGCGATAGGCCTTCACATCAAGCGTAATGTCGATGTTATAAATTTCAACTGTGGACTTCCATGCATTGTGTCGGTGGCAGACCCCCATGCAAGGTGTAGTGTCAACGATCGACATCCATGCATACCGTAAATCTCATTTATGGAGTATTCTCAGCACTGTAGACAGTGGACCTCTATGCATGGCTAGTGCTGCAGGTGCATCTCCGTACGCTGTTCAGGAACGTTTTATTGACTTTTGGCCTCCATGCATGGCCTAACGTCAACAATCTACCTTGTCATTTTATTAGCAATGGGCGTCACAATACATGTCACAATGGCAAAAGTGGACGTACATGTACGTCACAGTGAAAAAAATTGACCTACATGCATATCATAATAGCAACAGGCAGGGCACCTACATGCATATCACAATGGCAACAATCCACCTTCATGCATGTCATAATGGCAACAGAGGACCTACATGCATGTCACAATGGCAGCATTGGACCTACATGCATGTCACAAAGGCAGCAGTCGGCCTACATGCATGTCACAATGGCAGCAGACCACCTACATGCATGTCGCAATGGCAGCAGTGGACCTACATGCATGTCACAATGGCAGCAGACCACCTACATGCATGTCAGAATTGCAGCAGTGGACCTACATGCATGTCACAATGGCAGCAGACCACCTACAAGCATGTCACAATGGCAGAAGTGGACCTACAAGCATGTCACAATGGCAGAAGTGGACCTACAAGCATGTCACAATGGCAGCAGACCACCTACAAGCATGTCACAATGGCAGCAGTGGGCCTACAATCATGTTACAGTGCCAACAGACGACCTACATGCATGTCACAATGACAACAGAAGACCAACAAGCATGTCACAATGGCAGGAGACGACCTATAGCATGTCACAATGGCACAGTGGACCGACATGCATGTCACAATAGCAGGAGTGGGCCTACATGCATATCCCAATGGCAACAGTGGACATATTAGCATGTCACAATAGAAGCAGTGGACCGACATGCATGTCACAATGGCAGCAGACGACCTACATGCACGACACAATGGCAGCAGTGGACCTACATGAATATTACAATCGCAACACTGGACCTACATGCATGTCACAATCGCAGCAGTGGACCTACATGAATATCACAATGGCAGCAGACGACCTACAAGCATGTCACAATGGCAGCAGTGGGCCTACATGCATATCACAATGGCAGCAGTGGGCATACATGCATATCACAATGGCAGCAGTGGGCATACATGCATATCACAATGGCAGCAGTGGACCTACATGCATGTCACAATGACAACAGAAGACCAACAAGCATGTCCCAATGGCAGGAGACGATCTATAGCATGTCACAATGGCAGGAGACGACCTATAGCATGTCAAAATGGCAGGAGACGACCTATAGCATGTCACAATGGCAGCATTGGGCCTACATGCATGTCACAATGGCAGCAGACGACCTACAAGCATGTCCCAATGGCAGGAGACGATCTATAGCATGTCACAATGGCAGGAGACGACCTATAGCATGTCAAAATGGCAGGAGACGACCTATAGCATGTCACAATGGCAGCATTGGGCCTACATGCATGTCACAGTTGCAGCAGTGGACCTACATGCATGTCACAATGGCAGCAGTGGACCTACATGCATGTCTCAATGGCAGCAGTGGACCTACATGCATGTCACAAAGGCAGCAGTGGACCTACATGCATGTCACAATGGCAGCAGTGGACCTACATGAATGTCTCAATGGCAGCAGTCGACCTACATGAATGTCTAAATGCCAGCAGTCGACCTACATGAATGTCTCAATGGCAGCAGTCGACCTACATGAATGTCTCAATGGCAGCAGTGGACCTACATGCATGTCTCAATGGCAGCAGGCGCCTTACATGCATGTCACAAAGGCAGCAGTGGACCTACATGCATGTCACAAAGGCAGCAGTGGACCTACATGCATGTCACAATGGCAGCGGTGGACCTACATGCATCACAATGGCAGCAGTGGACCTACATGCATGTCTCAATGGCAGCAGTTCACCTACACGAATGTCACAATGGCAGCAGTGGACCTACATGCATGTCACAATGGCAGCAGTGGACCTACATGCATGTCACAATGGCAGCAGTGGACCTACATGCATGTCTCAATGGCAGCAGTTGACCTACATGCATGTCACGATGGCAGCAGTGGACCTACATGCATGTCTCAATGGCAGCAGTGCACCCTTTGCATGTCTTAATGGCAGCAGTTGACCTACATGAATGTCACAGTGACAGCAATGGACCTACATGCATGTCTCAATGGCAGCAGTGGACCTACATGAATGTCTCAATAGCAGCAGTGGACCTACATGCATGTCTCAATGGCAGCAGTTGACCTACATGAATGTCTCAATGGCAGCAGTGGACCTTCATGAATGTCTCAATGGCAGCAGTGGACCTACATGAATGTCTCAATGGCAGCAGGCGCCTTACATGCATGTCACAAAGGCAGCAGTGGACCTACATGCATGTCACAATGGCAGCAGTGGACCTACATGCATGTCTCAATGGCAGCAGTTGACCTACATGCATGTCACAATGGCAGCAGTGGACCTACATGCATGTCACAATGGCAGCAGTGGACCTACATGCATGTCACAATGGCAGCAGTGGACCTACATGCATGTCACACTGGCAGCAGTGGACCTACATGCATGTCACAATGGCAGTAGTGGACCTACATGCATTTCTCAATGGCAGAAGTGGACCTACATGCATGTCACAATGGCAGCATTGGACCTACATGCATGTCACAATGGCAGCAGTGGACCTACATGCTTGTCACAATGGCAGCAGTGGACCTACATGAATATCATAACGGCAGCAGTTGACCTACATGCACGACACAATGGCAGCAGTGGACATACATATATATCACACTGGCAGCAGTGGACCGACATGCATGTCACAATAGCAGGAGTGGGCCTACATGCATATCCCAATGGCAACAGTGGACATATTAGCATGTCACAATAGAAGCAGTGGACCGACATGCATGTCACAATGGCAGCAGACGACCTACATGCACGACACAATGGCAGCAGTGGACCTACATGAATATTACAATCGCAACACTGGACCTACATGCATGTCACAATCGCAGCAGTGGACCTACATGAATATCACAATGGCAGCAGTGGACATACATGCATGTCACAATCGCAGCAGTGGACATACATGCATATCAAATTGGCAGCATTGGGCATACATGCATATCACAATGGCAGCAGACGACCTACAAGCATGTCACAATGGCAGCAGTGGGCCTACATGCATATCACAATGGCAGCAGTGGACCTACATGCATGTCACAATGGCAGCAGACGACCTACAAGCATGTCCCAATGGCAGGAGACGACCTATAGCATGTCACAATGGCAGGAGACGACCTATAGCATGTCAAAATGGCAGGAGACGACCTATAGCATGTCACAATGGCAGCATTGGGCCTACATGCATGTCACAGTTGCAGCAGTGGACCTACATGCATGTCACAATGACAGCAGTGGACCTACATGCATGTCTCAATGGCAGCAGTTGACCTACATGCATGTCCAATGGCAGCAGTGGACCTACATGCATGTCTCAATGGCAGCAGTGGACCTACATGCATGTCACAATCGCAGCAGTGGACCTACATGCATGTCACAATGGCAGCAGTGGACCTACGTGAATGTCTCAATGGCAGCAGTCGACCTACATGAATGTCTCAATGGCAGCAGTAGACCTACATGAATGTCTCAATGGCAGCAGTGGACCTACATGAATGTCTCAATGGCAGCAGTGGACCTACATGAATGTCTCAATGGCAGCAGGCGCCTTACATGCATGTCACAAAGGCAGCAGTGGACCTACATGCATGTCACAAAGGCAGCAGTGGACCTACATGCATGTCACAATGGCAGCGGTGGACCTACATGCATCACAAAGGCAGCAGTGGACCTACATGCATGTCTCAATGGCAGCAGTTCACCTACACGAATGTCACAATGGCAGCAGTGGACCTACATGCATGTCTCAATGGCAGCAGTGGACCTACATGCATGCCACAATGGCAGCAGTGGACCTACATGCATGTCTCAATGGCAGCAGTTGACCTACATGCATGTCACGATGGCAGCAGTGGACCTACATGCATGTCTCAATGGCAGCAGTGCACCTACATGCATGTCTTAATGGCAGCAGTTGACCTACATGAATGTCACAGTGACAGCAGTGGACCTACATGCATGTCTCAATGGCAGCAGTGGACCTACATGAATGTCTCAATAGCAGCAGTGGACCTACATGCATGTCTCAATGGCAGCAGTTGACCTACATGAATGTCTCAATGGCAGCAGTGGACCTTCATGAATGTCTCAATGGCAGCAGTGGACCTACATGAATGTCTCAATGGCAGCAGGCGCCTTACATGCATGTCACAAAGGCAGCAGTGGACCTACATGCATGTCACAATGGCAGCAGTGGACCTACATGCATGTCTCAATGGCAGCAGTTGACCTACATGCATGTCACAATGGCAGCAGTGGACCTACATGCATGTCACAATGGCAGCAGTGGACCTACATGCATGTCACAATGGCAGCAGTGGACCTACATGCATGTCACAATGGCAGCAGTGGACCTACATGCATGTCACAATGGCAGTAGTGGACATACATGCATGTCACAATCGCAGCAGTGGACATACATGCATATCAAATTGGCAGCATTGGGCCTACATGCATATCACAATGGCAGCAGACGACCTACAAGCATGTCACAATGGCAGCAGTGGGCCTACATGCATATCACAATGGCAGCAGTGGACCTACATGCATGTCACAATGGCAGCAGACGACCTACAAGCATGTCCCAATGGCAGGAGACGACCTATAGCATGTCACAATGGCAGGAGACGACCTATAGCATGTCAAAATGGCAGGAGACGACCTATAGCATGTCACAATGGCAGCATTGGGCCTACATGCATGTCACAGTTGCAGCAGTGGACCTACATGCATGTCACAATGACAGCAGTGGACCTACATGCATGTCTCAATGGCAGCAGTTGACCTACATGCATGTCACAATGGCAGCAGTGGACCTACATGCATGTCTCAATGGCAGCAGTGGACCTACATGCATGTCACAAAGGCAGCAGTGGACCTACATGCATGTCACAATGGCAGCAGTGGACCTACATGAATGTCTCAATGGCAGCAGTCGACCTACATGAATGTCTCAATGGCAGCAGTAGACCTACATGAATGTCTCAATGGCAGCAGTGGACCTACATGAATGTCTCAATGGCAGCAGTGGACCTACATGAATGTCTCAATGGCAGCAGGCGCCTTACATGCATGTCACAAAGGCAGCAGTGGACCTACATGCATGTCACAAAGGCAGCAGTGGACCTACATGCATGTCACAATGGCAGCGGTGGACCTACATGCATCACAAAGGCAGCAGTGGACCTACATGCATGTCTCAATGGCAGCAGTTCACCTACACGAATGTCACAATGGCAGCAGTGGACCTACATGCATGTCTCAATGGCAGCAGTGGACCTACATGCATGCCACAATGGCAGCAGTGGACCTACATGCATGTCTCAATGGCAGCAGTTGACCTACATGCATGTCACGATGGCAGCAGTGGACCTACATGCATGTCTCAATGGCAGCAGTGCACCTACATGCATGTCTTAATGGCAGCAGTTGACCTACATGAATGTCACAGTGTCAGCAGTGGACCTACATGCATGTCTCAATGGCAGCAGTGGACCTACATGAATGTCTCAATAGCAGCAGTGGACCTACATGCATGTCTCAATGGCAGCAGTTGACCTACATGAATGTCTCAATGGCAGCAGTGGACCTTCATGAATGTCTCAATGGCAGCAGTGGACCTACATGAATGTCTCAATGGCAGCAGGCGCCTTACATGCATGTCACAAAGGCAGCAGTGGACCTACATGCATGTCACAATGGCAGCAGTGGACCTACATGCATGTCTCAATGGCAGCAGTTGACCTACATGCATGTCACAATGGCAGCAGTGGACCTACATGCATGTCACAATGGCAGCAGTGGACCTACATGCATGTCACAATGGCAGCAGTGGACCTACATGCATGTCACAATGGCAGCAGTGGACCTACATGCATGTCACAATGGCAGTAGTGGACCTACATGCATGTCTCAATGGCAGCAGTGGACCTACATGCATGTCACAATGGCAGCAGTGGACCTACATGCATGTCACAATGGCAGTAGTGGACCTACATGCATGTCTCAATGGCAGAAGTGGACCTACATGCATGTCACAATGGCAGCAGTGGACCTACATGCATGTCACAAAGGCAGCAGTGGACCTACATGCATGTCACAATGGCAGCGGTGGACCTACATGCATCACAAAGGCAGCAGTGGACCTACATGCATGTCTCAATGGCAGCAGTTCACCTACACGAATGTCACAATGGCAGCAGTGGACCTACATGCATGTCTCAATGGCAGCAGTGGACCTACATGCATGCCACAATGGCAGCAGTGGACCTACATGCATGTCTCAATGGCAGCAGTTGACCTACATGCATGTCACGATGGCAGCAGTGGACCTACATGCATGTCTCAATGGCAGCAGTGCACCTACATGCATGTCTTAATGGCAGCAGTTGACCTACATGAATGTCACAGTGACAGCAGTGGACCTACATGCATGTCTCAATGGCAGCAGTGGACCTACATGAATGTCTCAATAGCAGCAGTGGACCTACATGCATGTCTCAATGGCAGCAGTTGACCTACATGAATGTCTCAATGGCAGCAGTGGACCTTCATGAATGTCTCAATGGCAGCAGTGGACCTACATGAATGTCTCAATGGCAGCAGGCGCCTTACATGCATGTCACAAAGGCAGCAGTGGACCTACATGCATGTCACAATGGCAGCAGTGGACCTACATGCATGTCTCAATGGCAGCAGTTGACCTACATGCATGTCACAATGGCAGCAGTGGACCTACATGCATGTCACAATGGCAGCAGTGGACCTACATGCATGTCACAATGGCAGCAGTGGACCTACATGCATGTCACAATGGCAGCAGTGGACCTACATGCATGTCACAATGGCAGTAGTGGACATACATGCATGTCACAATCGCAGCAGTGGACATACATGCATATCAAATTGGCAGCATTGGGCCTACATGCATATCACAATGGCAGCAGACGACCTACAAGCATGTCACAATGGCAGCAGTGGGCCTACATGCATATCACAATGGCAGCAGTGGACCTACATGCATGTCACAATGGCAGCAGACGACCTACAAGCATGTCCCAATGGCAGGAGACGACCTATAGCATGTCACAATGGCAGGAGACGACCTATAGCATGTCAAAATGGCAGGAGACGACCTATAGCATGTCACAATGGCAGCATTGGGCCTACATGCATGTCACAGTTGCAGCAGTGGACCTACATGCATGTCACAATGACAGCAGTGGACCTACATGCATGTCTCAATGGCAGCAGTTGACCTACATGCATGTCACAATGGCAGCAGTGGACCTACATGCATGTCTCAATGGCAGCAGTGGACCTACATGCATGTCACAAAGGCAGCAGTGGACCTACATGCATGTCACAATGGCAGCAGTGGACCTACATGAATGTCTCAATGGCAGCAGTCGACCTACATGAATGTCTCAATGGCAGCAGTAGACCTACATGAATGTCTCAATGGCAGCAGTGGACCTACATGAATGTCTCAATGGCAGCAGTGGACCTACATGAATGTCTCAATGGCAGCAGGCGCCTTACATGCATGTCACAAAGGCAGCAGTGGACCTACATGCATGTCACAAAGGCAGCAGTGGACCTACATGCATGTCACAATGGCAGCGGTGGACCTACATGCATCACAAAGGCAGCAGTGGACCTACATGCATGTCTCAATGGCAGCAGTTCACCTACACGAATGTCACAATGGCAGCAGTGGACCTACATGCATGTCTCAATGGCAGCAGTGGACCTACATGCATGCCACAATGGCAGCAGTGGACCTACATGCATGTC
This sequence comes from Haliotis rufescens, assembly GCF_023055435.1. NCBI lineage: Eukaryota > Metazoa > Mollusca > Gastropoda > Lepetellida > Haliotidae > Haliotis > Haliotis rufescens. Next base: position 9,536,418 of record NW_025964372.1, read on the forward strand.
TCAATGGCAGCAGTTGACCTACATGCATGTCACGATGGCAGCAGTGGACCTACATGCATGTCTCAATGGCAGCAGTGCACCTACATGCATGTCTTAATGGCAGCAGTTGACCTACATGAATGTCACAGTGTCAGCAGTGGACCTACATGCATGTCTCAATGGCAGCAGTGGACCTACATGAATGTCTCAATAGCAGCAGTGGACCTACATGCATGTCTCAATGGCAGCAGTTGACCTACATGAATGTCTCAATGGCAGCAGTGGACCTTCATGAATGTCTCAATGGCAGCAGTGGACCTACATGAATGTCTCAATGGCAGCAGGCGCCTTACATGCATGTCACAAAGGCAGCAGTGGACCTACATGCATGTCACAATGGCAGCAGTGGACCTACATGCATGTCTCAATGGCAGCAGTTGACCTACATGCATGTCACAATGGCAGCAGTGGACCTACATGCATGTCACAATGGCAGCAGTGGACCTACATGCATGTCACAATGGCAGCAGTGGACCTACATGCATGTCACAATGGCAGCAGTGGACCTACATGCATGTCACAATGGCAGTAGTGGACCTACATGCATGTCTCAATGGCAGAAGTGGACCTACATGCATGTCACAATGGCAGCAGTGGACCTACATGCATGTCACAATGGCAGCAGTGGACCTACATGCTTGTCACAATGGCAGCAGTGGACCTACATGAATATCATAACGGCAGCAGTTGACCTACATGCACGACACAATGGCAGCAGTGGACATACATATATATCACACTGGCAGCAGTGGACCTACATGAATATTACAATCGCAACACTGGACCTACATGCATGTCACAATTGCAGCAGTGGCCCTACATGAATATCACAATGGCAGCAGTGGACATACATGCATGTCACAATGGCAGCAGTGGACCTACATGCATGTCACAATGGCAGCAGTGGACCTACATTCATGTCACAATGGCAGCAGTGGACCAACATGAATATCACAATGGCAGCAGTGGACCTACATGGACGACACAATGGCAGCAGTGGACATACATGCAAATCACACTGGCAGCAGTGGACCTACATGAATATTACAATCGCAACACTGGACCTACATGCATGTCACAATTGCAGCAGTGGCCCTACATGAATATCACAATGGCAGCAGTGGACATACACGCATGTCACAATGGCAGCAGTGGACATACATGCAAATCAAATTGGCAGCATTGGACATACATGCATATCACAATGGCAGCAGACGACCTACAAGCATGTCACAATGGCAGCAGTTGGCCTACATGCATATCACAATGGCAGCAGTTGACCTACAAGCATGTCACAATGGCAGGAGACGACCTATAGCATGTCACAATGGCAGCAGTGGACCTACATGCATGTCACAATGGCAGCATTGGGCCTACATGCATGTCACAGTGGCAGCAGTGGGCATATATGCATGTCACAATGGCAACAGTGGACATACATGCATATCACAATGACAGCAGTGGCCCTTCATGGATATCACAATGACAGCAGTGGCCCTTCATGGATATCACAATGGCAGCAGTGGACCTACATGAATTTCACAATAGCGGCGGTGGGCATACATGCATGTCACAATGGCAGCAGTGGACCTACATGAATATCACAATGGCAGCAGTTGACCTACATGCACGGCACAATGACAGCAGTGGACCTACATGAATATCACAATGGCAGCAGTTGACCTACATGCATGTTACAATGGCAACATTGGGCCCACATGCTTGTCCCAATGGCAGGAGACGACCCATAGCATGTCACAATGGCAGAAGTGGACCTACATGCATGTCACAATGGCAGCATTGGGCCTACATGCATGTCACAGTGGCAGCAGTGGGCCTACATGCATATCACAATGGCAGCATTGGGCCTACATGCATGTCACAATTGCAGCAGTGGACCTACATGCATGTCACAATGGCAGCAGTGGACCCACATGCATATCACAATGGCAGCATTGGGCCTACATGCATGTCACAATGGCAGCAGTGGACCTACATGAATATCACAATGGCAGCAGACGACCTACATGCATGTCACAATGGCAGCAGTAGACATACATGCATATCACAATGGCAGCAGACGACCTAGAAGCATGTCAAAATTGCAGCAGACGACCTACATGCATGTCACAATGGCAGCGGACGACCTACATGCATGTCACAATTGCAACAATTGGCCTACACGCATGATACAATGGCTACAGACGACCTACATGCATGTTACAATGGCAGCAGTGGACAAACAAGCATGTGACAATGACAGCAGTGGACCTTCAAACATGTCGCAATAGACTTACATGCATGTCACAATGGCAGCAGTGGACATACATGCATATCAAATTGGCAGCATTGGGCCTACATGCATATCACAATGGCAGCAGACGACCTACAAGCATGTCACAATGGCAGCAGTGGGCCTACATGCATATCACAATGGCAGCAGACGACCTACAAGCATGTCACAATGGCAGGAGACGACCTATAGCATGTCACAATGGCAGCAGTGGACCTACATGCATGTCACAATGGCAGCATTGGGTCTACATGCATGTCACAGTGGCAGCAGTGGGCATATATGCATGTCACAATGGCAACAGTGGACCTACACTCATATCACAATGACAGCAGTGGCCCTTCATGGATATCACAATGACAGCAGTGGCTCTTCATGGATATCATAATGACAGCAGTGGCCCTTCATGGATATCACAATGGCAGCAGTGGACCTACATGCATGTCACAATAGCGGCGGTGGGCATACATGCTTGTCACAATGGCAGCAGTGGGCCTACATGAATATCACAATGGCAGCAGTTGACCTACATGCACGGCACAATGACAGCAGTGGACCTACATGAATATCACAATGGCAGCAGTTGACCAACATGCATGTTACAATGGCAGCAGTGGACCTACATGCATGTCCCAATGGCAGCAGTGGACCTACATGCATGTCACAATGGCAGCAGACAACCTACATGCATATTACAATGGCAGCAGACGACCTTCATGCATGTCACAATATACATACATGCATGTCACAATGGCAGCAGACGACCTACATGCATGTCCCGACGGCAGCAGACGACCTACATGCATGTCACAATAGACCTACATGCATGTCACAATGGCAGCAGACAACCTACATGCATGTCACAATGGCAGCAGACGACCTACATGCATGTCTAAATGACAACAGTGAACCTACATGCACATCACAATGGCAGCAGACGACCTACATGCATTGGCTGAAGGTGGGGGCTGTACTATTTCTGTAGTACTGTACTCGTATACACGTTTCCTGAATGTAGCGCATCTTTATGAAGCCTTCAAATGAGTTGGAATATCTCCCCACGTCTGAAGGCAAGTATCTGTATGAGATCATCTCGTGATTGAAGAGTGGACAGTCGGGTCTCCTCTTATGAACGTATGGGTCACGTTTGTGTGCGAGTAGACTCTGTGTCTCTGTCTATCAACAACAGTTTTCCGCACATCAATGTGTTGAACGAAATGAACATATGATCAAGTATATAAAAGTTCGGCCGAAAGGTGAATACAGAAATAAATATGACACACTACTTAACTGTTCTCACATAAGTGTTTATTGTTTATAAAACTATATGTTAACAAAACCCAGCATACAGTCGTCAAGGAAATACGTAGTAAAATATTTGAGACAGAGAATGGAATAATTCCGTATGTATGAGTGACGACGCTGTACAAATTTGCCCTCCTCATTTGCAGCGAGACCAATCCCATACAAATGCCATAATGAGTTAACGTTTATACAAAAGACATGATGCACACATCTCATCAAATATTCTGTCGGTTGATATATTCACAGTTTGAGCTACGTTCTTCAGTGGCGGATCCGGGAAGTTAAGATTTCAAAATATAAATTCACAAAACAACCCCACCCACCAACTCACCGCCTCCGGCACTGCCACTAGGGATAAATAGTCGAAACTTGAACCTGGCTGCCCTAATAAACACTCCGGGATCCGCATCCTCTATAGTAGTCACGGTTAAAACATGCACAAACATTGTACACTTTACAGTCGGTATTGAACATAAACACTTGTAACAACTGGGGCAGAGGTAACCGACTTGAAACCCATGAAGCTAAATAAGGTATTTTCCTGAAGGGAGGTATTGGTAGTATGTGAAGTCTATCCCTGGTCTGGCGTGTTCCACCTGACATGGATGTAATGTGCTGCGTATAGGACACGGACACTTCTGTTTTCCACCGAACCCTGCATGGAGGCCCTGACAGTCCCATGGAGGCCCTGACAGTCCCACGCAGGCCCTGAAAGTCCCACGGAGGCCCTGACAGTCCCACGGAGGCCCTGACAGTCACACGGAGGCCCTGACAGTCCCACGGAGGCCCCGACAGTCCCACGGAGGCCCTGACAGTCCCATGGAGGCCCTGAAAGTCCCACGGAGGCCCTGAAAGTCCCATGGAGGCCCTGAAAGTCCCATGGAGGCCCTGAAAGCCCCACGGAGGCCCTGACAGTCGCACGGAGGCCCTGACAGTCCCACGGAGGCCCTGAAAGTCCCACGGAGGCCCTGACAGTCGCACGGAGGCCCTGACAGTCCCACGGAGGCCCTGACAGTCCCACGCAGGCCCTGAAAGTCCCACGGAGGCCCTGAAAGTCCCACGGAGGCCCTGAAAGTCCCATGGAGGCCCTGAAAGTCCCACGGAGGCCCTGAAAGTCCCACGAAGGCCCTGAAAGTCCCACGAAGGCCCTGACAGTCCCACGGAGGCCCTGACAGTCCCACGCAGGCCCTGACAGTCCCACGCAGGCCCTGAAAGTCCCACGGAGGCCCTGAAAGTCCCACGGAGGCCCTGAAAGTCCCACGGAGGCCCTGAAAGTCCCATGGAGGCCCTGACAGTCCCACGGAGGCCCTGACAGTCCCACGGAGGCCCTGAAAGTCCCATGGAGGCCCTGAAAGTCCCACGGAGGCCCTGAAAGTCCCACGGAGGCCCTGAAAGTCCCACGGAGGCCCTGACAGTCCCATGGAGGCCCTGACAGTCCAACGGAGGCCCTGACAGTCGCACGGAGGCCCTGACAGTCGCACGGAGGCCCTGACAGTCCCACGGAGGCCCTGGCAGTCCCACGGAGACCCTGAAAGTCCCACGGAGGCCCTGACAGTCCCACGGAGGCCCTGACAGTCCCACGGAGGCCCTGACAGTCGCACGGAGGCCCTGAAAGTCGCACGCAGGATCTGTGGTAGCGCCTGGTACTTACTCCCATACAACATTTACAGTAAGGCCTAGATTGTTTCTCCACAAGACACTGTCGGCTACCCTTCCCATCAGAGGCCAGGAGCTAACACAGGAACATATTTGCATACGCCTCGGCCGTCATAGAACTGGAACATTAACATTTAGTCAGTGAGGAAGGAACCTGGGCTGTGAGATATTATGTACACATGACACTGGGCTGTGACGACCGTCATGTGAGATATTATGTTCACATGACACTGGGCTGTGACGACCGTCATGTGAGATATTATGTTCACATGACACTGGGATGTGACGACCGTCATGTGAGATATTATGTACGCATGACACTTGGCTGTGACGACCGTCATATGAGATATTATGTTCACATGACACTGGGCTGTGACGACCGTCATATGAGATATTATGTACGCATGACACTTGGATGTGACGACCGTCATGTGAGATATTATGTACGCATGACACTGGGATGTGACGACCGTCATGTGAGATATTATGTACACATGACACTGGGCTGTGACGACCGTCGTCATGTGAGATATTATGTACACATGACACTGGGCTGTGACGACCGTCATGTGAGATATTATGTACGCATGACACTGGGCTGTGACGACCGTCATATGAGATATTATGTACGCATGACACTGGGATGTGACGACCGTCATGTGAGATATTATGTACACATGACACTGGGCTGTGACGACCGTCGTCATGTGAGATATTATGTACACATGACACTGGGATGTGTCGACCGTCATGTGAGATATTATGTACGCATGACACTGGGATGTGTCGACCGTCATGTGAGATATTATGTACACATGACACTGGGATGTGTCGACCGTCATGTGAGATATTATGTACGCATGACACTGGGATGTGACGACCGTCATGTGAGATATTATGTACACATGACACTTGGATGTGACGACCGTCATGTGAGATATTATGTACGCATGACACTGGGATGTGTCGACCGTCATGTGAGATATTATGTACACATGACACTGGGCTGTGACGACCGTCATGTGAGATATTATGTACACATGACACTGGGCTGTGACGACCGTCATGTGAGATATTATGTACACATGACACTGGGCTGTGACGACCGTCATGTGAGATATTATGTACGCATGACACTGGGATGCTAACAGTATATATTCAATGAACGAAAAACATATTAGGCTACTTCAAATCCAACTTCTAAACTTACTTACTACTATATATTCATAAGAAAATAAACGGGAACATGAATAGTCTCTCTTTTATAAAATATTTGAACGCATTTAATAAGAATCTTGAAAACAGTATGGTCCACATTTCATGCGCTGTAATATGAATGCATCTCACAAATGAATGATTCATTCAACATCTATATAACCTTAAGAGTAATGCTCTATTTACAGATCTTACAGGAATGACACAGCTACGTATGCCGTCGAGCAAAAGTACCTTTCTGTATCCACAACCCACCGGAATCACTCTGTATACATTGGTGAATGCAAGCACTGGAATGATATGTTCTATTCCAAGCACTGGAATTTTAACGCTGGAATTATATGCTCTGTTCCAAGCATTGGCATTTTAACGCTTGGGCGATATGCTCTGTTCCGGGTACTGGCATTTTAACGCGGGAATGATATGTTCTGTTCCAAGCACTGGCATTTTAACGCTGGAATGATATGCTCTGTTCCAAGCCCTGGTATTTTAACGCTGGAATGATATGCTCTGTTCCAAGCACTGGCATCTTAACGTTTGGGCGATATGCTCTGATCCAGGTACTGGCATCTTCACACGTGGGTGCTATGCTCTGTTGCAAACACCGGCATCTTAACGCTTGGGTGATATGCTCTGTTCCAAGCATTGGCATCTTAACGCTTGGGTGCTATGCTCTGTTGCAAGCACCGGCATCTTAACGCTTGGGTGATATGCTCTGTTCCAAGCATTGGCATCTTAACGCTTGGGTGCTATGCTCTGTTGCAAGCACCGGCATCTTAACGCTTGGGTGATATGCTCTGTTCCAAGCATTGGCATCTTAACGCTTGGGGGATATGCTCTGTTGCAAGCACCGGCATCTTAACGCTTGGGGGATATGCTCTGTTTCAAGCACTGGCACCTCGATCAGTAAAGGCCATGGCTCTAAGATGTAAAGATCTATATATGGAATGCTACGTTTCTATGTTACATTTAACACTCGATATCCCACCTTTCCACTGTCTCGCTGTGCAAAGTAAGGTTTCATTAACTCAAACAGATCCCGGAAATTGAAAATGGCTGAAGTTGTTAAAATATTTATCTGGCGCCCGAGATGATAAGTCTGTGCTTTGGCATAGTGTTGTGAAATCACGGAACTCACTGGTGTCTCTGTAACCACCACCTTCATATTGTTACCTCTGTCCGACTCTCAACAGCCATAGTAATGTATCATTCTGTGATGTTTCCAGTAAACACGATTGGCGTCTGACACAACGTCACAAGATGCAGGTATACATGGCAGGGTAGACTGATGATAACAGCACCAACACATCAGTAGTTCCGATATTGAGCAGTATTAGCACGGGCTGCCGTCCTCGCTGTCTACTGTCTTAGGAAACCTCCGTTCATAAAGCGGGTTATAGAACGAGACCTCTTCTGAGTTGAACTCACTACAAAACCAAGACATACAGCATTATCATGTGTAATTGAAGACAAATAACATAGTCATTTGTACTTGAAGACAAAGAACGCTACTCTATGTAAATGAAGACAGATTACGTACATGTGTGTAATTGAAGGCAAAAAACGTAAATTACACAGTGTACTTGAAGATAAAAAACGCTACTCTGTACATGCGTGCAATTAAAGACAACAAACGTTCACATGTGTATGTGAAGACAAAATACGTTACTCAGTGCAATTGAACACAAATACCGCTACTCAGTGCAATTGAACACAAATACCGTTACTCAGTGTAACTGAAGACAAATACCGTTACTCAGTGTCATTGAACAAAATATCATTACTCAGTGCAATTGAACACAAATACCGTTACTCAGTGCAATTGAAAACAAATACCGTTACTCAGTGTAACTGAAGACAAATACCGTTACTCAGTGTAACTGAAGACAAATACCGTTATTCAGTGTAACTGAAGACAAATACCGTTACTCAGAGCAATTGAAGACAAATACCGTTACTCAGTGTAACTGAAGACAAATACTGTTACTCAGTGTAACTGGAGACAAATAACGTACATATGTCTAATTGAGGACACATAGTGTTACTCTGCCATTGTGTAACTGACAAAAAGCTGCAACTGACGTTGTTCGGGGAACCCATTTTATTCCAAACGCCAACAGGTAAGGGCCTTAGGTGCACCAATGCATCACTCTGACAGTTTACAAGGAATAACAGAATGTCTGGGGATTAGACGACAAATGAACTCATTTACATGCGTGCACTTTGAAAGAACTCGTCATTGCATGAAACTCAACATCACAATATTGCCATTCAGTGGGAAAGCCACCTTACCAGCAATCCACACATATGCAACACACGATCACATTATCCATGGAACATCAAACGTATTTCCATAGCCGGTGTAACATCGTATGTACTAAAAACTCTACAACTAGTTCAGCTTGTCGGGTTAATATATTGCACTGTGATATTTCCGATGTACTGAGCTGGACCTGAATGTCGATGAGCTCAGTGTTAGAAGCAGCAACAGCAGCTAACACTCCCACTGCGACCAAGGTACGAGCGGATACATATATGTGTGTCTCACCGCCACTGCAGCACCGCCATGAATAAGGAAAGTAGTGCGACGTCTGTGTGCACCTTGATGTTTGTGGATACGCAATATACATCTGACAAACATTACTTTACCAATCAATGTAGCCCATGTAACCCGTGTCATATGGGTCTATCAGCCTCTCAGTGACATAAACATGCCCTCACGAATATACTCTCTACCCACGGTATGTCATGCATGTATATACTCTCTACCCAAGATATGGCATGCATGTATAAACTCTACCAACGATATGTCATGCATGTATATACTACCAACGGTATGTCATGCAAAGTTTATACTCTTTCCACGATATGTCATGCAGGTATATACTCTCTACCCACGATATTTCATGCATGTATATACTCTACCCACGATATGCCCTGCATGTATATACTCTCTACCCACGATATGTCATGCATGTATATACTCTCTACCCACGGTATGTCATGCATGTATATACTCTACCCACGATATGCCCTGCATGTAACATACTCTCTACCCACGATATGTCATGCATGTATATACTCTCTACCCACGATATGTCATGCATGTATATACTCTACCCACGATATGCCCTGCATGTATATACTCTCTACCCACGGTATGTCATGCATGTATATACTCTACCCACGATATGCCCTGCATGTATATACTCTACCCACGATATGCCCTGCATGTATATACTCTACCCACGATATGTCATGCATGTATATACTCTACCCACGATATGCCCTGCATGTATATACTCTACCCACGATATGCCCTGCATGTATATACTCTCTACCCACGGTATGTCATGCATGTATATACTCTACCCACGATATGCCCTGCATGTATATACTCTCTACCCACGGTATGTCATGCATGTATATACTCTACCCACGATATGCCCTGCATGTAACATACTCTCTACCCACGATATGCCCTGCATGTATATACTCTACCCTCGATATGCCCTGCATGTATATACTCTACCCTCGATATGTCATGCATGTATATACTCTACCCACGATATGCCCTGCATGTATATACTCTACCCTCGATATGCCCTGCATGTATATACTCTACCCACGATATGCCCTGCATGTAACATACTCTCTACCCACGATATGTCATGCATGTATATACTCTCTACCCACGGTATGTCATGCATGTATATACTCTACCCTCGATATGTCATGCATGTATATACTCTACCCTCGATATGCCCTGCATGTATATACTCTACCCTCGATATGTCATGCATGTATATACTCTACCCACGATATGCCCTGCATGTATATACTCTCTACCCACGGTATGTCATGCATGTATATACTCTACCCACGATATGCCCTGCATGTATATACTCTACCCACGATATGCCCTGCATGTATATACTCTCTACCCACGATACGCCGTGCATATATATACTCTTTACCCACGGTATGTAATCCATACTTAAATCCAACATTCTCTTCACACGGTATGTGGTTGTATTTGTGTCCAATGATCCCCGTGACTGGGCGCGCGTGTTGTACTCACCTGGCACACGCGGGACTCTCCTGGGTCTCGCTGTCCTCGCACTGGGCGTTCAGCATACTGAAGTTAGAGTAGATAGGTTTCAGTAGGTTATTTCTGGAGTGAGTGCGTGAATATTTCTTCATGTCGCACCAGTGATGCGGCACCGGTCTACGGACATCTGTACAAGGGCAATGTACTGATTGTGTGAATAATGGAAACATTTAGAACTGTCAGCTGCCCTAACTGGTTTGTCAACCAGCCGTCTGAACATACCACGCAGCGTAAAAAGGAAATATGGAATTTTAAAATATCTTACTTGTCTTTCTCATACAAAGAGAGGTTCACCTCGGTGAAGGCATAGTTGGGGACATTGCGGCGCTTGGGCAGTCTTCGCCTGAAACAAGGAACACTTTATATAACATGATGTCTGCATACCCTGAAACAAAGTGGGATCAGCACAGCTGTCTGCAGTCTCACTAGGTGGCCATGGGATGTGTTGCAGTAGCGCCTCACACATCATCCAAGTGCTCCTAACATTGTGCCAACTCTGACAATGTACGCATAGTGCCTGATGGTGTATACGAATTTAGCGATGTCGTGCGTCAAATGTTCATAAACCTTATGTAAATTTAGAACATGCGCTACAATGAGCCCCGGGCGTTAGACCTTGACTATAATTCAAACTGTATTGAATCACATGCATGGCCTGGGCAGCAGCGACACTACATCCTCTGCTTATCCTGCTCACAGTTTCAAGTTTTAGTTGAGTTTTACTCCCCTGATGCTGTTCTGAGACACACGATGGTGTAACCAATGTTAACAACGTAGTTTCATTATATCCCGCTGTTACGCGCATGGTTAAATAGAGGCAGCACTTTGCTCCACGTCTGGTATTGGAGAAAGAAAGCCGACTTTTCTTGATCTATGTGTTCGATATGCACGACTGCTAATTGCATATAAAACGAAGTGGGTTAGATGGCAGACACAATAGTGATGCTGCTTGACAAATGATTTATATAGTTTAGATGAGCATTCGATAATTAATCTATTCCACACTATCTGTTATTGATCGCCAGGACTCGCTGGACTGAATCTCCATGTTCATCACACACTGGTCATCGGAGCTGTCCAAGGCTACACAAATCTTGAAGGTACAATAACACCTACTTCCACTTGAGACTTGTCTATATTTAACTTAAATCAATAATTTGAAAACTGCCAGTGTACAGGGCTGATTATATGAGTAGTGTTCTGTATATTGTTAAAGGCTGAGATAGTGCAGGCGACTGAGGGGAGGTAGCCCTCTCTTATTAGGTTAAAGCGGCGGCGGCCAGTGACAGGGTAATGAGGTGCTGCGCGCTCCGCCAGCCTGCTATCTCCCATAGGGAAACGATAAATAGCCCGGTAATTGCCTGAGTAGGTTTCTTATCACACACCATTTCAACATCAATGTATCACAATGCTTCCGAAAACAGCATCGTAAGAAAAAGAAAGCCGATAGTTTGATAAATAAAATGAAATACAGTGTGGCATATTGTATGAAATATTGGATTTTGTTGCTCCAGCTTATCCAGCTTAAAGCACCGTGATGCCCCTGATACACGAGAAACACGAGGCAATGCGACTTCCCCCGGCGGCCCCGCGACAACCTCCTACCCACGCTTGGAGTAATTGTACAGACAGAGTGCTGAGAGGCTGATACGGTGACATGTCTTTGGGAAATAGAATGTAGCAGTCTGAAGCCGACAACAGGCTACACACACGACGGAATTATATGACGCCATGTATATAGCGGTAAGATTGAGATGACCTTAAAGTAGGTCACCTGGACACGGGGCACAGACGTGCACTTCTTGCTTTCTTTTGTCAACTATAACACTAACAGAGACATCAAACACTAGTACAAGATATACGGTTCTTGGTGGAGTTTCAAACAGATCTGAAGTAATTATTCTGGAATTTTAAAATCGATAAATATATATACTGAACAACAAAAGTTCCTGTGATATTGAATAAGATTTAATGCAAAATTATGTTTATTACCAAATCTGAAACAATTCGGTTTGCAACTGTTTACAGATAAAAGACTCCTGTAAGTGTTCAAATGGTTTAATTTGCCATACTGACTTCAGAAAATGCGTGATTTCATAAAAAACATGAACATGCCAAAATGTCAATTTACAAATCAATAGCGTGCGTGTCCATCTCTGGTTTTATGCAGCCCCTAACCCCGGTACCTCTAGATGCAAGCGTAGCGTTTTATTGTATACTTTAGTGTACGTTGCTGTTGTTTAGTACACTTCAGTGTTCATGTTGTTCAGTACTCTTCATTGTTGCTGTTGTACACTTTAGTATTGCTGGCTGTTGTATAGTCCACTTAAGTGTTGATGTTATATAGTACATTTGGTGTTGCTGTTGTTTAGTACACTTAAGTGTTCATGTTGGTGAGTACATTTCAGTGTTGCTGTTGTTAAGTGCACTTTAGTGTTGCTGTTGTTTTCCACACTTAAGTGTTGTTGTTATTTAGTACAGTTGCGTGTTGCTGTTGTTTAGTACACTTTAGTGTTGCTGTTGTTAAGTACACTTTAGTGTTGCAGATGTTAAGTACACTTTAGTGTTGCTGTTGTTTAGTACACTTTAGTGTTGCTGTTGTTTAGTACACTTTAGTGTTGCTGTTTAGTGCACTTTTGTGTTGCTGTTGTTAAGCACACTTCACTGTTGCTGATGTTTAGTACACTTTAGTGTTGCTGTTGTTTAGTACACTTTAGTGTTTCTGTTGTTTAGTATACTTCATTGTTGCGGTTGTTTATTACACTTTAGTGTTGCTGTTGTTTAGTACACTGTAGTGTTGTGTTGTTTAGTACACTTTAGTACTATTGTTGCTGTTGTTTAGAACACTTTACCGTTGCTGTTGTTTAGAACACTTTAGTGTTGCTGTTGTTTAGAACTCTTTAGTGTTGCTACTGTCTGGAACACTTTAGTGTTGCTGTTGTTTAGAACACTTAAGTGTTGTTGTTATTTAGTACAGTTGCGTGTTGCTGTTGTTTAGTACACTTAAGTGTTGCTGTTGATTAGTACACTTTAGTGATGCTGTTGATTAGTACACTTTAGTGTTGCTGTTGTTTAGTACACTGTAGTGTTGTGTTGTTTAGTACACTTTAGTACTAGTGTTGCTGTTGTTTAGAACACTTTACCGTTGCTGTTGTTTAGAACACTTTAGTGTTGCTGTTGTTTAGAACTCTTTAGTGTTGCTGCTGTCTGGAACACTTTAGTGTTGCTGTTGTTTAGAACACTTAAGTGTTGTTGTTATTTAGTACAGTTGCGTGTTGCTGTTGTTTAGTACACTTTAGTGTTGCTGTGGTTTAGTACACTTTAGTGTTGCTGTTGTTTAGAATACTTTAGTGTTGCTGCTGTTTAGTACACTTTAGTGTTGCTGTTGTTTAGAATACGTTAGTGTTGCTGCTGTTAAGTACACTTTAGTCTTGCTGTTATATAACAATCGTGCATGCTTCTGCATATTACTCTTAGTACGGCATCTGTATACTTTTTGAAGTTGAAATCCAATTTCTCTATATCGGGTAAGTGAAATGTGATCAATGCTGAAGTAACTTTGGTGGATTCCTATCTCATTGTTGTTGAGCAAGGTTACGAAGCTGACAAACCAAAAACATGATTCGAACCCACGATCATGATATACATGCACGCCTAAGGAAGATACTTCTGCGCAGCGAACTGCGGCGCATTAGGCAGCTGGACCGCCACATATCAAATTAGTATGATTGAGTTAAATACACCTTATCCCTTTCTATATACATTTCATAAATAGCGCCCAGTCTTATCGGTGTATCAAAGGACGCAGAGAACATGGTGATGGCCTCGTGAGCTGTGTGTCAGCCTGTGTCAGTATGGCCACTACTGTGCTTCTGGTGGCCACAGTGTTGGCGAATTCCTTGCACAGTCCGGGAACACACAACAAGAAAATAAACATGAACAATAACTGTCCCGGACGAGGGCCGAAAGTCAAACAACAATTGATTACGAAAAGGGGAACAGTATAATTAATGTGGAAAAAGTCTCTTACTCGAGACTACATGCTTACATAAATACACGAGTATTGTGTTACGCCCCAAAGCTATTCTTTAAAATTGATTAACACTATTTACACGAGTGATAAAATGTACCATTTAGCCGTCCTAACGATGACTTGCGCTGTTAACGAAAATCATCGATGCATATTCCAGAAAGGTTTGTGAATTGTGTTGTTTGTTCTTCACACACAACCTTAAGAACTATCGATCGCGTCTCCTGTCTGCACCAATACTTTCGCCCGAGTCTCACGTGGTATATGCGCTCAAAGTCTGTACTGTCATGTATTTTGTGTGGTACAGGTGTTGAGATAAGCATTGGCTTAATTACCAATTCCGTTTAATCTTCATTGTGAAAAATAATATGTAGAAAATAGCATGCAGCGTGTTTACAGCTGTTTGCATATTGAGCATTGTTTATCGCGAACAGTATGTAGCGTTTTTACAGCAGACTGCTTAATGAATATTGTTTATCGCGAACAGTATGTAGCATGTTTTCAGCAGACTGCCCAATGAATATTGTTTATCGCGAACAGTATGTAGCGTGTTAAAATGGAAAAATTTGTGCTGTGAGCCTTGTGTGGATTGGGAAGTTATTCCGATATTACTTTGGCTTATGATTGCGGAGTTTAGATAATTATAAATATGACGCCTCTTATGGTCAATACCGATCGCAACTGAGTCGAAACTGTTGAAATAATTAAACATGCCGGCAATGAAGACGCACATTAGCTGTAATCAGTTAGATATGGAGGGAGTGTCGAAATGATGCTATAACTTACTTGTAATATCTACAGACAACGACAAGGACGACGATGACGATGATGAGCATGACAAAGAGCGAGGTGACCAGTGTCCACATGATGTAGAGGTACTGATTGTCTTCAGCTGGACTCTCGGCATCCATAACGCCTACCAGAACTCCACCGTCCTCACCTGCAAAACAGCATGCACAGATCACTGACACTTATGTACAGACATAAGACAGTTATACAATTCATAAATGTTTACACCAAGCAACAGCCTAAACTCATGGGATGTTCAAACCTTGACGTCCTTGTACATCACGCGTGGTGGTCATATTTGTGGCACTGGTCAAACTGTGTTCACTGTTAGAGAAGTCGTACGTTGGTTCCAAAAAATCAGCCGTCAGTGCACTCTGAAGAGAGGAGTCGTTGAGTTCTGGGTGTTCCTGATGTACCTTCACTCCGAGCCGAACTGCCGTTGTTGGCACTATACTGGGAGAGCTGGTCACTTTGTACAGGAATTTATAGGTTGCATGGAACCCAGTTCTTTCCTTGGAAGAGTCGGAATGGAACTTGACTAGCAATGTATTGTAGCGTGATGTGATGGAGGAGGGGGCCTCGGACCCACACAGGATGCTGAGGCGCGCGGCAGCAGGGGATTCCCCGTCGTACACTTCCACGCTGTCGTAATGTTCATTACATCGACCCAACCCATATTTGGGGAAGTCTACGTTAGTGAAGTGGAGAAACACCCTGGCGTCAGGAGGTGCTGTGATTGTCCATACACATGTCTGGTCGGCCGCATACTGCTGGGGCCATCCAGGCGACGCAAACTCACCAAAGTCGGTTGTCAGAAGGGCATGGCAGGGCCAGTCTGGAACAGTGTCACGGTTACATATTAGGTAACCATTTAACAAACCCCAACTTTACAAAAATAGCGTCCCCGGTGGACTACCGAAATATAAATAGCCAGGGCAAAACGTAAAGCTGCATACAATAAAGCAAAAAGGGATCAATCCACATTCCCTCAGGCAAGGCTAAATAAAAACAAAACGATAATAACAGTAATAAAAGAAACTTAAGGGAATCTAAATACCAAAACTCAACGATAGAAAAACACCTTAAACAAATAGTAAAAAGACACAAAGCCTCAACATGCCACCAAAACAAACTAACGGACTCCACACTGGTCACATAGACCTAAACAGCCATAAGCACAAAATTAAAAAGCCTCTTACAGGCCACTACCCCCACTGTCCCACAGTTAAGGACATAAACCACCTTATATTCCACTCCAATGTACACCGCAACAAACTCTAAGTGAAATAGGAACTCACATCACCACAACTCCTCACTAAATCCTCCAACTATTACCACCTCGGCAATTACCTAATCAAAACCAAATTAAACGGTAGGATCTGATAAAAACAAACAAAAGTAACCAAACATCACACTTTCATATCAGTTTGGTCAGCTACGTTTAGGCCCATGTTCCCAAATAACCCCATTACTCTAGTGTAATCATCATCATCATCATCATCATCATCATCATCATCATCATACACATTAGGGATACCCGCAATTATATCAGGAACGTTCAGAAAAATACAAGTAGTTCCAAAGTCTCATGACACAGGTTCGTATCAATAAATTTCGGATTCTACACCTCAGATGGATAGAAAACACTTTTATTGTAATAAACATTTTTTTATGGCAGTATTGCACACCATTAAGTAAAATCTCTGGGCATTTGAATTTTCCTTTTGGGCTTTTTACTTGAAGATAACATTGGTTAAGTGCATGTGCAAGCATTGTTAAACTCCTTGCATGGGTGTCCAGCTATTCCTCTGTTTGACTGATGACATTGGGTAAATGTGATTATTACTTCTGCAGAGTCACACAGAGAATCAGCATTCAAGCATTCAAAGTAAGTCATATAACCATATTGGTTAAGGTCTTTGTTAAATAAACGGTGGATAAAAGAAGGAAAGGATGACAAAATAAGAGAGAAACACAAATTTGGACAGAATCAGTTTCTTTTTGCAGGTAACAGAAACACCCCATTTCAATACCTGTCTCATAGAAGACTCTGAATCCCTGTGCATCGTGCTGCCCATTGGTGACCAGCTGAATGGTGATGTTGTTGGACTGACTTACGTAGGAACCAATATTCTGATCAGCACAGAAGCGCACGGGCCCATGTGACGTCATCTCCATAACCATCAGTTTGTCATTGACTTCATCACACGGGTTGTGCGTCTTGCGTCCGAGGACCAAATGAGTGAAAGTAAACTTGACTACCTAAAATGACAAACATGCCAATATATTCCACATTGATGTGACCCATAAAACGAAGCATCAAAGGCAATGGAAAGGGAAAAGAACCAGTTTTGAGAACACAATCACTCACTCTACAGCTCCTGCATAAAAAAGGGTATTTATTGTAAAGATCATTTTGAATACATTAAATAATTATTAACTGTTAAACAATGTCCTGTAAAACTCCACAGTACTAGTGACAGACACTTGTCGGCCTACGTACCTTAATATGGGGTACATTGATCTGTCAGAACACCCCAGTACTGGCGACCAGACAGTTGTTTGTCAACCTACCTTGTGTTGGCATACATTGACCTGCCAAGAGAAACCCCAATACTGGCGACCAGACAGTTGTATGACGGCCTACCTTGTGTTGGCATACACTGTCCTGCTAGGAGAACACCCCAGTACTGGCGACCAGACAGTTGTTTGTCAACCTACCTTGTGTTGGGGTACATTGACCTGTAGAAGAACACCCCAGTACTTGCGACCAGACAGTTGTTTGTCAACCTACCATGTGTTGGGGAACACTGACCTGCTAGGAGAACACCCCCGTACTGGCGACCAGACAGTTGTTTATCGACCTACCTTGTGTTGGCATATATTGACCTGCTAGGAGAACACCCCAGTACTGGCGACCAGACAGTTGTTTGTCAACCTACCTTGTGTTGGGGTACATTGATCTGCCAGAACACCCTTTACCCGCGACCAGACAGTTGTTTGTCAACTCACTTGTGTTGGGGTACATTGATCTGCCAGAACACCCCAGTACTTGCGACCAGACAGTTGTTTGTGAACCTACCTTGTGTTGGGGTACATTGATCTGCCAGAACACCCCAGTACTAGCGACCAGACAGTTGTTTGTCAACTTACCTTGTGTTGAGGTACATTGATGTGTCAGGAGAACACCCCAGTACTAGCGACTAGATAGCTGTTTGTCAACCTACCTTGTGTTGGAATACATTGACCTGCTAGGAGAACACCCCAGTACTGGCGACCAGACAGTTGTTTGTCAACCTACCTTGTGTTGGCATACATTGACCTGCTAGGAGAACACCCCAGTACTGGCGACCAGACAGCTGTTTGTCAACCTACCTTGTGTTGGGGTACATTGACGTGCCAGGAGCAGTTCAGGTGATGGGCATATTTCCGGGGCCAGTTTGGGCTTGCGAAGTTGCCAGTTGCAGTAGTCATCACACCGCCACAATCTGGGAGCACATAGTAAAATGTTATGAGCAACTACACACGCAAAGAGTAATAGGTTGGGGCTGTTGCCGGTATTACAAATGAATAATAATCATTATACGATGAGGTCAAATGGGCTATCCGCTTCCGCTATCCACCAGACGATGACGACAGTCTCGCAGATAGTGACTGATTTTAAGTGACACATGAGGTTTCAGTCATATCTGCGTAAACATCTTACAGCTACAATGGATAGAATTATCATAAAAATGCCCAAATGTTATCAGAAATCTTTAACTTGATAGCAGCCAGCGTTTCCCTAACGACGGGCTCCTGTCTATTCTATTGTTATGTGACGTCACTGGCGTCACGTTTCTTGTTTGTGACGCCATCCTATATAATGTTCTGTGACGTTGCTATTTGTAAAACAACGACTTTCATTGTGTGTTTTTTAATACAGCCACACAATTTCCACTGTTGTTTGTTGTTTTGTTCATTTGGGGGATTAACTACACATTCTATCCATTTAGCCATAATATCGGTAACGTGTTTTTCAGGCCTTTTCATTTGCAGAAGTTCTGCTCCTTCGTCGGGCAGTTAATGGCAGACCTCGGGCTTCTGCAGATGATAACGCCCTGATAAATACGTTCTATTGTCAATCCCACAACGCGCGATTACACTCCATGTAATGAAAGGGCGGGATGGTACGTGTGTTCATACTGTGTAACCAATAGCCATTGTCTGTTTGAATTAATTCTGTATTTGGATATTTGATGTCTTCTAACTAAAATACTCCAGTGGCACATGCTGAGACTTCCAGCAAGTATGTGTTCTTTACATTAGAGGCATTGCCGTTGTACTTTATCCTCAGCTGTTCGAAAGTATTGAATATATAGCGATGGGTGGTACGTTATTGATTAATATCTTTAGCTTCATCTAAGGTGATCTTCAGCCTACACATAATAAGTACAAGCATCTCCTGATCGCCTGCCTCCTGTTGACTGACTCCTGCAGTATAGACGGTAGTTCCTGCGACACTTCAATACAAACGTACCGGCTAACGTTACAAAGTATGTATTATGTTTCTACACACAACGATGTTGTGTTTCCTAGCAACTAGTAGATTGAGAATATAACGTAGGTATTATTACCCGCCTCCTCCTTGATCCTGTAACTAATATAGAACAACGTACAGTAATTGCTTAATTATCCAGCAGAGTTTGCAGCAGACATAAAAAGACGAACAAGCAAAGAGCGTACTGTGGAGTGTTTGATCATTGAGAGCCACAGAGAGAGAGCTTGTTACTGATAGAGCTGTTCTCGTGCCATGTGCAGCGGAGATGAGGAACAAGAGTATACCAGATATTGCAGGCATACCATTTACATGGTGTCGATCACGATCGCAAAACCGTGCACACTGCTTTGTTTCTTTTGGAACACGGACACGAATACACTGGTAAACTGAAAACATACACTTTGAAGTACTTGAAACACAATAATCCAGAACGACTTTCGTCGAATAGGCATATATCAGGAACTTAAATACTTCACCAGACGTCTCCAAAACTGCACCCTGCCATACACGGCGGATGAAGTCTTGTGAGGGCGTCTCTGTCGCTAGATCTATTTTCTGTAGACACTATGAAGCAGGGCGTCTTACAGTTATGCGATATATTTCTGATATGAACAGCATAATGTTCCCTCATAAGCGTTTGCCTTAGACAGTGGGTAACATACCTAGAAATGGTTTCATCTCGAAATGATGAACTTGGGTAGCTCCTTGGTCGTACAGGCCTCCTACATCACTTCCGGTCTTGGAACTCAGCATGCAGGTGGCATCCTGTATCTAGAACACAGATAGCACATGGCCTGCAGTTACCACCCCAGCCACTTCACCCTCATCCTGCATCTAGAACACAGATAGTACATGGCCTGCAAGTTACCAACCAAGCCACTTCACCCCTCATCCTGCATCTAGAACACAGATAGTACATGGCCTGCAGTTACCACCCCACCCACTTCACCCCTCATCCTGCATCTAGAACACGGATAGTATGGCCTGCAGTTACCATCCCAGCCACTTCACCCCTCATCCTGTATCTAGAACACATATAGTACATTGCCTGCAGTTACCACCCTAGCCACTTCACCCCTCATCCTGCATCTAGAACACATATAGTACATGGCCTGCAGGTACCACCCCACCCACTTCACCCCTCATCCTGCATCTAGAACACGGATAGTACATGGCCTGCAGTTACCACCCCAGCCACTTCACTCCTCATCCTGCATCTAGAACACATATAGTACATGGTCTGCAGTTACCACCCCAGCCACTTCACTCCTCATCCTGCATCTAGAACACATATAGTACATTGTCTGCAGTTACCACCCCACCCACTTCACCCCTCATCCTGCATCTAGAACACGGATAGCACATGGTCTGCAGTTACCACCCTAGCCATTTCACTCCTCATCCTGCATCTAGAACACATATAGTACATTGCCTGCAGTTACCACCCCACCCACTTCACCCCTCATCCTGCATATAGAACACAGATAGTACATTGCCTGCAGTTACCACCCCACCCACCTCACCCCTCATCCTGCATCTAGAACACATATAGTACATGGTCTGCAGTTACCACCCCAGCCACTTCACCCCCCATCCTGCATCTAGAACACATATAGTACATGGTCTGCAGTTACCACCCCAGCCACTTCACTCCTCATCCTGCATCTAGAACACATATAGTACATGGCCTGCAGTTACCACCCCACCCACTTCACCCCTCATCCTGCATCTAGAACACGGATAGTACATGGCCTTGAGGTGAACCAAGTGTTCGATAGAACGGACATGGTGTAGGCGTGGGCCACAAAAGAGTAATACTGCACTGCTAAACATGGCTGTAACAGTCGGTGTGAAGACTATAGTGCGCATAACAATGTGTTTAAAGCTTGAGGCGGTTATTACAGTGGGGTTAAAGACTGCTGGGGGTATTGCAGAGGTTTAAAAGACTGTTGTGCGTATTAGAGTGCATTTAAAGAGTGGTGTGGGTATTACAGTGCATTTAAAGAGTGGTGTGGGTATTACAGTGCATTTAAAGAGTAGTGTGGGTATTAGGGAGGGTTTAAAGAGAGTTGTGAATATTACAGTGAGTGTAAAGACTGTTGTAGGTATAAGACTGGATTTGAAAGCTGTTGTGTTTATTGTATTGGATTTAAAGTGTGTTGTGGATATCATAGTGTATATAAAGACTGTTGTGTGTCTATTGTTACACATGTTTTGGGTGTTACACATGAGCATGTTGAAGGAATGTTTTGGGTGTTACACATGAGCATGTTGAAGGAATGTTTTGGGTATTACACATGAGCATGTTGAAGGAATGTTTTGGGTGTTACACATGAGCATGTTGAAGGAATGTTTTAAGCGAAATTCTGCTTCCCATTCATGTTGAAAAATTGATACTCATAATGTATACGAAGAGTCGGCAGAAAGATACTATTAGTATTGAGAACTTAACTCTGCTGTACTTAATATTGCAATCATGCCAATGTATCTCCAAATAAGGAAATAATACTGAACTGAGTCCCGGCGACAGAAATCACACAATTCATTTTCCTCGTTCAGGGATCAACTACTCCCATCTAAAAACATGACCAATGTGATCATAATCTCCGCTATAGGAAATTAAAAATCTTATTTTACACAAATGTGCCCTACATTTCCGGCATGAAAAGGCGGGTCTGAGGCGTCCTTGTTTGCAACAACATAAACGCTCAATCAGTCGATCGCTTAGACTTGTCGTCCCGCTGGGAATATCGATCACTGAAAGATCAATGAGTAATGAGCCTAACAAGGCGAATAAGCCTCTTGTCCGTCAACCCCCATCACGCCTGCCCAACTGACAGACACTTGCATGTGTACACTCCTCATGCGTACTCACAAGAACATGTGTACGTGTACATGCGCCATTTCCTGCCCACACCGACACACGCATGGATCTGTACACCCACAACACATGCTTACATTAACACACACGTGCACCAACCAGTCCTGTCCACACTGATACACCCGTTCACCTACACCACACTCCTGCCGACACTGACACACCCGTTCACCTACACCACACTCCTGCCGACACTGACACACCCGTTCACCTACACCCACAATACTGTCCACACTGATACACCCGTTCACGTACACCAACAATACTGTCCACACTGATACACCCGTTCACGTACACCCACAATACTGTCCACACTGATACACCCGTTCACGTACACCCACAATACTGTCCACACTGATACACCCGTTCACGTACACCCACAATACTGTCCACACTGATACACCCGTTCACCTACATTTGTACACCCACCTCTCCTGCCCACAGTTGATACTTCCTTTCAAGCGTACACCCGGCTCACCAATGATCCATCTATACATTGGTTACACCGCCTGAGATTTGCATGCAAATGATATGCGAGGAAAATAAGTAAAACTATGTGTATTCAAATATTGAGTACTTTTCCATTCTGCAAACCAGACCCCTTTGTCCTTGTTTTGTCAACCATCAATAATCGGTATTCACCTACTCTGCTACAGAAAACTCAAAACCTTCACTGATTAAAAATCAAAGCATGGTAATGACTTGGCTGTGGAGAAATATCGATCCCGCCGTCTCTCAGTGAGTGTCACTTCCGCACATCCGGTGTAATTCTCACCTGCCTTCCTCACCTGCGGCGTTGAGTCGCTATATTGATCTCTACCCCAACAGCCAACCCTCCTTCCCCACCGTCCCATCAACTTCTCCCCATCCAATCCCACACACTGCCTCCCCGCCAGACTCGGCTACAGATGTCGGTATAGTTATGCAGCGTGTCTGATTTACTCCTGCATATGTCACTCATAGATCCATTTCTTGCAGTGCTTGGTTATCGTCAGTTGACTTATATTTCAGTTTTGTTTGTGTGTTTGCTGTTTAACACCACACTCAGCAATATTCTAGCTATATGACGGCGGTCTGTAAATAATCGAGTCTGTACCAACAATCCAGTGATTGATGTCATGGGCATCGATCCAATTGGGATACGATGACATGCATCATATTTTAGTAGACTGATATCTTCATGTTGACTGATTATTTAGTAGTCTGATATATGTGTTGTTGACTGATCGTGATATCTTATGTTGGTTGATATATTTATGTTGACAGAAATATTGATTCTAGTCAATATATTTATGTCGACTAATATATTCATGTTAGTTAATATATTAAGATTGATTAATATGTTTATGCTAGTTATAATATTCATGTTCACTGATATATTCATGTTGATTGATACAATTTCATTTACTGATATTCTTAAGTTGGTTTATATCATTTTTTTACTACTATCTTCAGTCAACATCTGATATCATGAGATAATGTATGAATGGAGGTGATTGTCTTTGACATGTCATGCTCATTGTAATGTACAACTCAGGAAACTCACCCCCATCTCAATGTCTCCCATTCCCAGCCCCTCACCTCTATATCTCCCCTTCCCAACCGACCCTTCAATATCGCCCCTTCCCCACCCTCACCTCTATATAACCCATTTCGCACCCCACCTTTATATATCCCACTCCTTACCCCTCACCTCTATATCTCCCCTTCCCCACCCACACCTCTATATCTCCCATTTCGCACCCCACCTTTATATATCTCACTCCCCAACCATCACCTCTATATCCCGCATTCCCCATCCGCACCTCTGTAATTCCCATTCCCATCCTCACCTCTGTAACTCCCCTTCCCCTTCCTCACCTCTATATCTCCCATTCCCCATCCTCACCTCTGTAACTCCCATTCCCCTTTCTCACTTCTATATCTACCATTCCCCACCCTCACTTCAATATCTCCAATTCCCCACCCACACTTCTATAACACCCATTCCCCACCCTCACTTCTATAACACTCATTCCCCATCCTCACCTCTGTAACTCTCATTCCCCATTCTCACCTCCATATCTCCCACTCCCCACCCTCACTTCTATAACACCCACTCCCCCACCCTCACTTCTATATCTCCCATTCCCCACCCTCATCTCCATATCTCTAATTCCCCTTCCTCACCTCTATATCCCCCATTCCACTTCCTCACCTCTTTATGTCCCATTCCCCACCCTAGTCTCTATATCTCCCACTCTCCACCCTCACTTCCATTCCCCACCCTCAACATACATCTCCCATTCCCCATCCTCAGCTCTATATCTCCCACTCTCCACCCTCACTTCTATATCTCCCATTCCCCATCCTCACCTCTATATCTCCAATTCCCCATCCTCACCTCCATATCTCCCCTTCCCCACTCTCACCTCCATATCTCCCATTCCCCACCCTCACCTCCATATCTCTAATTCCCCTTCCTCACCTCTATATCCCCCATTCCCCTTCCTCACCTCTATATCCCCCATTCCCCTTCCTCACTTCTATATCTCCCATTCCCCACCCTAGTCTCTATATCTTCCATTCCCCACCCTCAACATACATCTCCCATTCCCCATCCTAAGCTCTATATCTCCCACTCTCCACCCTCACTTCTATATCTCCCATTCCCCATCCTCACCTCTATATCTCCAATTCCCCATCCTCACCTCCATATCTCCCCTTTCCCACTCTCACCTCCATATCTCCCATTCCCCACCCTCACCTTTATATCTCTTATACCCCTTCCTCACCTCAATATCTCCAATTCCCAACCCTCACAGCTATATCTCCAAAATCTCCATGCTCACCTCTATATCTCCAATAACCAACCCTCACCTCTATATCCCCAATTCCCGATCCTCACCTCTATATCTCCCCTTCCCCATCCTCACCTCAACATATCCCACTCCCCCATCCTCACCTCAATATCTCTCACTCCCCACCCTCACCTGTATATCTCCCATTCCCAATCATCACCTCCATATCTCCCCTTCCCGACTCTCACCTTCATATCTCCCATTCCCCGACCTAATCTCTATATCTCCCATTCCCAACCCTCAACATACATCTCCGATTCCCCATCCTCAGCTCTATATCTATATCTCCCACCTTCACTTCTATATCTCCCATTCCCCATCCTCACTTCTACATCTCTCATTCCCCATTCTCACCTAGAGATCTCCCACTCCCCATCCAAACGTCTGTAACTCCCACTCCCCACCCTCACTTCTATATCTCCCATTCCCCACTCTCACCTCCATATCTCCCATTCCCCACCCTCACCTCCATATCTCTAATTCCCCTTCCTCACCTCTATATCCCCCATTCCACTTCCTCAACTCTTTATGTCCCATTCCCCTCCCTAGTCTCTATATCTTCCATTCCCCACCCTCAACATACATCTCCCATTCCCCTTCCTCACCTCCATATCCCCCATTCCACTTCCTCAACTCTTTATGTCCCATTCCCCTCCCTAGTCTCTATATCTCCCACTCTCCACCCTCACTTCTATATCTCCAAATTCCCCATCCTCACCTCTATATCTCCAATTCCCCATCCTCACCTCCATATCTCCCCTTCCCCACTCTCACCTCCATATCTCCCATTCCCCACCCTCACCTCCAAATCTCTAATTCCCCTTCCTCACCTCTATATCCCCCATTCCCCATCCTCACCTCTCTATCTCCGACTCCCAACCCTCACTTATATATCTCCCATTCCCCACCCTCACCTCCAAATCTCTAATTCCCCTTCCTCACCTCTATATCCCCAATTCCCCATCCTCACCTCTCTATCTCCGACTCCCAACCCTCACTTCTATATCTCCCATTCCCCACTCTTACCTCTTTATCTCCCATTCCCCACCCTCACCTCCATATCTCCCCTTTCCCACCCTCACCTCTATATCTCCCCCTACCCCACCCTCGCTTCAATATATATCCCATTCCCCACCCTCACCTCTATATCTCCCGACCGCCTCCGTGGTTTAGTGGTAGAGCGTCCGCCCGGAGAGCGGAAGGTCCGGGGTTCGATCCCCGGCTGCGTCATACCAAATGACGTTAAAAGATGGTACTTGTTGTTACACTGTCTGGCGTTCGGCCTTAAGGTGATAAAACAAGGACTGGTCAGCTGCTGAGCTAGCACTATAAATCGGCATCAGTCCGGACTAGTACAAGCAGCCACACAAACACACACACGTACATGCACGTCGCTATATAAGTGCAATAATCTTTGCCGCGACGTTAAACCCCATTTCACCTCACCTCGACTCTATATCTCCCATTCCCCATCCTCACCTCCATATCTCCAATTCCCCACCCTCTCCTCTATATCTTTCCCACCCTCACCTCTACTTCTCCCATTCCCCACCTTCACCTCTACATATCCCATTCCGCACCCTCACCATGTATCTCCAATTCCCACTCCCACTATTATCATCAACCCCGCACCCTCCAGTGTATAAACCAACCAATCCGAACCCTCGCATATGTACCTCCCAATCTCAATGTGATCACTGATGTAACTCAACCCCTCACACCCTCACCTTGGTATTGCCCAGTCACCGCCATCACCCATGTCATCCATCCACCGTTACCTGTGTTTCTACAAGTCCCCACCCAAGCATGTCATTCTCCAAACAGAGTTTATATATCCATGATTTGTTATCAACTGTTCATTTCCATAGTTTGAGATAAGTAGTCCTACCTGATAGTCAAAGGATCGGCAAACGAACTTGGTCTCTTCGAGGCAGCTGCGTGCGCATCTGTTGGGTGTGACCCTCTCGAATGTCCGCTCGTTGTTGCCCAGGACAACGGCATATGGCGTAGGGTAGAAGTAATCCAGGTAGGGAGCTGCAATAATACACATGTACCTATGACATTGGTCATTTTTGCATGGGCTGGGATTAATTTGTG
Organism: Haliotis rufescens; assembly: GCF_023055435.1. Taxonomy (NCBI): domain Eukaryota; kingdom Metazoa; phylum Mollusca; class Gastropoda; order Lepetellida; family Haliotidae; genus Haliotis; species Haliotis rufescens. The sequence goes on from NW_025964372.1 coordinate 9,564,211, forward strand.
TGGAAATACTTCAAAAAATGGTGAAACGATGGAAAAAACGCAACACGACCATATGAGAGCCTGTCGATGAAAAACACCAACATGATTTGTACGTGCAACTTCACTTTTCAAATTTTCGTTTGCGTGCCATCACAATCTCATAGCTAGTTTACAGCGAAACATGCCCATCGGCCGACCTCAAACAGGAGAAACATCTTCAGCTGTAGCCAGTTTGTTTCCATGTACCACCAAGCACCATTACTGTGGAACCGTTATCAGACTCAGGACGATCCGGTCGACCACGTATCACTACGAGAGCACAGGACAGATTAATACGGCTACCTCACTTGCGTGAAAGAACCTCAACGGCCACCTCTACAACTACGGCAATACCAGGATTGCGTAGGATATCAGGCCTGGCAGTAAAGAACCATTTACGCGCTGAAGGTATTCGAGCTAGACGACCAGTTGGAGGTCAATGGTGTCAAGATCATAGAGTATGGCCACAACTGCGATGGAGATTTGATTCAGTGACGAGCCACGTTTTACGCTTAGCCGTGCGGATGATAGACGGCGTGTTTACAGGCGTCGCGGGGAACGTTATGCACGAAACTGCATACGTGGATAGATTTGGTGGTGGTAGTGTGTTGATGTGGGCAGCTATCTACTACACTGGTAGAACAGACTTGGTGCAAGTTCAGGGGAATTTAACGGCACAACGTTACACGAATGAGATTCTTTGATTGCACGTCCTTTCCATAAGGCAACAAGCGAAAGTCATTTTTTTTAAACAAGACAACGCCCAACCTCACACGGCAAGGCTGGTAACAGCTTTTTTAGGAATCACAGCATCCAAATCCTGTCATGGCCGTCCAGGTCTCCAGATTTAAATCCAATTGAAATTTACGGGATGCACTTGATCAATGACTTCGAGCACGTCAGCAACAACCACAGAACCTCCGACAGTTGACCCAAGCACTGCACAATTCGGGATTTGATTGCTTCCATGGGACGACGATGCGAGTCAGTTTTGGACTCGAATGGTTGTCCTACAAGATATTGAGAACAGATGACCTTCACCTTTAAAATCTACTGTTCCATGTATGCCATATGGAACCTGGTTCAATGACAATGATGTGTGTCAGTTTTAAACAATCTATTACCATCTGTTGATTCTTCATATGATAATATAAAATATACATCTAAACACACTTTTGCGTTTCTCGTTTTGCAGAGTATATATACGCAGACACATCGGATAGGGCAAATATACGTTCAAGAAAGAACATTTAGTGAGAGTATATATATATATATTTGTATACATCCAGTATTTGTTACAGCTACAGCAGGAATAATATACGCATTTGCTGAGAACTTGCGAACACCGTAATATTTCGCGCGACATTTCATGAATCTAATTCCGAAAATCAATCTTTTGCTGAAATTGGGAAATTGCTAGATAATATGAAGGTTTTCGTTGGTGGGAACCGATGACGGAACAGCCCGAAGGCTTGGCAATATGGCGGTGGCAAGCTGACTGTCAGACCGTACAGCAACACCGTCACGGACAGAACACGATGGTTAAACTCTGTAGCCATATTCCATGTCGGGCTATACACATATACGTTCGTGTCCGCCAAGCTGTATGTGTATTAGCCGAAACATTTTGAACAAGTAGGAGGAGAAAGGGCATATGTAGCAGGAGAAGGGGCACATGTAGCTGAATAAAGAGCGCATGTAGCAGGAGAAGGGGCACATGTAGCTGAATAAAGAGCGCATGTAGCAGGAGAAGGGGCACATGTAGCTGAATAAAGAGCGCATGTAGCAGGAGAAGGGGCACATGTAGCTGAATAAGGAGCGCATGTAGCAGGAGAAGGGGCGCATGTAGCAGGAGAAGGGGCACATGTAGCAGGAGAAGGGGCGCATGAAGCTGAATAAGGGGCGCATGTAGCTGAATAAGGGGCGCATGTAGCAGGAGAAGGGGCACATGTAGCAGGAGAAGGGGCGCATGAAGCTGAATAAGGGGCGCATGTAGCTGAATAAGGGGCGCATGTAGCAGGAGAAGGGACATATGTAGCAGGAGAAGGGGCGCATGAAGCTGAATAAGGGGCGCATGTAGCTGAATAAGGGGCGCATGTAACAGGAGAAGGGGCACATGTAGCAGGAGAAGGGGCGCATGAAGCTGAATAAGGGGCGCATGTAGCTGAATAAGGGGCGCATGTAGCAGGAGAAGGGGCACATGTAGCAGGAGAAGGGGCGCATGAAGCTGAATAAGGGGCGCATGTAGCTGAATAAGGGGCGCATGTAGCAGGATAAGGGCGCATAAAGCAGGAGAAGGGGCGCATGTAGCAGGAGAAGGGCGCATGTAGCTGGAGAAGGGACATATGTAGCAGGAGAAGGGAATCCGGTGACGGGAGAAGCGGGCACATATTAAGGGTAAAAGAGAAGAACGTAATAGAAGAAATCGTTGTAAGTGGAGAAGTGATATATTGTATTGAGGATGGGAAATATGTTACCGAAAAAAATATGTGTTACAAGAAAACAGGATATAAGTTACAGATAAATGTGGTTACGCCTTCATATCGTTTATCTGAAGAAGCGATGGAAACATTATTATTTTTGAATAGATGAAACAATGGTTGGAATTGAGGCTATGGCATATTCGAATTTCTCGACTGGGTGTTGTTCCTTGTCAATACATCCATGCCAATATTCCTCTGCTCTTACAGGTAACAGGTGGATGTAGTATTTTTGTCTACACAAATAACAACTTCACAGCTGTGTTAACATTCACATTGATCGACCTTTCACAAAATGATTAAACGATACGTTAAAGTTACTGATGTGTACGATTTTGTTATAATGGGCATTGAAATATCACATTCTACCAGAGGGTATGACACTTGAAGCATGAAGATGTGACATGTGCATCATATGGGACTCGTTTACTGTAGTTTAATATTCAACTGACAAATTAATTTGGCTTCATCTAAAATACCACTAGGCACAAACATGAAAACCAATAACGTTATTTATCAGAACCACATCAATCAATACATTTCTAGCATTCGCCAAGGTGGCATCTGAACATCTACACATGGATGACCTGATTCTACATCTACATATGGTTGACCTGATTTTACATCTACATATGTAGGACCTGATTCTACTTCATCTACAAATGTAGGACCTAATTCTACCTCAACGGATATAGGACCTGATTCTACATCTACCAATAAAGAACCTGATTCTACATCTACAGATGACCTGGTTCTACATCTACTCATTTAGGAGATGATTCTATCTCTACATATGGAGGACCTGGTTCTACATCTACCCATTTAGGACATGATTCTATCTCTACATATGGAGGACCTGATTTCTACCTCTACATATGGAGGACCTGATTCTACATCTACATATGGAGGACCTGATTTCTACCTCTACATATGGAGGACATGATTCTACGTCTACATATGGATGACCTGATTCTACATCTACAGACGTAGGACGTAATTCTTCATCTACATATGGATGACCTGATTCTACTACATATTCAAATGAAAGACCTAATTTTACATCTGCAGATGTAGGACGTAATTCTACATCTACATATGGATGACCTGATTCTACTACAAATACAAATGTAGGACCTAATTCTACCTCTGCAGATGTAGGACGTAATTCTACATCTACATATGGTTGACCTTATTCTACCTCTACGGATATAGGACCTGATTCTACATCTACCCATGTAGAACCTGATTCTATATCTACAGATGACCTGATTCCACATTTCCGAATGTAGGGCATGATGGAGCACGTATGGAGCAACTGATTTCTATCGCTACATATGGAGGACATGATTCTACATCTTCACATGGCGGACCTGATTCTACATCTACATATTGAGGACATTATTCTACATCTACACATGGAGGACATGAGTCTCCAGCTACAGATGGAAGACATGATTCTACATCTACACATTGAGGTCATGATTCTACATCTCACATGGAGGTCCTGATTCTACATCTACACATGGAGGACATGATTCTACCTCTACACATGGAGGACATGAGTCTACAGCTACAGATGGAGGACATGATTCTACATCTCACATGAAGGTCCTGATTCTACATCTACATATGGAGGTCCTAATTCTATATCTACATATAGAGGACATGATCCTACCTATACACATGGAGGGCATGATTCTACATCTACACATGGAGGACATGATTCTACATCTCACATGGAGGACATGATTCTACATCTACACATGGAGGACATGATTCTACATCTACACATGGAGGACATGATTCTACATCTACACATGGAGGACATGATTCTACATCTTCACATGGAGGACATGATTCTACATCTTCACATTGAGGTTCTAATATAGAGGACATGATTATACATCTAAACATGGAGGACATGTTTCTACATCTAAACATGGAGGACATGATTCTACATCTACATATGGAGGTCCTAATTCTACATCTACATATAGAGGACATGATCCTACCTCTTCACATGGAGGAGATGATTCTACATCTACAAATGGAGGATAAGAGTCTACATCCTCAAATGTAGGACATGATTCTACATCTTCACATGGAGGACATGATTCTATATCTCACACGAAGGTCTTGATTCTACATGTACATATGGAGGTCCTAATTCTACATCCTCATATAGAGGACATGATTCTACAAATACACCTGTAGGACATGAGTCTACATCTACACATGGAGGTACTGATTCTACATCTACACATGGAGGACATGATTCTACATCTACACATGGAGGACATGATTCTACATCTACACATGGAGGACATGATTCTATATCTTCACATGGAGGACATGATTCTACATCTACACATGGAGGACATGATTCTACATCTACACATGGAGGACATGATTCTATATCTTCACATGGAGGACATGATTCTACATCCACACATGGAGGTCCTAACTCTACATCTACATACAGAGGACATGATTCTACATCTACACATGGAACACGTGATTCTGTATCTACAGATGATGGTACTGATTTTGTATCTACACATCGAACACCTGATTCTACCTCTTATCAAGGAGTCTCTAATTTGACCTCCATATATTGACGATTTGATTCTACACGTGAAGGACCTGCTTTTATCACCAGGCATGTAGGACCTGATTCAACATGTTTGCATGGAGGACAGTCTTTGACAGTCACAACATGTAGCTCCTACACACAATGCAATTACTGAGTAGTCACTTGAACAACTAATTTGAGCACATTAACTCCACACACGGAGTGGATGTAACAGATGATGTCGGTCCCAATGAGATTAATGACAGAATTGGAATGTAGGCCGATCAATAGTTTAATTAGATAGACATTGGCGCTGTGAAGGCGACTAGTCACTACCTAATTACCATGGCCAGCGGCCCCGTGACTGCTCCGTGTCACTGCTGACCAACGTATACTCAGTATGCATATGGTTGTGAAACTTGGTTTCCCCATCTCCATCGTTACACTCCAAGGATAGCTGATCAACCAGAACAGTTACGTGAACCCATGATACAAGCTGACATACAAAAAATAACAATGAATTACTGTCTGCAGTAACGTATCTGTAAAGATATAATGACTAATGTCTATGTTGAATATCGTTGTGTTTAATTACCAGTGATTATGCATCTACCGTTTATGAATTGTATTATAGAAGTAGAATCGGGTACTTCCTGTGTATTTGTAAGATCAGGTCCTACATGTGTAGATGTACAGTCAGGTCATCCGCGTGTAGATGAAGAATCAGGTCCTACATGTGTAGATGTAGAATCAGGTCTTACATGTGAAGAGGTAGCATCGGGTTCTACATGTGCAGAGATAGAATCAGGTCATCCACGTGTACTGGTAGCATTAGGTCCTTCATATGTAGATGTAGAATTAGGTAATATAGGTGTAGATGTAGAATCGGGCCCTACATGTGTAGATGTAGAATCATGTCCTCCATGTGTATAGGTAGAATCAGGACCTCAACGTGAAGATGTAGACTCGTGTCGTCCATGTGTACATGTAGATTCATGTCTTCCATGCGTAGATGTAGAATCATGTCCCCCACGTGTAGATGTAGAATCATGTCCTCCATATGAAGATGTAGAATCAGGACCTCCATGTGTAGATGTAGAATCATGTCCTCCATATGAAGATGTAGAATCAGGACCTCCATGTGTAGATGTAGAATCATGTCCTCCATGTGAAGATGTAGAATCAAGGACCTCCATGTGTAGATGTAGACTCGGGTCATCCATGTGTAGATGTAGAATCATGTCCTACATGGATTCCAATATTAGGCTGGAAACCATCACGTGACGCTTCCTACATTAGGCGTAGAAACCACCACGTGATGCTTCCTACATCAGGCGTAGAAACCATCGCGTGATGCTTCCTATATCAGGCGTAGAAACCATCGCGTGATGCTTCCTATATCAGGCGTAGAAACAATCACGTGATGCTTCCTACATCAGGCGTAGAAACTGTCACGTGATGCTTCCTACATCAGGCGTAGAAACCATCACGTGATGCTTCCTACATCAGGCGTAGAAACTGTCACGTGATGCTTCCTACATCAGGCGTAGAAACCATCACGTGATGCTTCCTACATCAGGCGTAGAAACTGTCACGTGATGCTTCCTACATCAGGCGTAGAAACCATCACGTGATGCTTCCTACATCAGGCGTAGAAACTGCCACGTGATGCTTCCTACATCAGGCGTAGAAACTATCACGTGATGCTTCCTACATCAGGCGTAGAAACTGTCACGTGATGCTTCCTACATCAGGCGTAGAAACCATCACGTGATGCTTCCTACATCAGGCGTAGAAACTGTCACGTGATGCTTCCTACATCAGGCGTAGAAACCATCACGTGATGCTTCCTACATCAGGCGTAGAAACTGTCACGTGATGCTTCCTACATCAGGCGTAGAAACCATCACGTGATGCTTCCTACATCAGGCGTAGAAACTGCCACGTGATGCTTCCTACATCAGGCGTAGAAACTGTCACGTGATGCTTCCTACATCAGGCGTAGAAACCATCACGTGATGCTCCCTACATCAGACGTAGAAACCACCACGCGATGCATCCTACATCAGGCATAGAAACTGTCACGTGATGCTTCCTACATCCGGCGTAGAAACCATCACGTGATGTTCCCTACATCAGACGTAGAAACTGTCACGTGATGCTCCCTACATAAGGCGTAGAAACTGTCACGTGATGCTCCCTACCTGAGCCGGGGAAACCATCATTACACGTGATGCTTCCTACTTCACGCGGGTAAACTATCATTTGAAACATCCTACATCAGCTGTGTCAGAGTGTTTTCCAGTGGAGATGTTGGTGTTTCTGTCAACCATCTTGAGCAGAAAAAATACCGACATTACCAATTCAATAAATGAGACGTCACTAGATGCCTTATTTTGTGCTAACGCCAGCCTGTACTTATGACTGAAACAAACCAAAGTAACATGTCTTTGATGTTAGGTAAACACGTCTGTTGTTCTTACAAACGTATATACTCAAGCACGGAAAGACCGTGTTTTATGAATATCTGTCAGCATTAGCGAACACAGACACTCGCTCGAAGCCAAATCCTTGCTGGAAGTTTCAGATTGATCCATCGCCTATTGCATGAAAAGTAATGGATGTGATGGGCGCCAGCACCATCTGTTGGCTTTCCCTTGGATTTAGCACGGAATCAGCCATGAAATGCTCGACCTTTCATCAAATGAGCAACAGTCAGCTCCTCAAGCACTTAAGTAATTGGCCAGAAAGCAGCACGTTCTTTGTGAGCAGTCTATAGCACTCGTCTCGTCAGCAAACAGTGACACGCTGAGCAGGCTAGTCGACTCACAGATGACAAACTCACTTTGCATCGATCGTGGAAACCCAGGTCATATGCTTTCAATGCATGTTCCTATCCTGATTTTGTCCTGATTTGGGGTACAATCTGAACACAATCTAAAACAGATAGTCCCTTATGAACTATGAAACAGGGCGTTTAACGCAGTTAGTAGAATTCTGCTGATGTCAGTTGAGAAATCTAAATGTGGTAGAAATACTCACACGTAAATAGTGCATGTGCCTAAAGGCACTGTGCTCTGCTCCTCATACAGTGTGGTCAAGTTGGGTTTGGTCACGTAAAAGAACGATTGGTCGGACACACTTTTAACTACATTAACTGTTGTCTACTTACCTTTCTTCTCGTAGTGCATCACCGCATTGTGATCTATGTGGTCCCGGGTTACACCGTTCACATTGGCAGCAATGTATTGGCTCATGTGACACGCCTTCTCCTCAAAGTAGTAGTCAAAACTACAACACTCAAACGTTTGTTCAGATGTACACAACTGTGCACATGCATCCAGTGTCACTCCAAGCATAACCCGGTTATATATTTGGTGTCCTTCCAATGACGGCAATGATCCACTCCCATAACATACAAATTTGCTCAGTGGGCCCTCTGTGGAAATGAAATGCTTAGATATAGTAAACTGATTGGACTTCTGTTGAATTCAAAACACGTATTAATTAGTATGCACGAGTAGCTGAAGGAGTACTCCTTAACTAGAGTAGCATGAAGGTATCAATATTAATGGATAACTAGATTTTGGGGGTTAATGACAATGTATGGACTTGTTGGTTTGTGTGCGGCTGGTGGAGCTTTATGGTGTTGTATGGGATTATATTGGATTGCATGGGGTAGTATTGGGTTGCATGGGGTTTTCGGGGGTGTTTTGGGGTTGTATGGGGTTGTTCCTCACCTGGGGACCTCCTGTAGTAGTCTGCTCCCTTGTGAGATCGAACTCCGCCTGCTGTCTCCGGGGTGTCTTCTGTCAACCAACAACTCCGAAGCTCAGGCTCATAGTCGAAACCTTCACACTTAAATCCAACTTCAAAAACGCACCTTCGTGAACACTCTTCTACGCTGACACGCGACACTTTACGGTTGTGGCGTAATGTAACCACGTGGTTTGGTAGACGATTAAATAGCTTTTCAAAGGCACCTGTGGAAAATGGAAAGAAAATATAAAGAACATTTCCTTATCTCCCCAATCTGATGGTTAACCGTGCCACAGCCTGCACAGATAACCCCTTTACTACGACACATTAGCCGACCATGGGACAGAGTTCATCAGATGTTTGCAATCATTGATTTTACTTCTTGACCTTATTACTTAATTATTACGACATAGTATCTTTGTACTTATAATAATGATAGACTTACTTCTGTAGTGATCTGTGATGTGTGCTACCTGCAACACCCCTTTCTCGTGGCTAATGTTATATAGCATACACTTCCTCAGAGAGTTATCCACGTCAAACGACTGACAGTCGAAGTGAGTTTCCTGTGTGCAGTAGCGGGCACAGGCCTCCACAGTGCAGTTCGTGTATACACGGGCCGGCGGACCCGACAACTTCAGTAGCGGCATGCGTACAAATAAACCAAGGAACGTCTTCACCTCCACTGGAAATGAAATTGTTTACTGTAATGATATACATGGCAATATACATCATACGACAGAGCACGATTAATGTTCTATGATGTACTATATTATGCATGTAGCATTGTAGATCTGTACCTCCCCTAATCTACTCCAGACGTTATAGACGACATAGAGGTGTTCATTGGATTTACGTTATAGGAGTGATGATTAATAATTCCCTTGACTCCAATTTAAGTAATTGCGTAATTTTGCTGTGAACATTACATGATGTCATAGACGTCATTGGTTCGCTGTGACAAAATCAGTTAATAAGGCAGGGATATGTGACCTTTGCAAACTGGACAAACGTGAGGAACGAGCAGGTGATAAAGGACTTGCAGAAAACGTGCTGAATATTAAAAGCCATCCATTAAGAGTACAACACTATAGGGGAGGAAGGAGGTAAAGAGGAGGGCGGCAGAGTTGGAGTATGGCAGGGAGAGCCTGGCAGACGACTTCAGGACCGGAAGCAACACCAGAAATGATCCAGAGAATCCACGATTTGTTAATGCGATCGTAGAATGAATGCGTCATATTACTAGATCAGTAGACATTACTAAAGAGAGAGTACATTTCATTATAACAGAAACTTTGACAATGAAGAAAGTATCAGCCCGTTCGACATCTGATCAGAAAAGCACCAGGAACAACATTTCTCTTGATAATCTGGCTTTGTTTGAAATGTTCTTGCAACGATAAAAGTGAGTCCAAACAACAATCAAATCAGTGAAAGCATTTGACATCACCAGCACCAAAGAAGGCAGGGACTGTCCCATCAGCTGGCAAGGTTATGGTCTCTGTGTTCTGGGATGCCGAGGGGTCATCATGTTGGACTTTCTTCCATGAGTTCAGACAATAATGGAACTGTACATATTATGCTGCACGTTTGGGTCATTTGCGGGATGGAATTAAACCTATGAGACCCGAGAAGCCGACAAAGGGTGTTCCCCTCCATCAAGACAATACGGCAGTGCACAAATCAGTCATCATTTGAACTCATTCGACACCCTCTTATTCTCCTGATCTGGCTCCGTCAGACTTCCATCTGTTCCCAAATATGCAAAAAGCTCAAGGAGCAGCCCATTTCGACTCGAACGATGACGTCATAGCAGTCATGGGTATAGTTTTGGACAGCAAAGAGAAGGAGTTCAACAAATCCCTCCATCGTCGTTTGCAATGTCTATCAATGTGGAAGGGGATTATGTTGAAAAAACAGATCATTATAATATCTTTAGGTGACGTCTTTCTATGTGAGGCTCAGAACACAGTAATCACACCTCGTTCGCTCAAAGCTTGGGTATTTCCAGACACTTGAGACTTCTTCTGGGTGTTTAGTGGACACTGGACGCTCGTTCTTGTGCTGACACCGTAGTAACATTTATCAAGTGAGTTACAAGCTGTGCATTGTACGTATTGTTCTTCAGGTAAATGTGCCTTGTTGACAAAAAGAAAGAAATAATAAACAAATAACTGGAGGCTAAGGAAGGGGGAACATTGAGGAATACAATTCTACTATTCTAAAGGCTTATGTTAAAATGAAATAAAAAAATCAGTTAAAAGGTTTGTCTGTATACGTGTCCAGATTTCCAATGTTTTGTTGATAGATTTTGTGTGCGTGAAAACCAGAAAGTGTGTACACAGGGGGTGATTGGATAGTAAATACAAGTTGTAGAATAATGTTATAACTGTTATTGTTGTAATGACAATGACGGCTCACCACTACTTATAGAACATTTAAGTTTATGTCCCGAGTGGAATACGTTTTACATAAATGAGAAAACTTGGTTCAAGAGGGACATAAACTTTATACGAATTGGCAACGAGTTGTATTTCCTATTTATTACCAACGGTGACTTTTAAGCAGTAATGAACAAAATGAATAGCATGTCTAAGTGTCCGCATAATGAGTGCAAATAATGTTTAGATATACCATGTGAAATTTTAAATAAAGCCGCATACCTTCCTGTATGCATACCAGAACACTCCAAATTATTTGAGAAGTCAATCCTAATATCAAACTTTTGTCACAACAAATTCTTCTTTAATTCAAGTTTTTGTTACATATACATATTTAAATCGACGAAACGACACGTTTTCCCTTGAAATTACTGTATATATTTGATTTTCCATCGCGACTATGCTCAGCTTGGCTGCTACTGCCGTACTGGCGATTAAGGTTAGTTTCTGATATCGTGGATGATTGTCGCCCATTTTAGTTTAGACGAAATTCATCGCTGTAGCTATATCGTTCTACAAACACAAGTTATATATATCTCACCCGAAGTGGCAGTGTCAAGTCGGATGAAAGTATGAGATAAACATGCTGAGATCACCCATCTTTTGTACTGGAATCCATACATGATAGACCATAGTATTTAGTTGGTACTACAACTTCATCAACATCAGTAAGTCACCTTACATTTAACCTACTTTTGCTATCCAAGATCAGTAAGTCGCCTTACATTTAGCCTACTTTTGCTATCCAAGATCAGTAAGTCACCTTACATTTAGCCTACTTTTGCTATCCAAGATCAGTAAGTCACCTTACATTTATTTAGCCTACTTTTGCTATCCAAGATCAGTAAGTCGCCTTACATTTAGCCTACTTTTGCTATCCAAGATCAGTAAGTCACCTTACATTTAGCCTACTTTTGCTATCCAAGATCAGTAAGTCGCCTTACATTTAGCCTACTTTTGCTATCCGAGATCAGTAAGTCACCTTACATTCAGATTACTTTTGCTATCCGAGATCAGTAAGTCGCCTTACATTCAGATTACTTTTGCTATCCGGGATACTTCTTGTTAATTCTCCTGACATCTGCAAATCGATTTTTTACTGAAACCACACAAAGTACAATAGGTCAGTATTTGTCTATATTGAATTTGTCTACGTGGATGCATTCGGCATTGAGGGGCTAAAACAAGGACATGTCGGCTCTGAGTCAGTATACTGTGTTTGAGTGGGGTATTCATGTTTAACTGGGGCATGGTATCTCAATGGGCTTGTAAAACTGGCATAGTGCAAGCAGCTACACACACGCACACATGTCGCAACATGTATATAAATGCAATAATCTTGAGTGCGACGTTCAACCCCATTTCACCTCACCTCATTACTATACATTAGAAATAAAGTTGACTGCAGCTCACACATGGTCATACTTACTTCTTATAATGCTATACATTACCCATGCACATTCTTCGGTCATAAAATAAACAATATACGTGAGCTATCAAAAATGTCAAAAACCTTATTAAAACCTAGACGAATACAATAAAATCTACCACCTTTTTGAGTAATTACTTGTAAACAATAGAGTACAACTTCTACATGCCGATAATCTAGACTGGTTAGTCTCTTGCGCTTGCAAATTCTATTGTGTTGTGGAGTATCCCACCAAAGGTCTGATTGATTCCCTTTGTTCGGCTATGCTTTCCCAGTAGATCAGACAACCGGCAATTCTTAATGAAACTGTATTTACATCTACTTGTATCTAGACCAAAACACTACAGTATATATGCAATGTATGTGTAGCTGATGATACAGTTATTTATCTATGTAAGTGCATCATGTATACAATAGTAATAAGGTATCATTCTTGATGCGTTTATGAACACTCTTATGGATGAGTTAATGAATCGATCAAAAGTAGTACCAGCAAGGTCACGGTTCGCACATCCGATAAAATTCCACGCAAGTGACACAAGTGTTATCTAGCTGTTTGTTACGTTACCTGTTCAGGCAGGACCAGGCGGGTAATAATGAATTAGTCATTAGTTACGGTAATCAATGTGTGTACGGACTGTGTGTTATAACATGGGGCGGCCGTGTTCAGATACTTGGTGCTGGTCACAGTTTGAGAAAATTATATCACCTCCTTAACTAGAGAAAACCTCTGTGCTACAAAAGAACGTGAAGGGCAGGGTTTTAATACCAAACAACAATCCGACATAATGCCGTTGATGACAGTCTAAACGCATCAGTGTAATGAGTATTGATTCTGTGCCATCAACCATACAGACGGAGGCAGCTAGTGACTCGGGGAGCACGACCAGTGGCTAGCAATTGCCTCAACAAGTTTTTATGACAAGTGTGTGATGGCGAGCGGTGTTGGTGTGAAATTGGGAAGATGTGTGTGGATCGATGAAGAGCGGACCTCCCAGTGTTATCGTCTTCTGCTGCCGCAGGGGAGTCCAACTTGTTAACTGTCTGCGCACCAGCCATGTGAGCTTGGAAATTGCCAGAGTAATCGTTGTGGTATTACTTCACTACTGATAACTGTAGCTAAACGTTTGATGTCGACTGTCACATCTGAAGTTGTGATGAATAAACGTCGAATATCGTGTTTCTATATACTAAATGGAACCACTGTGGCCAATGTCTGTGCTTCTCAACTACTGTGAAGGAAGGAGTACAATGATTTTCAGATGTATACAGCACATACACTAAGATCTACACCCAGAAGTATACTTCACACATCGTCACCAGAGATTATACTATACATACACTGAGGTCTTCACCAGAGATGTAACACCAGACAAATACAAAGATGTTCACCAGAAATATACACTACACAAATACAAAGATCTTTACCAGACATATACACTATACAAATACTAAGATGTTCACCAGAAATATACACTACACAAATACTAAGATCTTCACCAGAAATATACACTACACAAATACAAAGATCTTTACCAGAAATATACACTATACAAATACTAAGATGTTCACCAGAAATATACACTACACAAATACTAAGATCTTCACCAGAAATATACACTACACAAATACTAAGATGTTCACCAGAAATATGCACTACACAAATACTAAGATCTTCACCAGAAATATACACTACACAAATACTAAGATCTTCACCAGAAATATTAACTTCATAAATACTAAGATGTTCACCAGAAATATACACTACTCAAATACAAGAAATACTTCACCAGAGATCTACACTACACAAATAATAAGCTCTTCGCCAGAGATGTACACTTCACAAATAATATGTTCACCATCAATGTACCCTACAAAAATACTCAGATCTTCACCAGAAATATACTCCACACAAATACTCAGATTTTCCCCAGAAATATACACTACACAAATAATAAGATGTTCACTATCAATATACACTACACAAATAATAAGATCTTCATCAGAAATATACACTACACAAATAATAAGATCTTCCCCAGAAATATACACTACACAAATACAAAGATCTTCCCGAGAAATATACACTACACAAATAATAAGATCTTCACCAGAGAGGTACACTACACAAATACTCAGATATTCCCGAGAAATATACACTACACAAATAATAAGATCTTCATCAGAGATGTACACTACACAAATAATAAGATCTTCACCAGAGATGTATACTACACAAATAATAAGATCTTCACCAGAGATGTATACTACACAAATAATTAGATCTTCACCAGAGATGTACACTACACAAATAATAAGATCTTCACCAGAGATGTACACTACACAAATAATAAGATCTTCACCAGAGATGTATACTACATAAATAATTAGATCTTCACCAGAGATGTACAATACATAAGCAATCCACGCTCAATACCCACATCCTTTCCCTCATGACGTAATTAGATCACCACTTTTTTGTAATTGTCAAGATGTTAATAGTGCATGTAACTAAGAAGTTAGTTTTCGAATTTGAATGAAGCCAATGTGCGTTCGTGTTACTCTTACCAAAGACGGTATGGTGACACTGGCAACATGTGCTTGTGACGGCTGTAACGTTATGTATATGATGCTTATTGCGTTCTTGTGGCTATTTGCAGACAATAGAAGTGATGATTAACGGCTGATGTTCTGTTGTACGGGCAGATGGTTATTTTGGGTTCAGACATTGAAGTGGGATTGACTTCTCTTCTCGTTTCTATAGAAACATTGACACTTTCTTCTATATAGTCATTATCATCACTCGGTCGCAATGGATGGTTATCTCTGATAAATAGAAGAATATACACGTTACGGGCGAACGTTTCTGTGAGTGTTCTCGGGGCTTCGAAGTACTCAAGATTTTGTATTTGTACGGATGGGGATCTGTTCGGCAACCTTGAACCTTCCTCTCGCTGTTGCAAGGAATACTGCAGGCAGCGCTAGACACACGATTGTGTTTAACCAGAAACAATGCACCTGTTCAGGTGCAATATCTTAACATACTTGGCATGCGTTTGTTACTTGGATAATCCACGGCACGTGATACTGGGACCATTTCTGACTCGAAACCACCACTGAGAGATGAAAATGGGGAATGATGACCTTCATTCTGCCCCGAAAACAAAACAGGGGGACAAATATGGGTTACAGGGGATCTTCATACTGCCCCGGATACACAACAGGGGTGACAAATATGGGTTACTGGGTACTTGTTCTGTCTTGGAACCACTATATGGAGATAAATACATGGAACTGGGACTGATGTTCCCCGGGAACACCGCATGGTAACGACTGAGGGAATTGGGGGGACTGTGTTTAAATCATCAAGACCCCCCCCCCCCCCCCCCCCCCCCATTATCATTAAGAAATAGGCTGACACTAAATTAATTCTCACAGTTTTGCTATATATTATTTCCATGAAGTTTAAATTCACCCAATATCGCGATAACTGTATACATTTGTTGGAAGACGACGTTGTGTTATTATCGTGTGACAAGATACTCCAATTGTTTGCATGACAGGCACAGGAAGTAACTATATAATAATATTTTATTGTTATATTATTTGTTCTGCTTCTGCTAAATCAAAACTAAAACAACTTTTTTCTTGACTTGAAACAAGAAACCCTTGTATTAAAGATAACTCTCCACAAATAGTGGTCAATAGGCTGACGATGACACACATGCTTCTACTTGTCATGCAGACGGTTGACTTGTCTTGGTTGTCTGAGAGCTCTGTAATCTATAATCAAACAGCGGGCTCCAAGAGCGTCGTTCAACCGTGCAGCCTGCATGAGTCTATTGTTATATACTGTAAAGACAACTGGGAAATACGTAAACACAAAACCCCAAAATAGATACTTAATAATATTCAAGTTTTAATCAAAATGCTATATTCTAGGAACGTTGATATCAATTTCTCAACGCCAGTGACACTATTTAGCCTGCTATATGTTTCGGGGTGCTAGACTTACCTGCCATACCAGGTAAAAGAGCCAGTGTAAGTACAAACGTTGTTTCCCAACTGGACGCCATGATCGAATACTTTCCTGCAACACACAGCGCTCACACTCTCCTTCAATAACACTTTAACTTTGACTTAATCCACGCCAACTTGGGAAGTATTCCTCATGCTAGTTCGCACAGAGAAGGCTGACATCCACGTCTATCCGAGGCAGCCACTGTATTGAATAAGGCCTGGGCCCATATCGAGCCACTAGTCTTCGTGTCTGGCAGACTGGGAGGCGTGCACTACTACAGCACACTTCCATAGTCGCGGATCGATCCTGTCGATACCACTATCCGCCATAGCTAATAAACCCTACAAGTTGCAACCAGGAAATAACTGGTATTTCCACCAAACTAGCATTAATTGAAATATGAGAGGGACTTGGCCTTTTGCGTTTTCAAGAATAAGAAAAGGAGATTTAGCAACGGCGACGTAGTCGTAACAAGAGAAGCTTGTTAATGGACAAGTTAACTTTACATCTTACAAAAGGATGTTCAGTACATATATAGTACAATAAGTACCCATATACCTTTTTACCTTCCTTACAGTTACCGGCCACCAGAACATCACAGATGAATCTGAACAACACTACCATGGACTGCTGTCTGTGCTTCATGTATGACCTACTGTCCATGGTAAATATGTGGGAGTTCAGTTTAACAAAACACAGTACATTATAGGCGGTAAATACACAGTACACCGTACATTGTACAATGTAAATATATTGAGTGTTTTTGTCCATTAAAGAGAAACAATATTCCCTCATCCACTTATATATCTGGACATCCTACATGTAAAGACTGTTGAAGGCATTTCCTTGAATATTTTCAGGACGCGCGGATAAAAAGTGAATGAGTTAAACAGTCTTTACATGTAAGACGCATTGATGTAAGTGAAGGAGTTAAACACTCAGTCTTTACATGTAAGACGCATGGGAATATAAGTGAAGGAGTTAAACAGTCTTTACATGTAAGACGCACTGATATATAAGTGAAGGAATTAAACAGTCTTTACATGTAAAACGCATGGATATATAAGTGAAGGAGTTAAACGGTCTTTACATGTAAGACGCATGGATATAAGTAAAGGAGTCAAAACAGTCTTTACATGTAAGACGCATGGATATATAAGTGAAGGAGTCAAAACAGTCTTTACATGTAAGACGCATGGATATAATTGAAGGAGTTAAAACAGTCTTTACATGTAAGACGCATGGAGGTAAGTGAAGGAGTTAAACAGGCTTTACATGTAAGACGCATGGATATAAGTGAAGGAGTTAAACAGTCTTTACATGTAAGACGCATGGATATAATTGAAGGAGTTAAAACAGTCTTTACATGTACGACGCATGTATATAAGTGAAGGAGTTAAACAGTCTTTACATGTAAGACGCACGGAGGTAAGTGAAGGAGTGAAACAGTCTTTACTGTAAGAAGCATGGAAATATAAGTGAAGGAGTGAAACAGTCTTTACATGTAAGACGCATGGATATAAGTGAAGGAGATAAACAATCTTTACATGTAAGACGCATAGATATAAGTGAAGGAGACAAAACAGTCTTTACATGTAAGTCGCACGGATATAAGTGAAGGAGTTAAACAGTCTTTGGATGTAAGACACATGGATATATAAGTGAGGGAGTTAAACAGTCTTTACATGTAAGACGCATGGATATATAAGTGAAGGAGTTAAACAGTCTTTACATCTAAAACGTCTTTACATGTAGGACGCACAGATATGTAAGTGAAGGAGTTAAACAGTCACTACATGTAGGACGCACGGATATGTAAGTGAAGGATTTAAACAGTGTGTACATGTAGGACGCACGGATATGTAAGTGAAGGATTTAAACAGCCTCTACATGTAGGACTCACAGATATGGAGGTAATGGAGTCTAAACAGTCTTTCCATGTAGGAAGCACAGATATTTAAGTGAAGGAGTCAAAACAGCCTTTACATGTAGGACCCGAAGATATGTAAGTGAAGGAGTGTAACAGTCTTTACATGTAAGACGCATGGATGTAAGTGAAGGAGTTAAACAGTCTTTACATGTAAGACGCATGGATAAAATATAAGTGAAGGAGTTAAACAGTATTTACATGACTTAAACAGTCTTTAAATGTAGGACGCAAAGATATGTAAGTGAAGGAGTTAAACAGTCTTTACATGTAGGACGCACGGATATGTAAGTGAAGGATTTAAACAGCCTCTACATGTTGGACGCACAGATAGGTAAGTGAAGGAGTCAAAAAAGTCTTTACATGTAGGACTCACAGATATGGAGGTAATGGAGTCTAAACAGTCTTTCCATGTAGGAAGCACAAATATTTAAGTGAAGGAGTTAAACAGTCTTTATATGTAAGACTCACAGATATGTAAGTGAAGGAGTCAAAACAATCTTTACATGTAAGACGTCTTTACATGTAGGACGCACAGATATGTAAGTGAAGGAGTCAAAACAGACTTTAGATGAAGGACCCAGAGGTATGTAAGTGAAGGAGTTAAACAGTCTTTACATGTGGGACGCATAGATATTTAAGTGAAGGAGTTAAACAGTCTTTACATGTAAGACGCATGGATGTAAGTGAAGGAGTTAAACAGTCTTTACATGTAGGAAGCACAAATATTTAAGTGAAGGAGTTAAACAGTCTTTACATGTAGGACGTACATAAATATAAGTGACCGAGTCAAAACAGTCTTTTCATATAGGACGTACAGATATATAAGTGAAGGAGTTAAACAGTCTTTACATATAAGACGCATGGATGTAAGTGTTGGTGTTAAACAGTTTTTACATGTAAGACGCATGTATATAAGTGAAGGAGTTAAACAGTCTTTACATGTAAGACGCATGGAGATAAGTGAAGGAGTTAAACAGATATGTAGGTGAAGGAGTCAAAACAGTCTTTACATGTAGGACCCACAGATATGTAAGTGAAGGAGTTAAACAGTCTTTACATGTAGGACGCATAGATATTTAAGTGAAGGAGTTAAACAGTCTTTACATGTAGGACTCACAGATATGGAGGTAATGGAGTCTAAACAGTCTTTCCATGTAGGAAGCACAAATATTTAAGTGAAGGAGTTAAACAGTCTTTACATGTAGGACCCAGAGATATGTAAGTGAAGGAGTTAAACAGTCTTTACATGTAGGACGCATAGATATTTAAGTAAAGGAGTTGAACAGTCTTTACATGTAAGACGCATGGATGTAAGTGAAGGAGTTAAACAGTCTTTACATGTAGGAAGCACAAATATTTAAGTGAAGGAGTTAAACAGTCTTTACATGTAAGACTCACAGATATGTAAGTGAAGGAGTCAAAACAGTCTTTACATGTAAGACGTCTTTACATGTAGGACGCACAGATATGTAAGTGAAGGAGTCAAAACAGTCTTTAGATGTAGGACCCAGAGATATGTAAGTGAAGGAGTTAAACAGTCTTTACATGTGGGACGCATAGATATTTAAGTGAAGGAGTTAAACAGTCTTTACATGTAAGACGCATGGATAAAATATAGGTGAAGTAGTTAAAGTCATTCTTTACATGTAATACGCATGGATATAAGTGAAGGAGTTAAACAGTCTTTACATGTAAGACGCATGGATATATAAGTGAAGGAGTTAAACAGTCTTTACATGTAAGACGCATGGATAAAATATAGGTGAAGTAGTTAAAGTCATTCTTTACATGTAAGACGCATGGATGTAAGTGAAGGAGGTAAACAGTCTTTACATGTAAGACGCATGGATATATAAGTGAAGGAGTTAAACAGTCTTTACATGTAGGACGCATAGATATTTAAGTGAAGGAGTTAAACACTGTCAGTCTTTACATGTAAGACGCATGGATGTAAGTGAAGGAGTTAAACAGTCTTTACATGTAAGACGCATGGATAAAATATAAGTGAAGGAGTTAAACAGTCTTTACATGACTTAAACAGTCTTTACATGTAGGATGCACAGATATGTAAGTGAAGGAGTTAAACAGTCTTTACATGTTGGACGCACGGATATGTAAGTGAAGGATTTAAACAGCCTCTACATGATGGACGCACAGATATGTAAGTGAAGGAGTCAAAAAAGTCTTTACATGTAGGACTCACAGATATGGAGGTAATGGAGTCTAAACAATCTTTCCATGTAGGAAGCACAAATATTTAAGTGAAGGAGTTAAACAGTCTTTACATGTAAGACTCACAGATATTTAAGTGAAGGAGTCAAAATAGTCTTTACATGTAAGACGTCTTTACATGTAGGACGCACAGATATGTAAGTGAAGGAGTCAAAACAGTCTTTAGATGTAGGACCCAGAGATATGTAAGTGAAGGAGTTAAACAGTCTTTACATGTGGGACGCATAGATATTTAAGTGAAGGAGTTAAACAGTCTTTACATGTAAGACGCATGGATAAAATATAGGTGAAGTAGTTAAAGTCAGTCTTTACATGTAAGACGCATGGATATAAGTGAAGGAGTTAAACACTCAGTCTTTACATGTAAGACGCATGGATATAAGTGAAGGAGTTAAACAGTATTTACATGTAAGACGCATCTATATATAAGTGAAGAAGTTAAACAGTCTTTACATGTAAGACGCATGGATATAAGTGAAGGAGTTAAACAGTCTTTACATGTAAGACGTCTTTACATGTAGGTGGCACAGTTATTTTAGTGAAGGAGTCAAAATAGTCTTTACATGTAAGACGTCTTTACATGTAGGACGCACAGATATGTAAGTGAAGGAGTCAAAACAGTCTTTACATGTAGGACGCACAGATATGTAAGTGAAGGAGTCAAAACAGTCTTTACATGTAGGACGCACTGCGATGTAGGTAATGTAGTCTAAACAGTCTTTACATGTAGGAAGCACAGATATGTAAGTGAAGGAGTCAAAACAGTACTTAGATGTAGGACGCACGGAAAAATAAGTGACGGAGTCAAAACGGTCTTAACATGTAGGAAGCACAAATATTTAAGTGAAGGAGTTAAACAGTCTTTACATGTAAGACGCACAGATATGTAAGTGAAGGAGTTAAACAGTCTTTACATGTAGGACGTACATAAATATAAGTGACCGAGTCAAAACAGTCTTTTCATATAGGACGTACAGATATATAAGTGAAGGAGTTAAACAGTCTTTACATGTAAGACGCATGGATGTAAGTGTTGGTGTTAAACAGTTTTTACATGTAAGACGCATGTATATAAGTGAAGGAGTTAAACAGTCTTTACATGTAAGACGCATGGAGATAAGTGAAGGAGTTAAACAGATATGTAGGTGAAGGAGTCAAAACAGTCTTTACATGTAGGACGCACATATATGTAAGTGAAGGAGTCAAAACAGTCTTTACATGTAGGACGCACAGATAAGTAAGTGAAGGAGTTAAACAGTCTTTACATGTAGGACGCACGGGTATGTAAGTGAAGGATTTAAACAGTCTTTACATGTAGGACGTACGGATATATAAGTGAAGGAGTCAAAACAGTCTTTACATGTAGGACCCACAGATATGTCTCTAACTTTAGTAGGTAATGGAGTCTAAACAGTCTTTACATGTAGGAAGCACAGATATGTATGTGACGGAGTCACAACAGTCTTTACATGTAGGACGCACAGATATTTAAGTGAAGGAGTCAAAACAGTCTTCACATGTAGGACGCACAAATATGTAAGTTAAGGAGTCAAAACAGTCTTTACATGTAGGACGCACAGATATGTAAGTGAAGGAGTCAAAACAGTCTTTACATGTAGGACGCACAGATATGTAAGTGAAGGAGTCAAAACAGTCTTTACATGTAAGACGTCTTTACATGTAGGACACACAGATATGTATGTGAAGGAGTCAAAACAGTCTTTACATGTAAGACGTCTTTACATGTAGGACGCACAGATATGTAAGTGAAGGAGTCAAAACAGTCTTTACATGTAGGACTCACAGATATGTAAGTGAAGGAGTCAAAACAGTCTTTACATGTAGGACGCACTGATATGTAAGTGAAGGAGTCAAAACAGTCTTTACAGGTAGGACCCACAGATATGTAAGTGAAGGAGTTAAACAGTCTTTACATGACTTAAACAGTCTTTACATGTAGGACGCACAGATATGTAAGTGAAGGAGTTAAAAAGTGTTTTCGTGTAGGACACATGGATATGTAAGTGAACGAGTCAAAACAGTCTTTACATGTAAGACGTCTTTACATGTAGGACGCACAGATATGTAAGTGAAGGAGTCAAAACAGTCTTTACATGTAGGACGCACAGATATGTAAGTGAAGGAGTCAAAACAGTCTTTACATGTAGGACGCACAGATATGTAAGTGAAGGAGTTAAACAGTCTTTACCTGTAGGACGCACGGATATGTAAGTGAAGGAGTCAAAACAGTCTTTACAGGTAGGACCCACAGATATGTAAGTGAAGGAGTTAAACAGTCTTTACATGACTTAAACAGTCTTTACATGTAGGACGCACAGATATGTAAGTGAAGGAGTTAAAAAGTGTTTTCGTGTAGGACACATGGATATGTAAGTGAACGAGTCAAAACAGTCTTTACATGTAAGACGTCTTTACATGTAGGACGCACAGATATGTAAGTGAAGGAGTCAAAACAGTCTTTACATGTAGGACCCAGAGATATGTAAGTGAAGGAGTTAAACAGTCTTTACATGTGGGACGCATAGATATTTAAGTGAAGGAGTTAAACAGTCTTTACATGTAAGACGCATGGATAAAATATAGGTGAAGTAGTTAAAGTCATTCTTTACATGTAATACGCATGGATATAAGTGAAGGAGTTAAACAGTCTTTACATGTAAGACGCATGGATATATAAGTGAAGGAGTTAAACAGTCTTTACATGTAAGACGCATGGATAAAATATAGGTGAAGTAGTTAAAGTCATTCTTTACATGTAAGACGCATGGATGTAAGTGAAGGAGGTAAACAGTCTTTACATGTAAGACGCATGGATATATAAGTGAAGGAGTTAAACAGTCTTTACATGTAGGACGCATAGATATTTAAGTGAAGGAGTTAAACACTGTCAGTCTTTACATGTAAGACGCATGGATGTAAGTGAAGGAGTTAAACAGTCTTTACATGTAAGACGCATGGATAAAATATAAGTGAAGGAGTTAAACAGTCTTTACATGACTTAAACAGTCTTTACATGTAGGATGCACAGATATGTAAGTGAAGGAGTTAAACAGTCTTTACATGTTGGACGCACGGATATGTAAGTGAAGGATTTAAACAGCCTCTACATGATGGACGCACAGATATGTAAGTGAAGGAGTCAAAAAAGTCTTTACATGTAGGACTCACAGATATGGAGGTAATGGAGTCTAAACAATCTTTCCATGTAGGAAGCACAAATATTTAAGTGAAGGAGTTAAACAGTCTTTACATGTAAGACTCACAGATATTTAAGTGAAGGAGTCAAAATAGTCTTTACATGTAAGACGTCTTTACATGTAGGACGCACAGATATGTAAGTGAAGGAGTCAAAACAGTCTTTAGATGTAGGACCCAGAGATATGTAAGTGAAGGAGTTAAACAGTCTTTACATGTGGGACGCATAGATATTTAAGTGAAGGAGTTAAACAGTCTTTACATGTAAGACGCATGGATAAAATATAGGTGAAGTAGTTAAAGTCAGTCTTTACATGTAAGACGCATGGATATAAGTGAAGGAGTTAAACACTCAGTCTTTACATGTAAGACGCATGGATATAAGTGAAGGAGTTAAACAGTATTTACATGTAAGACGCATCTATATATAAGTGAAGAAGTTAAACAGTCTTTACATGTAAGACGCATGGATATAAGTGAAGGAGTTAAACAGTCTTTACATGTAAGACGTCTTTACATGTAGGTGGCACAGTTATTTTAGTGAAGGAGTCAAAATAGTCTTTACATGTAAGACGTCTTTACATGTAGGACGCACAGATATGTAAGTGAAGGAGTCAAAACAGTCTTTACATGTAGGACGCACAGATATGTAAGTGAAGGAGTCAAAACAGTCTTTACATGTAGGACGCACTGCGATGTAGGTAATGTAGTCTAAACAGTCTTTACATGTAGGAAGCACAGATATGTAAGTGAAGGAGTCAAAACAGTACTTAGATGTAGGACGCACGGAAAAATAAGTGACGGAGTCAAAACGGTCTTAACATGTAGGAAGCACAAATATTTAAGTGAAGGAGTTAAACAGTCTTTACATGTAAGACGCACAGATATGTAAGTGAAGGAGTTAAACAGTCTTTACATGTAGGACGTACATAAATATAAGTGACCGAGTCAAAACAGTCTTTTCATATAGGACGTACAGATATATAAGTGAAGGAGTTAAACAGTCTTTACATGTAAGACGCATGGATGTAAGTGTTGGTGTTAAACAGTTTTTACATGTAAGACGCATGTATATAAGTGAAGGAGTTAAACAGTCTTTACATGTAAGACGCATGGAGATAAGTGAAGGAGTTAAACAGATATGTAGGTGAAGGAGTCAAAACAGTCTTTACATGTAGGACGCACATATATGTAAGTGAAGGAGTCAAAACAGTCTTTACATGTAGGACGCACAGATAAGTAAGTGAAGGAGTTAAACAGTCTTTACATGTAGGACGCACGGGTATGTAAGTGAAGGATTTAAACAGTCTTTACATGTAGGACGTACGGATATATAAGTGAAGGAGTCAAAACAGTCTTTACATGTAGGACCCACAGATATGTCTCTAACTTTAGTAGGTAATGGAGTCTAAACAGTCTTTACATGTAGGAAGCACAGATATGTATGTGACGGAGTCACAACAGTCTTTACATGTAGGACGCACAGATATTTAAGTGAAGGAGTCAAAACAGTCTTCACATGTAGGACGCACAAATATGTAAGTTAAGGAGTCAAAACAGTCTTTACATGTAGGACGCACAGATATGTAAGTGAAGGAGTCAAAACAGTCTTTACATGTAGGACGCACAGATATGTAAGTGAAGGAGTCAAAACAGTCTTTACATGTAAGACGTCTTTACATGTAGGACACACAGATATGTATGTGAAGGAGTCAAAACAGTCTTTACATGTAAGACGTCTTTACATGTAGGACGCACAGATATGTAAGTGAAGGAGTCAAAACAGTCTTTACATGTAGGACTCACAGATATGTAAGTGAAGGAGTCAAAACAGTCTTTACATGTAGGACGCACTGATATGTAAGTGAAGGAGTCAAAACAGTCTTTACAGGTAGGACCCACAGATATGTAAGTGAAGGAGTTAAACAGTCTTTACATGACTTAAACAGTCTTTACATGTAGGACGCACAGATATGTAAGTGAAGGAGTTAAAAAGTGTTTTCGTGTAGGACACATGGATATGTAAGTGAACGAGTCAAAACAGTCTTTACATGTAAGACGTCTTTACATGTAGGACGCACAGATATGTAAGTGAAGGAGTCAAAACAGTCTTTACATGTAGGACGCACAGATATGTAAGTGAAGGAGTCAAAACAGTCTTTACATGTAGGACGCACAGATATGTAAGTGAAGGAGTTAAACAGTCTTTACCTGTAGGACGCACGGATATGTAAGTGAAGGAGTCAAAACAGTCTTTACAGGTAGGACCCACAGATATGTAAGTGAAGGAGTTAAACAGTCTTTACATGACTTAAACAGTCTTTACATGTAGGACGCACAGATATGTAAGTGAAGGAGTTAAAAAGTGTTTTCGTGTAGGACACATGGATATGTAAGTGAACGAGTCAAAACAGTCTTTACATGTAAGACGTCTTTACATGTAGGACGCACAGATATGTAAGTGAAGGAGTCAAAACAGTCTTTACATGTAGGACGCACAGATATGTAAGTGAAGGAGTTAAACAGTCTTTACCTGTAGGACGCACGGATATGTAAGTGAAGGATTTAAAGAGTCTTTACATGTTGAACGCACAGATATATAAGTGAACGTGTCAAAACAGTCTTTACATGAAGGACGCATAGATATGTAGGTAAAGGAGTCAAAACAGTCTTTACATGTAGGACGCACGGATATGTAAGTGAAGGATTTAAACAATCTTTACATGTAGGAGGCACGGATATGTAAGTGAAGGATTTAAACAGTCTTTACATGTAGGACCCACAGATACATAAGTGAAGGAGTTAAACAGTCTTTACATGACTTAAACAGTCTTTACATGTAGGACGCACAGATATGTAAGTGAAGGAGTTAAAAAGTGTTTTCGTGTAGGACACATGGATATGTAAGTGAACGAGTCAAAACAGTCTTGACATGTAAGACGTCTTTACATGTAGGACGCACATATATGTAAGTGAAGGAGTCAAAACAGTCTTTACATGTAGGACCCACAGATACATAAGTGAAGGAGTTAAACAGTCTTTACATGTAGGACGCACAGATATGTAAGTGAAGGAGTTAAACAGTCTTTACATGTAGGACGCACAGATATGTAAGTGAAGGAGTTAAACAGTCATTACATGTAGGACGCACGAATATGTAAGTGAAGGATTTAAACAGTCTTTACATGTTGGACGCACAGATATATAAGTGAACGAGTCAAAACAGTCTTTACATGTAGGACGCAAAGATACGTAAGTGAAGGAGTCAAAACAGTCTTTACATGTAGGACGCACAGATATGTAAGTGAAGGAGTTAAACAGTCTTTACATGTAGGACGCACAGATATTTAAGTGAAGGAGTCAAAACAGTCTTCACATGTAGGACACACAGATATGTAAGTGAAGGAGTCAAAAGAGTCTTTACATGTAGGACGCACCGATATGTAAGTGAAGGAGTCAAAACAGTCTTTACATGTAAGACGTCTTTACATGTAGGACCCACACATATGTAAGAAAAGGAGTCAAAACAGTCTTTACATGTAGGACGCACAGATATGTAAGTGAAGGAGTCAAAACAGTCTTTACATGTAGGACGCACAGATACATAAGTGAAGGATGCAAAACAGTCTTTACATGTAGGACCCACAGATACATAAGTGAAGGAGTTAAACAGTCTTTACATGACTTAAACAGTCTTTACATGTAGGACGCACAGATATGTAAGTGAAGGAGTTAAACAGTCACTACATGTAGGACGCACGGATATGTAAGTGAAGGATTTAAAGAGTCTTTACATGTTGAACGCACAGATATATAAGTGAACGTGTCAAAACAGTCTTTACATGAAGGACGCATAGATATGTAGGTAAAGGAGTCAAAACAGTCTTTACATGTAGGACGCACGGATATGTAAGTGAAGGAATTAAACAATCTTTACATGTAGGAGGCACGGATATGTAAGTGAAGGATTTAAACAGTCTTTACATGTTGGATGCACAGATATATAAGTGAACGAGTCAAAACAGTCTTTACATGTAGGACGCAAAGATATGTAAGTGAAGGAGTTAAACAGTCTTTACATGTAGGACGCACAGATATTTAAGTGAAGGAGTCAAAACAGTCTTTACATGTAGGACGCACAGATATGTAAGTTAAGGAGTCAAAAGAGTCTTTACATGTAGGACGCACCGATATGTAAGTGAAGGAGTCAAAACAGTCTTTACATGTAAGACGTCTTTACATGTAGGACCCACAGATATGTAAAAAAAGGAGTCAAAACAGTCTTTACATGTAGGACGCACAGATATGTAAGTGAAGGAGTCAAAACAGTCTTTACATGTAGGACGCACAGATATGTAAGTGAAGGAGTCAAAACAGTCTTTACATGTAGGACGCACAGATATGTAAGTGAAGGAGTTAAACAGTCTTTACATGTATGACGCACGGATATGTAAGTGAAGGATTTAAAGAGTCTTTACATGTTGAACGCACAGATATATAAGTGAACGAGTCAAAACAGTCTTTACATGAAGGACGCATAGATATGTAAGTTAAGGATTCAAAACAGTCTTTACATGTAGGACGCACGGATATGTAAGTGAAGGATTTAAACAATCTTTACATGTAGGAAGCACGGATATATAAGTGAAGGAGTTAAAACAGTCTTTACATGTAGGACCCACAGATACATAAGTGAAGGAGTTAAACAGTCTTTACATGACTTAAACAGTCTTTACATGTAAGACGCACAGATATGTAAGTGAAGGAGTTAAACAGTCTTCACATGTAGAACGCACGGATATGTAAGTGAAGGATTTAAACAGTCTTTGCATGTTGGACGCACGGATATATATGTGAACGAGTCAAAACAGTCTTTACATGTAGGAGGCACAGATATGTGGGTGAAGGAGTCAAAACAGTCTTTACATGTAGGACGGACAGATATGTAAGTGAAGGAGTGAAAACAGTCTTTGCATGTAGGAAACACACATATGTAAGTGAAGGATTTAAACAATCTTTACATGTGGGTCGCACGGATATATAAGTGAAGGAGTTAAAACAGTCCTTACATGTAGGACCCACAGATACATAAGTGAAGGAGTTAAACAGTCTTTACATGTAGGACGCACGAATATGTAAGTGAAGGATTTAAACAGTCTTTACATGTAAGACGCACAGAAATGTAAGTGAAGGAGTCAAAACAGTCTTTACATGTAGGACCCACAGATACATAAATGAAGGAGTTAAACAGTCTTTACATGACTAATACTGTCTTTACATGTAGGACCCACAGATACATAAGTGAAGGAGTTAAACAGTCTTTACATGACTTAAACAGTCTTTACATGTAGGACACACAGATATGTGAGTGAAGGAGTTAAACAGTGTTTACATGTAGAACGCACAGATATATAAGTGAACGAGTTAAAACAGTCTTTACATATAGGACGCACAGATATGTAAGTGAAGGAGTGAAAACAGTCTTTACATGTAGGACCCACATATATGTAAGTGAAGGATTTAAAGAGTCTTTACATGTAGGTCGCACGGATAAATAAGTTAAGGAGTTAAAACAGTCCTTACATGTAGGACGCACAGATACATAAGTGAAGGAGTTAAACAGTCTCTACATGACTTAAACAGTCTTTACATGTAGGACGCACGGATATATAAGTGAAGGGGTCAAAACAGTCTTTACATGTAGGACCCACAGATACATAAGTGAAGGAGTTAAACAGTCTTTACATGCCTTAAACATTCTTTACATGTAGGACACACAGATATGTAAGTGAAGGAGTTAAACAGTGTTTACATGTAGGACGCACGGATATGTAAGTGAAGGAGTCGAAACAGTCTTTACATGTAGGACCCACAGATACATAAGTGAAGGAGGTAAACAGTCTTTACATGACTAAAACTGTCTTTACATGTAGGACGCACGGATAGGTAAGTGAAGGATTTAAACAGTCTTTACATGTAGCACCCACAGATACATAAGTGAAGGAGTTAAACAGTCTTTACATGACTTAAACAGTCTTTACATGTAGGACGCACAGATATGTAAGTGAAGGAGTTAAACAGTGTTTACGTGTAGGACACATGGATATGTAAGTGAACGAGTCAAAACAGTCTTTACATGTAAGACATCTTTACATGTAGGACGCACAGATATGTAAGATAAGGAGTCAAAACAGTCTTTACATGTAGGACCCACAGATACATATTAAGTGAAGGAGTTAAACAGTCTTTACATGACTTAAACAGTCTTTACATGTAGGACGCACAGATATGTAAGTGAAGGAGTTAAACAGTCACTACATGTAGGACGCACGAATATATAAGTGACGGATTTAAACAGTCTTTACATGTTGGACGCACAGATATATAAGTGAACGAGTCAAAACAGTCTTTACATGTAGGACGCACAGATATGTAAGTGTAGGAGTCAAAACAGTCTTTACATGTAGGACCCACAGATATGTAAGTGAAGGAGTTAAACAGTCTTTACATGTAGGACGCACGAATATGTAAGTGAAGGATTAAAACAGTCTTTACATGTAGGACGCACAGATATGTAAGTGAAGGAGTCAAAACAGTCTTTACATGTAGGACCCACAGATACATAAGTGAAGAAGTCAAAACAGTCTTTACATGACTAATACTGTCTTTACATGTAGGACGCACGGATATGTAAGTGAAGGATTTAAACAATCTTTACATGGAGGACGCACGGATATATAAGTGAAGGAGTCAAAACAGTCTTTACATGTAGGACCCACAGATACATAAGTAAAGGAGTTAAAGAGTCTTTACATGACTAAAACAGTCTTTACATGTTGGACCCACAGATACATAAGTGAAGGAGTTAAACAGTCTTTACATGACTTAAACAGTCTTTACCTGTAGGACGCACGGATATGTAAGTGAAGGATTTAAAGAGTCTTTACATGTTGAACGCACAGATATATAAGTGAACGTGTCAAAACAGTCTTTACATGAAGGACGCATAGATATGTAGGTAAAGGAGTCAAAACAGTCTTTACATGTAGGACGCACGGATATGTAAGTGAAGGATTTAAACAATCTTTACATGTAGGAGGCACGGATATGTAAGTGAAGGATTTAAACAGTCTTTACATGTAGGACCCACAGATACATAGGTGAAGGAGTTAAACTGTCTTTACATGACTTAAACAGTCTTTACATGTAGGACGCACAGATATGTAAGTGAAGGAGTTAAAAAGTGTTTTCGTGTAGGACACATGGATATGTAAGTGAACGAGTCAAAACAGTCTTGACATGTAAGACGTCTTTACATGTAGGACGCACATATATGTAAGTGAAGGAGTCAAAACAGTCTTTACATGTAGGACCCACAGATACATAAGTGAAGGAGTTAAACAGTCTTTACATGTAGGACGCACAGATATGTAAGTGAAGGAGTTAAACAGTCTTTACATGTAGGACGCACAGATATTTAAGTGAAGGAGTCAAAACAGTCTTCACATGTAGGACACACAGATATGTAAGTTAAGGAGTCAAAAGAGTCTTTACATGTAGGACGCACCGATATGTAAGTGAAGGAGTCAAAACAGTCTTTACATGTAAGACGTCTTTACATGTAGGACCCACACATATGTAAGAAAAGGAGTCAAAACAGTCTTTACATGTAGGACGCACAGATATGTAAGTGAAGGAGTCAAAACAGTCTTTACATGTAGGACGCACAGATACATAAGTGAAGGATGCAAAACAGTCTTTACATGTAGGACCCACAGATACATAAGTGAAGGAGTTAAACAGTCTTTACATGACTTAAACAGTCTTTACATGTAGGACGCACAGATATGTAAGTGAAGGAGTTAAACAGTCTTTACATGTAGGACGCACGGATATGTAAGTGAAGGATTTAAAGAGTCTTTACATGTTGAACGCACAGATATATAAGTGAACGTGTCAAAACAGTCTTTACATGAAGGACGCATAGATATGTAGGTAAAGGAGTCAAAACAGTCTTTACATGTAGGACGCACGGATATGTAAGTGAAGGAATTAAACAATCTTTACATGTAGGAGGCACGGATATGTAAGTGAAGGATTTAAACAGTCTTTACATGTTGGATGCACAGATATATAAGTGAACGAGTCAAAACAGTCTTTACATGTAGGACGCAAAGATATGTAAGTGAAGGAGTTAAACAGTCTTTACATGTAGGACGCACAGATATTTAAGTGAAGGAGTCAAAACAGTCTTTACATGTAGGACGCACAGATATGTAAGTTAAGGAGTCAAAAGAGTCTTTACATGTAGGACGCACCGATATGTAAGTGAAGGAGTCAAAACAGTCTTTACATGTAAGACGTCTTTACATGTAGGACCCACAGATATGTAAAAAAAGGAGTCAAAACAGTCTTTACATGTAGGACGCACAGATATGTAAGTGAAGGAGTCAAAACAGTCTTTACATGTAGGACGCACAGATATGTAAGTGAAGGAGTCAAAACAGTCTTTACATGTAGGACGCACAGATATGTAAGTGAAGGAGTTAAACAGTCTTTACATGTATGACGCACGGATATGTAAGTGAAGGATTTAAAGAGTCTTTACATGTTGAACGCACAGATATATAAGTGAACGAGTCAAAACAGTCTTTACATGAAGGACGCATAGATATGTAAGTTAAGGATTCAAAACAGTCTTTACATGTAGGACGCACGGATATGTAAGTGAAGGATTTAAACAATCTTTACATGTAGGAAGCACGGATATATAAGTGAAGGAGTTAAAACAGTCTTTACATGTAGGACCCACAGATACATAAGTGAAGGAGTTAAACAGTCTTTACATGACTTAAACAGTCTTTACATGTAAGACGCACAGATATGTAAGTGAAGGAGTTAAACAGTCTTCACATGTAGAACGCACGGATATGTAAGTGAAGGATTTAAACAGTCTTTGCATGTTGGACGCACGGATATATATGTGAACGAGTCAAAACAGTCTTTACATGTAGGAGGCACAGATATGTGGGTGAAGGAGTCAAAACAGTCTTTACCTGTAGGACGGACAGATATGTAAGTGAAGGAGTGAAAACAGTCTTTGCATGTAGGACACACACATATGTAAGTGAAGGATTTA
The DNA here is from genome assembly GCF_023055435.1 of Haliotis rufescens. Classification (NCBI taxonomy): domain Eukaryota; kingdom Metazoa; phylum Mollusca; class Gastropoda; order Lepetellida; family Haliotidae; genus Haliotis; species Haliotis rufescens. The sequence continues at coordinate 9,597,448 of NW_025964372.1, forward strand.
AACAATCTTTACATGTGGGTCGCACGGATATATAAGTGAAGGAGTTAAAACAGTCCTTACATGTAGGACCCACAGATACATAAGTGAAGGAGTTAAACAGTCTTTACATGTAGGACGCACGAATATGTAAGTGAAGGATTTAAACAGTCTTTACATGTAAGACGCACAGAAATGTAAGTGAAGGAGTCAAAACAGTCTTTACATGTAGGACCCACAGATACATAAATGAAGGAGTTAAACAGTCTTTACATGACTAATACTGTCTTTACATGTAGGACCCACAGATACATAAGTGAAGGAGTTAAACAGTCTTTACATGACTTAAACAGTCTTTACATGTAGGACACACAGATGTGTGAGTGAAGGAGTTAAACAGTGTTTACATGTAGAACGCACAGATATATAAGTGAACGAGTTAAAACAGTCTTTACATATAGGACGCACAGATATGTAAGTGAAGGAGTGAAAACAGTCTTTACATGTAGGACCCACACATATGTAAGTGAAGGATTTAAACAGTCTTTACATGTAGGTCGCACGGATAAATAAGTTAAGGAGTTAAAACAGTCCTTACATGTAGGACGCACAGATACATAAGTGAAGGAGTTAAACAGTCTCTACATGACTTAAACAGTCTTTACATGTAGGACGCACGGATATATAAGTGAAGGGGTCAAAAGAGTCTTTACATGTAGGACCCACAGATACATAAGTGAAGGAGTTAAACAGTCTTTACATGCCTTAAACATTCTTTACATGTAGGACACACAGATATGTAAGTGAAGGAGTTAAACAGTGTTTACATGTAGGACGCACGGATATGTAAGTGAAGGAGTCGAAACAGTCTTTACATGTAGGACCCACAGATACATAAGTGAAGGAGGTAAACAGTCTTTACATGACTAAAACTGTCTTTACATGTAGGACGCACGGATAGGTAAGTGAAGGATTTAAACAGTCTTTACATGTAGCACCCACAGGTACATAAGTGAAGGAGTTAAACAGTCTTTACATGACTTAAACAGTCTTTACATGTAGGACGCACAGATATGTAAGTGAAGGAGTTAAACAGTGTTTACGTGTAGGACACATGGATATGTAAGTGAACGAGTCAAAACAGTCTTTACATGTAAGACGTCTTTACATGTAGGACGCACAGATATGTAAGATAAGGAGTCAAAACAGTCTTTACATGTAGGACCCACAGATACATATTAAGTGAAGGAGTTAAACAGTCTTTACATGACTTAAACAGTCTTTACATGTAGGACGCACAGATATGTAAGTGAAGGAGTTAAACAGTCTTTACATGTAGGACGCACGAATATGTAAGTGAAGGATTTAAACAGTCTTTACATGTAGGACGCACAGATATGTAAGTGAAGGAGTTAAACAGTCTTTACATGTAGGACGCACAGATATGTAAGTGAAGGAGTTAAACAGTCATTACATGTAGGACGCACGAATATGTAAGTGAAGGATTTAAACAGTCTTTACATGTTGGACGCACAGATATATAAGTGAACGAGTCAAAACAGTCTTTACATGTAGGACGCACAGATATGTAAGTGAAGGAGTCAAAACAGTCTTTACATGTAGGACCCACAGATACATAAGTGAAGAAGTCAAAACAGTCTTTACATGACTAATACTGTCTTTACATGTAGGACGCACGGATATGTAAGTGAAGGATTTAAACAATCTTTACATGGAGGACGCACGGATATATAAGTGAAGGAGTCAAAACAGTCTTTACATGTAGGACCCACAGATACATAAGTAAAGGAGTTAAACAGTCTTTACATGACTAAAACAGTCTTTACATGTTGGACCCACAGATACATAAGTGAAGGAGTTAAACAGTCTTTACATGACTTAAACAGTCTTTACATGTAGGACCCACAGATACATAAGTAAAGGAGTTAAACAGTCTTTACATGACTAAAACAGTCTTTACAAGTAGGACCCACAGATATGTAAGTGAAGGAGTTAAACAGTGTTTACATGTAGGACACATGGATATGTAAGTGAACGAGTCAAAACAGTCTTTACATGTAAGACGTCTTTACATGTAGGACGCACAGATATGTAAGTGAAGGAGTCAAAACAGTCTTTACATATAGGACGCACAGATATGTAAGTGAAGGAGTGAAAACAGTCTTTGCATGTAGGACACACACATATGTAAGTGAAGGATTTAAACAGTCTTTACATGTGGGTCGCACGGATATATAAGTGAAGGAGTTAAAACAGTCCTTACATGTAGGACCCACAGATACATAAGTGAAGGAGTTAAACAGTGTTTACATGTAAGACGCACAGATATATAAGTGAAGTACTCAAAACAGTCTTCACATGTAGGACGCACAGATATGTAAGTGAAGGAGTTAAACAGTCTTTACATGTAGGACGCACGGATATGTAAGTGAAGGATTTAAACAGCCTTTACATGTAGGACGCACGGATATATAAGTGAAGGAGTCAAAACAGTCTTTACATGTAGGACCCACAGATACATAAGTGAAGGAGTTAAACAGTCTTTACATGACTTATACAGTCTTTACATGTAGGACACACAGATATGTAAGTGAAGGAGTTAAACAGTGTTTACATATAGGACGCACGGATATGTAAGTGAAGGAGTCAAAACAGTCTTTACATGTAGGACCCACAGATACAGAAGTGAAGGAGGTAAACAGTCTTTACATGACTAAAACAGTCTTTACATGTAGGACGCACGGATATGTAAGTGAAGGATTTAAACAGTCTTTACATGTAGGACCCACAGATACATAAGTGAAGGAGTTAAACAGTCTTTACAAGACTTAAACAGTCTTTACATGTAGGACGCACAGATATGTAAGTGAAGGAGTTAAACAGTGTTTACGTGTAGGACACATGGATATGTAAGTGAACGAGTCAAAACAGTCTTTACATGTAAGACGTCTTTACATGTAGGACACACAGATATGTAAGTGAAGGAGTTAAACAGTGTTTACATATAGGACGCACGGATATGTAAGTGAAGGAGTCAAAACAGTCTTTACATGTAGGACCCACAGATACATAAGTGAAGGAGGTAAACAGTCTTTACATGACTAAAACAGTCTTTACATGTAGGATGCACGGATATGTAAGTGAAGGAGTTAAACAGTCTTTACATGTAGGACGCACGAATATGTAAGTGAAGGATTTAAACAGTCTTTACATGTTGGATGCACAGATATATAAGTGAACGAGTCAAAACAGTCTTTACATGTAGGACCCACAGATATGTAAGTGAAGGAGTCAAAAGAGTCTTTACATGTAGGACCCACAGATATGTAGGTAATGGAGTCGAAACAGTCTTTCCATGTAGGAAGCACAGATATTTAAGTGAAGGAGTTAAACAGTCTTTACATGTAAAACCCACAGATATGTAAGTGAAGGAGTTAAACAGTCTTTACATGTGGGACGCATAGATATTTAAGTGCAGGAGTTAAACAGTCTTTACATGTAAGACGCATGGATGTAAGTGAAGGAGTTAAACAGTCTTTACAAGTAAGACGCATGGATAAAATATAAGTGAAGGAGTTAAAGTCAGTCTTTACCATGTAAGACGCATGGATATAAGTGAAGGAGTTAAACAGTCTTTATATGTAAGACGCATGGATATAAGTGAAGGAGTTAAACAGTCTTTACATGTAAGACGCATGGATATATAAGTGAAGGACTTTAACAGTCTTTACATGAAGGACGCACGGACATATATGTAAGTGAAGGAGTTAAACAGTCTTTACAAGTAAGACGCATGGATAAAATATAAGTGAAGGAGTTAAAGTCAGTCTTTACATGTAAGACGCATGGATATAAGTGAAGGAGTTAAACAGTCTTTACATGTAAGACGCATGGATATATAAGTGAAGGACTTTAACAGTCTTTACATGAAGGACGCACGGACATATATGTAAGTGAAGGACTTAAACAGTCTTTACATGTAGGATGCACAGATATGTAAGTGAAGGAGTTAAACAGTCTTTACATGTAGGGCGCACGGATATGTAAGTGAAGGATTTAAACAGTCTTTACATGTTGGACGCACGGATATATAAGTGAACGAGTTAAACAGTCTTTTCATATAGGACGTACATATATATAGGTGAAGGAGTTAAACAGTCTTTACATGTAGGAGGCATAGATATTTAAGTGAAGGAGTTAAACAGTCTTTACATGTAGGACGCATAGATATTTAAGTGAAGGAGTTAAACAGTATTTACATGTAAGTCGCATGGAGGTAAGTGAAGGAGTTAAACAGTCTTTACATGTAAGACGCATGGATAAAAGTGAAGGCGTTAAACAGTATTTACATGTAAGACGCACGGATATAAGTGAAGGCGTTAAACAGATTTTACATGTAAGAGGCATGGATGTAAGTGAAGGAGTTAAACAGTCTTTACATGTAAGACGCATGGATATAAGTGAAGGCGTTAAACAGTATTTACATGTAAGTCGCATGGAGATAAGTGAAGGAGTTAAACAGTCTTTACATGTAAGACGCATGGAGATAAGTGAAGGAGTTAAACAGTCTTTACATGTAAGACGCATGGATAAAAGTGAAAGCGTTAAACAGTATTTACATGTAAGACGCACGGATATAAGTGAAGGCGTTACACAGATTTTACATGTAAGAGGCATGGAGATAAGTGAAGGAGTTAAACAGTCTTTACGTGTAAGACGCATGGATATAAGTGAAGGAGTTAAACAGTCTTTACATGTAAGACGCATGGATATAAGTGAAGGCGTTAAACAGTATTTACATGTAAGTCGCATGGAGGTAAGTGAAGGAGTTAAACAGTATTTACATGTAAGACGCATGGATATAAGTGAAGGCGTTAAACAGTATTTACGTGTAAGACGCATGGAGATAAGTGAAGGAGTTAAACAGTCTTTACATGTAAGACGCATGGATAAAAGTGAAAGCGTTAAACAGTATTTACATGTAAGACGCACGGATATAAGTGAAGGCGTTAAACAGATTTTACATGTAAGAGGCATGGATATGAGTGAAGGACTTAAACAGTCTTTACATGAAGGACGAACGGACATATATGTAAGTGAAGAAGTCAAAACAGTCTTTACATGTAGGACCCACCGATATATAAGTGAAGGATTTAAACGGTCTTTACATGTAGGACCCACAATTATATAAGTGAAGGAGTTAAACATTCTTTACATGAAGGACCAACAGATATATAAGTGACAGAGTCAAAATAGTCTTTACATGTGGGATGCACAGATATGTAAGTGACAGAGTCAAAACAGTCTTTACATGTGGGCCCGCAGATATATAAGTGAAGGAGTTAAATAGTCTTTACATGTAGGACCCACATATATAGAAGTGAAGGAGTCAAAACAGTCTTTACACGTAGGACGCACAGATTTATAAGTGAAGGAGTTAAACAGTCTTTACATGTAAGACGTCTTTACATGTAGGACGCACAGATATATAAGTGAAGGAGTCAAAACAGTCTTTACATGTAGGACGCACAGATATGTAAGTGAAGGAGTCAAAATAGTCTTTACATGTAAGATGTCTTTACATGTAGGACGCACAGATATGTAAGTGAAGGAGTCAAACAGTCTTTACATGTAGGACGCACAGATATATAAGTGAAGGAGTCAAAACAGTCTTTACATGTAGGACGCACTGCGATGTAGGTAATGTAGTCTAAACAGTCTTTACATGTAGGAAGCACAGATATGTAAGTGAAGGAGTCAAAACAGTCCTTAGATGTAGGAGGCACGGACAAATAAGTGACGGAGTCAAAACGGTCTTTACATGTAGGAAGCACAAATATTTAAGTGAAGGAGTTAAACAGTCTTTACATGTAGGACGCACAGATGTGTAAGTGAAGGAGTTAAACAGTCTTTACATGAAGGACGTACAGATATATAAGTGACCGAGTCAAAACAGTCTTTTCATATAGGACGTACAGATATATAGGTGAAGGAGTTAAACAGTCTTTACATGTAGGACGCATAGATATTTAAGTGAAGGAGTTAAACAGTCTTTACATGTAAGACGCATGGATGTAAGTGAAGGAGTTAAACAGTCTTTACGTGTAAGACGCATGGATATAAGTGAAGGATTTAAACAGTCTTTACATGTAAGACGCATGGATATAAGTGAAGGCGTTAAACAGTATTTACATGTAAGTCGCATGGAGGTAAGTGAAGGAGTTAAACAGTCTTTACATGTAAGACGCATGGAGATAAGTGAAGGAGTTAAACAGTCTTTACATGTAAGACGCATGGATAAAAGTGAAGGCGTTAAACAGTATTTACATGTAAGACGCACGGATATAAGTGAAGGCGTTAAACAGATTTTACATGTAAGAGGCATGGATATGAATGAAGGACTTAAACAGTCTTTACACGAACGGACATATATGTAAGTGAAGAAGTCAAAACAGTCTTTACATGTAGGACCCACAGATATATAAGTGAAGGATTTAAACGGTCTTTACATGTAGGACCCACAATTATATAAGTGAAGGAGTTAAACATTCTTTACATGAAGGACCAACAGATATATAAGTGACAGAGTCAAAACAGTCTTTACATGTGGGCCCGCAGATATATAAGTGAAGGAGTTAAATACTAGTCTTTACATGTAGGACCCACATATATAGAAGTGACAGAGTCAAAACAGTCTTTACATGTAGGACGTACAGATATGTAAGTGAAGGAGTCAAAACAGTCTTTACACGTAGGACGCACAGATATATAAGTGAAGGAGTTAAACAGTGTTTACATGTAAGACGCACAGATATATAAGTGAAGGAGTTAAACAGTCTTTACATGTAGGACCCACAGATATATAAGTGACAGAGTCAAAACAGTCTTAACATGTAGGACCCACAGATATATAAGTGAAGGACTCAAAACAGCCTTTACACGTAGGACGCACAGTTATATAAGTGAAGGAGTTAAACAGTGTTTACATGTAAGACGCACAGATATATAAGTGAAGGACTCAAAATAGTCTTCACATGTAGGACGCACAGATATATAAGTGAAGGACTCAAAACAGTCTTCACATGTAGGACCCACAGATATATAAGTGAAGGACTCAAAACAGTCTTCACATGTAGGACGCACAGATATATATATAGTTCGAGGTAAATGAGAGTTGTATTTATTGAACGTAAATTAGATTGATAGATTCCCTTATCCAGGGCCAGGTGTTAACTAGACCCACCTACAAGTTTTACTGAGCGTGTAATACCCTTATGTTATTTTGCAATATGCAATGTTAAGGTGCCTATCATGTAGCGAGTGAGTTAGGTAGATAGGTGTGAAGTATGGCTGTCGCACACACAAACCCCACTGTGGGAGTGGGATGACGGGAAGCTTCATATTTGTCTAACCAGCTCGATGGAACCTGAACCAAGTCAATTCATCACCGAGGCAGGTGAGATGAAACAACAGATACTGGGCTTTGATAAATCTCTGTCAGTCATGTTGTAGCTCCCTTGAACAATGAGAATAATTGGCTCCCTGATCGATCACTCCCTACTTGATTATCGATTACCCACACTGTACAAAGTGTGTTTAGATCCTGAACATATACATGAGCACGTTCCGTGTCCCATGATTGTAAAGTGTTTATAGGCCCAAAACGTTACAGCGGTAAGGGCACGTCTAGGATGTAAACGTTGGGATCAAGGACCCTGCTTGGGTTTGTCTTCAGGATCTAAGTACATGTTTCCAATCTTACCTGTAAAAGTAAAGCTGCATCAGTGAAAGGGGTGCACAGAACCAGGAGTCACGCACATGTTTCTAGTATATCATTGCACTTGACGCCTTGTTGCACTAACCTCTTGTACTATGACCCAAGACATCATAATCATTAATGTTCATTACCAGACTGTTTTGCGAGTGGCTCTGCTAAATGTAACAGGTAAATAAACCAACAGAAGTATATTACAAAAGGACACCATTCACACTGAACTTGCCTTTTTATATAATCTTGACTATGTTCTCAGAAAAGTCGTTCTGTTTTATAAGCTTCACAACCTTTTCCACAGCACTGCTTCTGTTCATTTCAGAGCTGATACAGCATGATAAACAATAACCGCGCCTTCTGATTCATTGTTTCAGATAAACACGTTCACTGTTTGTCTTGTTTCTTTCACGGACTCTCCAGGAATGTCGCCATGATATGAGAACCAGTAAACCCCGAATAAAGCCGAAATGCTAAATGATGATCCATTGTTTACTTCTCATCCATTGAATACCTTCATCTGCACAGCCATTCCTTCAGGTGCACATCATCTTTGCCAGATGAAACTGTTATGAGCGTGACATGAACGTAAAGTAACACATCGCTACATAGAAAACAGCTCTATTGCGGTGACACGGGAAGCATTCATTATAGTACATAAAATATGCATTATAAAGTGTAAATATCATCAATTAACACATCTTAATGATCATAAAAGGATCATCGTAGAACATATACCAATATATTCTAACACATTTTAATTATTATTATCCTCAAGCAAATCGAACTCAATGCCAAATTAATTTGTTATCAGTATGATTGAAATCTAAACATGTTCAGATTATTTGGAATGTGTGTTTAGTCGGGTGATACTGGACCTTTCAACGTGTTTAAGCTCTATCCACGTTTAGATTTAACACGTAAAACTTTCATGACGACATCATCTGGTCAGTCGTTCATTCGCCGATCTCACGCTTGATAATTAATACGTAAGACAATAACGCCCACAATACAAAGGGGTGCGGTCGGGTAGCCCAGTAGTTAAAGCGTTCGCTCGTCACGCCGAAGACCCGAGTTCGATTCCCGCCATGGGTACAATGTGTGAAGCCCATTTCTGGTGTCCCCCGCCGTGATATTGCTGGAATATTGCTAAAAAGCGGCGTAAAACCATACCCACTCACTCACTCACAATACAAATGTGAGACAATGACGCCCAACAATACAAATGTAAGAAATAACGCCCCACAATATAGATTGAAGACAATAACGCCCAACAATACAAATTTTAGACAATAACGCCCCACAATACAAATGTAAGACAATAACGCCCTACAATACAAATGTGAGACAATAACGCCCCACAGTACAAATGTAAGACAATAACGCCCTACAATACAAATGTGAGACAATAACGCCCCACAATACAAATGTGAGACAATAACGCCCCACAATACAAATGTAAGACAATAACGCCCTACAATACAAATGTGAGAAAATAACGCCCCACAGTACAAATGTGAGACAATAACGCCTAACGATACAAATGTAGGACAATTACGCCCCACAATACAAACTTAGGACAATAACGCCCCACAATAAAAATGTAGGGCAATCACGCGCCACAATACAAATGTAAGGCAATAACGCCCCACTGTACAAATCTGAGACAGTAACGCCCCACAATACAAATGTGAGACAATAACGCCCATCAATACAATTTTAGGACAATAACGCACCGCAATACAAATGTAGGACAATAACGCCCCAGAATACAAATGTAGGACAATAACGCCCACAATACAATTGTGAGACAATAGCGCCCCACAATACAAATGTGAGACAATAACGCCCCTTCAATATCGGATCTCTCAATACCATGACTAACGCCATCATGCCTAAGAGGAACAGCGACAAGATTATTAATCATAGGAGTACCAAGGACAAGGTTATTAGTACTATGTACAACATACGAAAGAAGCATGAACATCCTATTCAGTGCTAACCATTTACCCCTCTGCTTGACCTCCAACTGCATGGCAGCACAGAACATGACGTGTCATTGATCCAGTCTCGTCAACTCTGCAAACAATTGTTCCCAACATACACCGAAATTCGATCCAATTGTTTGTTATAGATTTTCCACACATATAGATCGTTTGTATGAGAAACATAAGACATGTTGCAACGACAAAACAAAGAAAAACCTAGAAAAAAACGAAAATGCTCACTACAAGCATTCTGGGTCATTTGTAATGTAAATAGTGAGGATCAATGGGCGTTCGTAGCAATCGTTAGACAAGCTGAGCTGCTTGTGAGGCGCATACAAAACATTCAATAAACGTGAAAATGGAAGTATGTATATATATACATCCTTTGTAAAAAACTTTGCTGCATACATTAAACTAAAATCAGCATCTCGATTCCTCCTGAACATAAAAAAATGATCTAGTCTGAAAAGGCAAAACAAGAGGCTTGGGAACCTTCGTTTGAGAATCTGTCAAAACGGAAAGTATCTCGTCCGGAAACATCCTTGTACCAACCATGCATGCAACCATTTAACAATCATCACCCAAACATATAACGAAAACATTGTTAAATTCGTAGTCAATGATTATATATGTTGTCAAACCCTGCCATAGTTGATGTTTATGCACAAAATCCACGTCACTAGTTTAGGACGAATCCACGTGAATGTGATATTGTATGAGAGCTTCGAATAATCAAGGATATCACTGCTGCATTCGTGGCCAACTCGTGTGTTTCCGGGACATCTTCCTGCAGGTTACGGAAAGAGCCGATTGGTGACGAATGTTCACTGCCACTGTGTGATGTGGAGTTTGCTGTACTCTGCAGCGAGGACGGCATTAAATTGTAGGGGATGTTTATAGGATATCGCAGCGTGATTGCGTTTCTAAATGTTGACACATTGTTTGGTAATTCAACCTGGGAATAGTAAATAAGCAGTCCTTGTTAATTCCTAGTTTTCAGTTGTTTTGCGAAGCAGGTTAAATCACTTTGGACAGAAAGTCACAATATACAACAGTATTCAGCTGGCTGTAGAGTAATAGGGTGGCACTCTCTATTGGTTCACCACACAACTTATATTGTTTGGAATGTTCTGCTTTGTGTTTCACATAAACAGTAGTGTTATGTGAAGATCCGGGTTAGAATAGGCTTTCAGCATCCCATGCTTGCCGTAAACGGCGACTAACGTAATCGGGTGGTCAGGACCGCTGACTTGGTTGATGCATGTCATCGTATCCCGATTGCGTTGATCGATGCTCATGATGTCAATCACTGGATTGTCTTGTCCAGACCAGATTATTTGATGGAATATTGCTGAGTGCGGCGTTAAACAACAACCAACCAACCAATAGGTACAATCGAGGGCTGGTCAGTTCTAAGCTTACCAAACAAAACCAACAATTGTGAAAGTGTTTTTGTTTTTATTTTTCAACATAATCTCCCTGCTTTTCAATATACTCATATCGATAGTGAAGCTTTTCAATTCATTTTAGGAAGAAGTTTTCTGAAGCCTGAAAAACCCATTCACGGCAGCTTTGGGGTCTTCGTCGTCGTCACAGCGCTTTCCACAAAAGTGTTCTTTCAGTTTAGAAAGCAATTGGATATCAATTGGTGCTAGGTCTCACGAGTATTGAGGGTGAGGAAGCTCTTCGAACCCAAATTGTCGCACAGCAGCCTTTGTTAGTCGAGGTGTGAGAAGAGACATTGTCATGAAATAGTAGAACTCCAGTAGTCAGCAGTAGTTGTACGCATCTACCCAGGACCGCTCCTGGCTTCTGATTGGTCGAGAGGATCACGTGGCCTGTGACGTCACTTCCGGTCACGTGACCTGCGCATGCGCGCGGGGCATGATGGGACTTGCGTGCGCATCCAAGATGGCGGCACATCCGTTTCCGGTGGCGCGCGCATCCAAGATGGCGTTGCATCCGTTTCCGGTGGCGTGCGCATCCAAGATGGCGGCGCATCCGTTTCCGATGGCGTACACATTCAAGATAGCGGCACCTCCGTTTCCGGGGAGGAGGGGAAAACCCAGAGAAACGGTCGTACAAGGTGAACAAGATCTACATGGTTGTTGTTCTTTTGTTGTTCTACACATAGACGTGGGGGGTGGTGGTGGTGGTGAAGGGAGGGAGGAGGAGGGGGAGGAGGAGGGGGAGGGAGGAAGGCGGGAAGGGAGTCGGGTTCTTTGTTTTGTTTTGTTTTGTTGTGTTTTGGTGGGTGGGTGGCGATGGCATGTGGAGATGTCACAAATCATGTCATCGGGTATGGTGATGTGTTTGTCAACTTTGAGGTAAGGTTTCGTTCCACAAGGCGATCGTGTATTGTAGCCCACGATGACAGCCGTTCGTCTAAGTTAAAAGTCGGTGAGTGGCAATCACCTCAGCGCTACGATCATGGTGTGGAATTCTAAAGGTGTTGGCTGAATTCTAAAGGTGAATCGACAGGCACAGACATGAACGTGATGTAGGTATATGCCTACGTACTGTCATTCGTGTCTCCATGGTGCCACGCGTGACTACAAACACACGTTTATCCATAGGATGATGCATTGTCACTCGTTTATTTATACCGAGGTGCTGGCACTCGTGTATGTTGACGTGTGTACTGTCACGCGTGTCTTCATGTACACGTACTGTTATTCGTGTCTCTATGCAAACGTGGTGCCACGCGTGACGACAAACACACGTTTATCCATAGGATGATGACGTTGTCACTCGTTTATTTATACCGAGGTGCTGGCACTCGTGTATGTTTACATGTGTACTGTCACGCATGTCTTCGTGTACACGTACTGTTATTCGTGTTTCTATGCAAACATGGTGCCACGCGTGTCGACAAACACACGTTTATCCATAGGATGATGACGTTGTCACTCGTTCATTTATACCGAGGTGCTGGCACTCGTGTATGTTTACATGTGTACTGTCACGCGTGTCTTCATGTACACGTACTGTTATTCGTGTCTCTATGCAAACATGGTGCCACGCGTGACGACAAACACACGTTTATCCATAGGATGATGACGTTGTCACTCGTTCATTTATACCGAAGTGCTGACACTCGTGTATGTTTACATGTGTACTGTCACGCGTGTCTTCATGTACACGTACTGTTATTCGTGTTTCTATGCAAACATGGTGCCACGCGTGTCTTCAAAAAGACATTGATCCATAGGATGATGACGTTGTCACTCGTTCATTTATACCGAGGTGCTGACACTCGTGTAGGTTGACATGCGTACTGTCACGCGTGTCTCCATGCACACGTGATGTACTTCATGTCTTCAAACACACATGGTGTACTACGTCTCTCCATGTAAACGTTATGTACTTCATGTCTTCATGCAAAACGTAGTGTCATGTGTGTCTTCAAAAAGACATAGATCTTTAGGATGATGACGTTGTCACTCGTTTATTTATATCGAGGAGTTGGCTCTCGTGTAGGTTGACATACGTACGGTCACGTGTGTCTCCATGCAAACGTCATGTACTTCGTGTTGCCATGCAAACGTGGTGTCACGCGTGACAACAAACGCATGTTTATCCATAGGATGATGGCGTTGTCATTCGTTCATCCACGTTCCTTCATTCGTTGGCACTCGTGTATGTTTACGTGTCTGTTACCATTTGTGTCTCCGTGCAAACGTCATGTACTACGTGTTTCCATGCAAACGTGGTGCCATGCGTGTCTACAAACAGACGTTTATCCATAAGATTATTATTTATACCGAGGAGTTGGCACTCGTGTATGTTTGTATGTGTACTGTCACACTTGTCTTCAAACAGACGTGGTGTACTACGCGTCTCCATGCAAACGTGATGTACTACGTCTCTCCCTGTAAACGTGGTGCCACGCGTGTCTTCAAACAGACGTTTATCCATAGGATGATGACGTTGTCACTCGCTCATCCATGCCGAGGAGTTGGCACTCGTGTATGTTTACATGCGAACGGTCACGTGTGTCTCCATGCAGACGTGATGTACTTCGTGTCTCCATGCAGACGTGGTGTCACGCGTGTCTCCATGCAAAACGTTGTGCCACGCGTGACTACAAACAGACGTTACTAGAAGTTTAGATCAATACACATGCGTGACGTTTGCAAACGTAGTGTAATTCGTGTCTCCATACAAACGTAGTGTCACGCGTGTCTCCATGCAAACGTGGTGTCGTGCGTGTCTTCAAACAGACGTTTATTAATATTATTATTTATAACATTTATATTTATAAGGATAGAGATCGAGAGATCAATAGGCATACGTGGTGTTTGATTCGTGTCTCCATGCAAACGTGATACCACTCGTGTACACAACCATACACGGGATGTACAGTGAGTCTTATATAGGTGTACATGGTTCACGTGGTATCTATACCAGTGATGTATGTTAAACGGAATCTGGTGGTGGTTCCTGTGGCATCTGCTAATGATGTACGTTACTAACAGACTCTGGTGGTGGTGGTGCCTGTGACATCTACTAATGATGTAGGTTGCTGACAGACTCTGGTGGTGGTGCCTGTGGCATCTACTACTGATGTAGGTTGCTGACAGACTCTGGTGGTGGTGCCTGTGGCATCTACTACTGATGTACGTTACTAACAGACTCTGGTGGTGGTGGTGCCTGTGACATCTACTACTGATGTACGTTACTAACAGACTCTGGTGGTGGTGGTTCCTGTGACATCTACTACTGATGTAGGTTGCTGACAGACTCTGGTGGTGGTGCCTGTGACATCTACTACTGATGTACGTTACTAACAGACTCTGGTGGTGGTGGTGCCTGTGACATCTACTACTGATGTAGGTTGCTGACAGACTCTGGTGGTGGTGCCTGTGGCATCTACTACTGATGTACGTTACTAACAGACTCTGGTGGTGGTGCCTGTGACATCTACTACTGATGTACGTTACTAACAGACTCTGGTGGTGGTTCATGTGACATCTACTAATGGTGTATGTTACTAGAAGACTCTGATGGTGGTCCATCAGGCATCTACTACTGATGTACGTTACTAACAGACTATGGTGGTGGTTCATGTGACATCTACTAATGATGTACATTACTTAGAGACTCTGGTGATGGTTCACGTGGCATCTATACTACTGATGTACGTTACTAACAGACTCTGGTGGTGGTTCATGTGGCATCTACTAATGATGTTCATTACTTAGAGACTCTGGTGATGGTTCACGTGGCATCTATACTAATGATGTACGTAACTAACAGACTCTGGTGATGGTTCACATGGCATCTACTAATGATGTACATTACTTAGAGACTCTGGTGATGGTTCACGTGGCATCTACTAATGATGTACGTAACTAACAGACCCTGGTGATGGTTCACGTGGCATCTATACTAATGATGTACGTTACTAACAGACCCTGGTGATGGTTCACGTGGCATCTATACTAATGATGTACGTTACTAACAGACCCTGGTGATGGTTCACGTGGCATCTATACTAATGATGTACGTAACTAACAGACCCTGGTGATGGTTCACGTGGCATCTATACTAATGATGTACGTTACTAACAGACCCTGGTGATGGTTCACGTGGCATCTATACTAATGATGTACGTTACTAACAGACTCTGGTGGTGGTTCACGTGGCATCTATACTAATGATGTACGTTACTAACAGACTCTGGTGGTGGTTCACGTGGCATCTATACTAATGATGTACGTTACTAACAGACTCTGGTGGTGGTTCATGTGGCATCTACTAGTGATGTATGTTACTAACGGAATCTGGTGGTGGTTCATGTGGCATCTACTAGTGATGTATGTTACTAACGGAATCTGGTGGTGGTCCCTGTGGCATCTACTAATGATGTAGGTTGCTGACAGACTCTGGTGGTGGTGCCTGTGGCATCTACTACTGATGTACGTTACTAACAGACTCTGGTGGTGGTGCCTGTGGCATCTACTACTGATGTACGTTACTAACAGACTCTGGTGGTGGTTCATGTGACATCTACTAATGGTGTATGTTACTAGCAGACTCTGATGGTGGTCCATCAGGCATCTACTACTGATGTACGTTACTAACAGACGCTGGTGGTGGTTCATGTGACATCTACTAAAGATGTACGTTACAAACAGACTCTGATGGTGGGTCATGAGGCATCTACTAATGATGTTGGTTGCAGACAGGCTCTGGTGGTGGTGCATCAGGCATCTACTACTGAGGGTAGAGGCTGAGTTATGATGTAAACGCTGTCTGTCATGTCTGTGCTCAAGTACAACACGTGTTCAAGTACAGCAGCACGTACAACTAAGAACGTTTTTACTTAGTTGTACGTGCTGTTGTGGACAATAGTGACCTACCCACCTGGTGAATCGGAGACGATCCTATCGCAGAGCCCACACTGGTTAAAGAACAAGTCTGAGGCTATTGCAGCTTTACAACAAGCTATACAACGCGGAGTTGACGACCCCGACTGTTGAGGTGGTCCGTATTATTATCTAGTATCGAGATCAAGGAAAGTAATGTAAAACAGAGACAAGCCTCGTCCAGCTTGTTTCCAGTTTGTTTCCAACGGCCCTTTTCAGGGCAACCCATCTCTCCCAAAAGAACGCTTTCATCCTTTGCTTTGCCAGTACAAACAACAATCCAAAAGAATCCCCACCCTCCCCAGTCCTCTTGGAGGTACACGCCTACGAGTGACACCACGCCTCTATGTATGTTTGTATGGTTGTATGTATGGTTGTGTACACGAGTGGTATCACGTTTGCATGGAGACACGAATCAAACACCACGTATGCCTATTGATCTCTCGATCTCTATCCTTATAAATATAAATGTTATAAATAATAATATTAATAAACGTCTGTTTGAAGACACGCACGACACCACGTTTGCATGGAGACACGCGTGACACTACGTTTGCATGGAGACACGAAGTACACTACGTTTGCAAACGTCACGCATGTGTATTGATCTAAACTTCTAGTAACGTCTGTTTGTAGTCACGCGTGGCACAACGTTTTGCATGGAGACACGCGTGACACCACGTCTGCATGGAGACACGAAGTACATCACGACTGCATGGAGACACACGTTACCGTTCGCATGTAAACATACACGAGTGCCAACTCCTCGGCATGGATGAGCGAGTGACAACGTCATCATCCTATGGATAAACGTCTGTTTGAAGACACGCGTGGCACCACGTTTACAGGGAGAGACGAAGTACATCACGTTTGCATGGAGACGCGTAGTACACCACGTCTGTTTGAAGACAAGTGTGACAGTACACATACAAACATACACGAGTGCCAACTCCTCGGTATAAATAATAATCTTATGGATAAACGTCTGTTTGTAGACACGCATGGCACCACGTTTGCATGGAAACACGTAGTACATGACGTTTGCATGGAGACACAAATGGTAACAGACACGTAAACATACACGAGTGCCAACTCCTCGGCGTGGATGAACGAATGACAACGCCATCATCCTATGGATAAACATGCGTTTGTTGTCACGCGTGACACCACGTACGTTTGCATGGCAACACGAAGTACATGACGTTTGCATGGAGACACACGTGACCGTACGTATGTCGACCTACACGAGAGCCAACTCCTCGGTATAAATAAACGAGTGACAACGTCATCATCCTATGGATCTATGTCTTTTTGAAGACACACATGACACTACGTTTTGCATGAAGACATGAAGTACATCACGTTTATATGGAGAGACGTAGTACACCATGTGTGTTTGAAGACATGAAGTACATCACGTGTGCATGGAGACACGCGTGACAGTACGCATGTCAACCTACACGAGTGTCAGCACCTCGGTATAAATGAACGAGTGACAACGTCATCATCCTATGGATCAACGCTTTTTGAAGACACACATGACACTACGTTTTGCATGAAGACATGAAGTACATCACGTTTATATGGAGAGACGTAGTACACCATGTGTGTTTGAAGACATGAAGTACATCACGTGTGCATGGAGACACGCGTGACAGTACGCATGTCAACCTACACGAGTGTCAGCACCTCGGTATAAATGAACGAGTGACAACGTCATCATCCTATGGATAAACGTGTGTTTGTCGTCACGCGTGGCACCATGTTTGCATAGAGACACGAATAACAGTACGTGTACATGAAGACACGCGTGACAGTACACATGTAAACATACACGAGTGTCAGCACTTCGGTATAAATGAACGAGTGACAACGTCATCATCCTATGGATAAACGTGTGTTTGTCGTCACGCGTGGCACCATGTTTGCATAGAGACACGAATAACAGTACGTGTACACGAAGACACGCGTGACAGTACACATGTAAACATACACGAGTGCCAGCACCTCGGTATAAATGAACGAGTGACAACGTCATCATCCTATGGATAAACGTGTGTTTGTCGTCACGCGTGGCACCATGTTTGCATAGAGACACGAATAACAGTACGTGTACATGAAGACACGCGTGACAGTACACATGTCAACATACACGAGTGCCAGCGCCTCGGTATAAATAAACGAGTGACAATGCATCATCCTATCACAGGAGTCCGTATCTAAAAATAGACACCCTCATGCATATTCATGACCATCTCCACACGCGAGCTCGCCCTTCGGGCTCGCGTATGGAGATGGTCATGAATATGCATGAGGGTGTCTATTTTTAGATACGGACTCCTGTGATCCTATGGATAAACGTGTGTTTGTAGTCACGCGTGGCACCATGGAGACACGAATGACAGTAGGTAGGCATATACCTACATCACGTTCATGTCTGTGCCTGTCGATTCACCTTTAGAATTCAGCCAACACCTTTAGAATTCCACACCATGATCGTAGCGCTGAGGTGATTCTTCCCCGCCCTTAAGGCGGGGAAGTATACGGGAGAGGTTAAATTTATAGCATGTAAGTCGACATGTTGGTTCCTTATAAATTTCAAGCCACACAGTTACCGAAACGAAATATACAAATCATGTGAAATGTGCGTGAAATGTTGATGTTTATCTTTTCCAGCAATAAGAGATACTTCAAAATCGTCTTGCTATTCAGCGACTTAGTAACTTTTCGTAATGCTGATAACCCATGTAATTTGTTCATTTTGTTTTTAAAAGATCTAAAAATGATCCCATTTCGCTAAAGTTAACCGGTCTATATTTTGTTAGAATAAACTATTGCACATTGGGCGATTATCTCCTTTAGCTATAGGCGTAGTATAGAAGTGATAAATCACGCACTGACCTTGCATTGCTGTACATCGTATCTTATTCAAGCTGTATCACTGAGAGTGAGTGATTATCTCCCTTACCCGAACAGCTCAATTGCGCACTACCTTTGCAATGAATCGTAATTTATTCAGGCAGCCATCGAGAAACGTTCCAGGAAGGAATTTAGGCCAAGCCTGTCACGCGCACTCAATTTTCACACTGCCATTGCAACATATTGTTCAACACGATTAAATAACAGGCTTCTATAAAATATGACTTTGTTCAATAAACAACACATGTAAAATAACGGCTTTGATATGAGAAATATTTTATTAGTTGTCTTCATAATCACATGTATGGCGCTTGCTGTGCATAGTTGAGCACAGCATTGTTTTAAATACTTCACTGTATGTAATGTATGGTACATACCGTTTCATGCGGCGGTTTACGTTTCTGCATGGTTTATTGCTTTGACCAAAAAAAAACAACTTCCAGCAGAGATCATACACCTATATATGTTCTTTGCTTCTGGATACATAGGAAATCAACAGGTTGGTCTGTAGTTTGCAATTATTTTCCAAAAGGATAATACGGTTGCATGATATCTTCACGATGTTTGGGTTGAACATAGTAACATTCTTTTAAACAAATTTCAAATCTAAGCCGGAAGCAATCACAACACAAACCCAGTTAACCAAACGGAACCATACACAAGAGTGAGTGAGGTAGTTGGGTTTAACGCCGTCTTGAATAGTATTCCGTGTCAGCTTGATGTGGGAGGAAAGTCTGAAGTGATGCAGGTCTTAGACGTTCACCACTTTGGTGAAACCAACGAGCAAGGGTTTTGTGCTGACAACAAAATCGGGGCGAACCGAGATTCAAACACACTGTCATAGGTTTCTGGTGTGCCAAAGGGACACAACTCTGCATAGCGAATTGCAGCGCCTTCGGCGACGGGGCCAACCATGCCCCCGTAAACAACTGTAAGAAACTATTATACAACAAAGATGTTTTAGATGAGATATGTATTGCGGAACATTCCATGAAGAAACAGTGGCAATATTACACAATCACAAACTACAAAATACATGCACAATAAACGACAATTAAAAAACACAGGAACATTTTAACATTCAAAGGAGGGACATTATAAGAATTTTATTTAAAAAAACAAGTGTATTATAATGAAATGGAAACAATATGAGAGTTGAGCAAAACTATGGTAATGTTGTACATACATGTACAAGGAATTTGTTTGTAATTGTTGATATGTTAACAGATCTTGGAAGTTGTTTCTGGATAACTGTTGGTAAACTTATTAAGAATCTGCTCCTTTTAATAGAGTGTGCCAAATTCTTTATCATGATTGGGGATTATTTGTGATTCTCTGTCTTGGTTGTATTATGTAAGACAGTGCGTAATGTTGTTCATCTTCTGAGACATCACATGTTTCACAGAGACGTTGTTCAAATGGGGTTGGTGTTTTTGTATATCTACAATTGTTTCAATTTTTAGTTTGTGATTACTTAAACGAAGTTTTGAGAAAAAGTGACCTATGGCCTTTGTTTTTACAATATGTAAGATAATTCTCAATATTTATAAATAACGTGACCAAACTGTATGTTCCTAACTTGCTGCTAGATAAATGGGAATCCATTAATGATTGCGTGAATTTTTACATTTGAACTGAAGTATATTTAGAGTGGATTCATTACATTTTTTGTGTTTACTATTTTAAACATTTTGACCAGAAATATTGATATTTGCTGCAAAAGCATGCTTTAGAATGACATTTGTTGTGTTATCTATATAGGATTTTTTTTATTGGTACTAATAGTGGGTATATATCAAGTTTTGCCTGGGTTCTCTTTGTGCTGACCAATTAAAGACACTGTTTCTTTTATTGTGCTTTCCAAAGATAAGTACATTAATAACAACCAATTTGTACTTAACACAAATTCCTCTGCACATAACATTATATTGCGGGGAGCTATTGATGCTCTGCAGCAATCTCTACTTGTTGCAACTCACCGACTTTTAACTTAGACGAACGGCTGTCATCGTGGGCTACAATACACGATCGCCTTGTGGAACGAAACCTTACCTCAAAGTTGACAAACACATCACCATACCCGATGACATGATTTGTGACATGTTGTTGCAAGATCCTTCGCCGATATGACGTCAACCTAGCAACAAAGTGGCAGAGTCGTCGACTGTGTATGATAAGCTCGTCTCAGTGAGCTATCATCTCCACATGCCATCGCCACCCACCCACCAAAACACAACAAAACAAAAAAAACGACTCCCTTCCCGCGTTCCTCCCTCCCCCTCCTCCTCCCTCCTCTTCCACCACCCCCCACGTCTATGTGTAGAACAACAAAAGAACAACAACCATGTAGATCTTGTTCACCTTGTACGACCGTTTCTCTGGGTTTCCCCTCCTCCCCGGAAACGGAGGTGCCGCCATCTTGAATGCGTACGCCACCGGAAACGGATGCGCCGCCATCTTGGATACGCACGCCATCTTGGATCAACGCCACCGGAAACGGATGTGTCGCCATCTTGGATGCGCACGCAAGTCCCATCATGCCCCGCGCGCATGTGCAGGTCACGTGACCGGAAGTGACGTCACAGGTGATCCTCTCGACCAATCAGAAGCCAGGAGCGGTCCTGGGTAGATGCGTACAACTACTGTCAGCATTCCTCGCCGCTTTTCTTTGATAGAATTTCTCAGGCGATGACGCAAATTTGCATAGTAGGCACCGGTAATCGTCTTTCGATTTTCTTAGTAATCATCAAGGATCATACCCTTTGCACCCCAGAATACTGTGGCCATAACTTTCTTCACTGATCTTGAAGACTTGAAGTTCTTCGTGCCGGAGAAGTAGAAAGGTGCCATTTCATAGGTTGACCTTTTGACTCGGGATCCCAGTAGTAGGCCCATGTTTCTACCTCAATTCTCTCGCAATGTCAGTTATTTTTTCCTTAAGATCAGAAATTAGAAACTTTGGCACCCAATGAGCAGATTTCTTTATCATCTGTCAATGTTCATGAATAATAGTTTCAATGGATCCATGGCTTAGACCTATGTCTTCCTCAAGTTCATGAATGGTAATACGCCTATCTGACAGGGTGCGTTTTTCTATCTCATGGATTGAATCTTCACTGATGGAAGTTGAAGGACGTCCAGACATAGGATCATCATCAAGACTTCACCTACTAACCTTTAACATAGCTCCCCAACGTTTAACAGTGGAATAGCTAGGGCACTTATCCCCATACACGTGTGACATGCGGTCATGAATGTCTTGTGGAGTACTTTTCTCTGAAGTCAAAAACTTGAAGACTGCTCGGTACTCGTTCTTTTTCATTTCTGTGTCCATGTGTACCCCCATCACGTTCAACTGACAGTCACCAATATACACACGAACTCAACAGACCAAATACACGTGCAATGAACTACTCAAACGATGTACTACATTGACTAGTTCACTTTCTTATGTCCCATAGTTGAAAGTCAGTCAGGTTTAGAACTTCTTGACCCGCCCCCGTATGTGGCCTGGTTGATTGTGTATCATTATCTAGACAAAGCTTTGATTTTCTTGACTGGGTCTTTGGGTGGATTCGCGTTCGGATTATAGTTATTGTCATCATTTCCCTGTGATTTTAATGTCAGTGTTAATCATGGAACACTTGTGGGGATACAGACTTGACACGCAGCGTTTTCCAAGGTCACCACTTACAGCTGTTTGGGAGACGAGGGACAGTCTGTTGACAAAGTAGATATTGTGTTAGGCTTATTCTGGTCCATCTCTGTTTGCGTGGAATCAAGGAACTTAAACATTGTCTACAGTGTTGGGAGTCAGCTAACTGTGTATCAGGGACTATTATGACACTGGCGATAGACAGTCCGGTCGAGCCTCTTCTCGGAAAAGTGCAGAAAGAGAAAGAGCACGTTGTTCAGTTTGACGATGTTCTGTTTAGCTGCATTTGCACTAGGCTTGATAATACGGTGGCCCATAAGTACGGTGGCCCATAAGGGACACGGAGTCTGTTTTTCAATATTTTGATACAACAACGTCCAGTGCGAGGTCACGAGGAATCCCCTTCAAGAAAGTACTTCTGCTAACTTTTGAAGTTTTTATTCCACGTCAGCTTATCAGAATCCCTGAATATAGAAGAACAGACACACTTTGTAATAATTTCCATATTTTCAGTGTTACACGGGGCACTACGGAAACACGTCTCTCCAGTGTGATATTGGGTATTATGTGTGAAGAGTAACAACAACCTCCAGTGTAACAACAACCTCAAGTGCGACGTGGGGTATTATGTGTATAGAGTAACAACAACCTCCAGTGTGACGTGGGGTATTATGTGTGTAGAGTAACAACAACCTCCAGTGTGACGTGGGGTATTATGTGTGAAGAGTAACAACAACCTCCAGTGTAACAACAACCTCCAGCGTGACGTGGGGTATTATGTGTGAAGAGTAGCAACAACCTCCAGCGTGACGTGGGGTATTATGTGTGAAGAGTAGCAACAACCTCCAGCGTGACGTGGGGTATTATGTGTGAAGAGTAGCAACAACCTCCAGCGTGACGTGGGGTATTATGTGTGAAGAGTAGCAACAACCTCCAGTGTGACGTGGGGTATTCTGTGTGAAGAGTAACAACAACCTCCAGTGTAACAACAACCTCCAGTGTGACGTGGGGTATTATGTGTATAGAGTAACAACAACGTCCAGTGTGACGTGGGGTATTCTGTGTGTAGAGTAACAACAACGTCCAGTGTGACGTGGGGTATTCTGTGTGTAGAGTAACAACAACGTCCAGTGTGACGTGGGGTATTATGTGTGTAGAGTAGCAACAAACTCCAGTGTAACAACAACCTCCAGTGTGACGTGGGGTATTCTGTGTGAAGAGTAACAACAACCTCCAGTGTAACAACAACCTCCAGTGTGACGTGGGGTATTATGTGTATAGAGTAACAACAACGTCCAGTGTGACGTGGGGTATTCTGTGTGTAGAGTAACAACAACGTCCAGTGTGACGTGGGGTATTCTGTATGTAGAGTAGCAACAAACTCCAGCGTGACGTGGGGTATTCTGTGTGTAGAGTAACAACAACGTCCAGTGTGACGTGGGGTATTCTGTATGTAGAGTAGCAACAAACTCCAGTGTGACGTGGGGTATTCTGTATGTAGAGTAACTACAACCTCCAGTGTGACGTGGGGTATTCTGTATGTAGAGTAACAACAACGTCCAGTGTGACGTGGGGTATTCTGTATGTAGAGTAACAACAACGTCCAGTGTGACGTGGGGTATTCTGTAAGTAGAGTAACAACAACGTCCAGTGTGACGTGGGGTATTCTGTAAGTAGAGTAACAACAACGTCCAGTGTGACGTGGGGTATTCTGTATGTAGAGTAACAACAAACTCCAGTGTGACGTGGGGTATTCTGTATGTAGAGTAGCAACAAACTCCAGTGTGACGTGGGGTATTCTGTATGTAGAGTAGCAACAAACTCCAGTGTGACGTGGGGTATTCTGTATGTAGAGTAGCAACAAACTCCAGTGTGACGTGGGGTATTCTGTGTGTAGAGTAACAACAACGTCCAGTGTGACGTGGGGTATTATGTATGTAGAGTAACAACAACGTCCAGCGTGACGTGGGGTATTATGTATGTAGAGTAACAACAACGTCCAGTGTGACGTGGGGTATTCTGTAAGTAGAGTAACAACAACGTCCAGTGTGACGTGGGGTATTCTGTAAGTAGAGTAACAACAACGTCCAGTGTGACGTGGGGTATTCTGTATGTAGAGTAGCAACAAACTCCAGCGTGACGTGGGGTATTCTGTATGTAGAGTAACAACAACGTCCAGTGTGACGTGGGGTATTCTGTATGTAGAGTAACAACAACGTCCACTGTGACGTGGGGTATTCTGTATGTAGAGTAACTACAACCTCCAGCGTGACGTGGGGTATTCTGTATGTAGAGTAACAACAACGTCCACTGTGACGTGGGGTATTCTGTGTGTAGAGTAACAACAACGTCCAGTGTGACGTGGGGTATTCTGTATGTAGAGTAACAACAACGTCCAGTGTAACAACAACCTCCAGTGTGACGTGGGGTATTCTGTATGTAGAGTAACAACAACGTCCACTGTGACGTGGGGTATTCTGTATGTAGAGTAGCAACAAACTCCAGCGTGACGTGGGGTATTCTGTATGTAGAGTAACAACAACGTCCACTGTGACGTGGGGTATTCTGTATGTAGAGTAACAACAACGTCCAGTGTGACGTGGGGTATTCTGTATGTAGAGTAGCAACAAACTCCAGCGTGACGTGGGGTATTCTGTCTGTAGAGTAACAACAACGTCCAGCGTGACGTGGGGTATTCTGTGTGTAGAGTAACAACAACCTCCAGCGTGACGTGGGGTATTATGTGTGTAGAGTAACAACAACCTCCAGCGTGACGTGGGGTATTATGTGTGTAGAGTAACAACAACGTCCACTGTGACGTGGGGTATTCTGTATGTAGAGTAACAACAACGTCCACTGTGACGTGGGGTATTCTGTCTGTAGAGTAACAACAACGTCCACTGTGACGTGGGGTATTCTGTATGTAGAGTAACAACAACGTCCACTGTGACGTGGGGTATTCTGTATGTAGAGTAACAACAACGTCCACTGTGACGTGGGGTATTCTGTCTGTAGAGTAACAACAACGTCCAGCGTGACGTGGGGTATTCTGTATGTAGAGTAACAACAACCTCCAGTGTGACGTGGGGTATTCTGTCTGTAGAGTAACTACAACCTCCAGCGTGACGTGGGGTATTCTGTCTGTAGAGTAACAACAACCTCCAGTGTGACGTGGGGTATTCTGTATGTAGAGTAACAACAACCTCCAGTGTGAAGTGGGGTATTCTGTATGTAGAGTAACAACAACCTCCAGTGTGACGTGGGGTATTCTGTATGTAGAGTAACTACAACCTCCAGCGTGACGTGGGGTATTCTGTCTGTAGAGTAACAACAACCTCCAGTGTGACGTGGGGTATTCTGTATGTAGAGTAACAACAACCTCCAGTGTGAAGTGGGGTATTCTGTATGTAGAGTAACAACAACCTCCAGTGTGACGTGGGGTATTATGTGTGTAGAGTAACTACAACCTCCAGTGTAGCAACAACGTCCAGTGTGACGTGGGGTATTCTGTATGTAGAGGTACAACAACCTCCAGTGTGACGTGGGGTATTATGTGTGTAGAGTAACTACAACCTCCAGTGTAGCAACAACGTCCAGTGTGACGTGGGATATTCTGTCTGTAGAGTAACTACAACCTCCAGTGTGACGTGGGGTATTCTGTAAGTAGAGTAGCAACAACCTCCAGTGTGACGTGGGAGTATTATGTTTATAGAGTAACAACAACGTCCAGTGTGACGTGGGATATTATGTTTATAGAGTAACAACAACCTCCAGTGTGACGTGGGGTATTATGTGTGAAGAGTAACAACAACGTCCACTGTGACGTGGGGTATTATGTGTGAAGAGTAACAACAACGTCCACTGTGACGTGGGGTATTCTGTATGTAGAGTAACAACAACGTCCACTGTGACGTGGGGTATTCTGTATGTAGAGTAACAACAACGTCCACTGTGACGTGGGGTATTCTGTATGTAGAGTAACAACAACGTCCACTGTGACGTGGGGTATTCTGTATGTAGAGTAACAACAACGTCCACTGTGACGTGGGGTATTCTGTATGTAGAGTAACTACAACCTCCAGTGTGACGTGGGGTATTCTGTATGTAGAGTAACAACAACGTCCACTGTGACGTGGGGTATTCTGTATGTAGAGTAACAACAACGTCCACTGTGACGTGGGGTATTCTGTATGTAGAGTAACAACAACGTCCACTGTGACGTGGGGTATTCTGTATGTAGAGTAACAACAACGTCCACTGTGACGTGGGGTATTCTGTATGTAGAGTAACTACAACCTCCAGTGTGACGTGGGGTATTCTGTATGTAGAGTAACAACAACGTCCACTGTGACGTGGGGTATTCTGTATGTAGAGTAACTACAACCTCCAGCGTGACGTGGGGTATTATGTGTATAGA
The DNA here is from genome assembly GCF_023055435.1 of Haliotis rufescens. Classification (NCBI taxonomy): domain Eukaryota; kingdom Metazoa; phylum Mollusca; class Gastropoda; order Lepetellida; family Haliotidae; genus Haliotis; species Haliotis rufescens. The sequence goes on from NW_025964372.1 coordinate 9,624,563, forward strand.
GTAACAACAACCTCCAGTGTGACGTGGGGTATTCTGTGTGAAGAGTAGCAACAACCTCCAGTGTGACGTGGGGTATTCTGTATGTAGAGTAGCAACAAACTCCAGTGTGACGTGGGGTATTCTGTATGTAGAGTAGCAACAAACTCCAGTGTGACGTGGGGTATTCTGTATGTAGAGTAGCAACAACCTCCAGTGTGACGTGGGGTATTCTGTGTGAAGAGTAGCAACAACCTCCAGTGTGACGTGGGGTATTCTGTATGTAGAGTAGCAACAAACTCCAGTGTGACGTGGGGTATTCTGTATGTAGAGTAGCAACAAACTCAAGTGTGACGTGGGGTATTCTGTATGTAGAGTAGCAACAACCTCCAGTGTGACGTGGGGTATTCTGTGTGAAGAGTAGCAAAAACCTCCAGTGTGACGTGGGGTATTCTGTATGTAGAGTAGCAACAAACTCCAGTGTGACGTGGGGTATTCTGTGTGAAGAGTAACAACAACGTCCAGTGTGACGTGGGGTATTATGTGTGTAGAGTAGCAACAACCTCCAGTGTGACGTGGGGTATTATGTGTGTAGAGTAACTACAACCTCCAGTGTAGCAACAACCTCCAGTGTGACGTGGGGTATTATGTGTGTAGAGTAGCAACAACCTCCAGTGTGACGTGGGGTATTATGTGTGTAGAGTAACTACAACCTCCAGTGTAGCAACAACCTCCAGTGTGACGTGAGGTATTATGTGTGTAGAGTAACATCAACCTCCAGTGTGACGTGGGGTATTATGTGTGTAGAGTAACTACAACCTCCAGTGTGACGTGGGGTATTATGTGTGTAGAGTAACTACAACCTCCAGTGTGACGTGGGGTATTATGTGTGTAGAGTAACATCAACCTCCAGTGTGACGTGGGGTATTATGTGTGTAGAGTAACTACAACCTCCAGCGTGACGTGGGGTATTATGTGTGTAGAGTAGCAACAACCTCCAGTGTAGCAACAACCTCCAGTGTGACGTGGGGTATTATGTGTGTAGAGTAACAACAACCTCCAGTGTGACGTGGGGTATTATGTGTGTAGAGTAACAACAACCTCCAGTGTGACGTGGGGTATTATGTGTGTAGAGTAACAACAACCTCCAGTGTGACGTGGGGTATTATGTGTGTAGAGTAACAACAACCTCCAGTGTGACGTGGGGTATTCTGTATGTAGAGTAACAACAACGTCCAGTGTGACGTGGGGTATTATGTGTGTAGAGTAACAACAACCTCCAGTGTAGCAACAACCTCCAGTGTGACGTGGGGTATTATGTGTGTAGAGTAACAACAACCTCCAGTGTGACGTGGGGTATTCTGTATGTAGAGTAACAACAACGTCCAGTGTGACGTGGGGTATTATGTGTGTAGAGTAACAACAACCTCCAGTGTGACGTGGGGTATTCTGTCTGTAGAGTAACAACAACGTCCAGTGCGACGTGGGGTATTATGTGTGTAGAGTAACAACAACCTCCAGTGTGACGTGGGGTATTATGTGTGTAGAGTAACAACAACCTCCAGTGTGACGTGGGGTATTATGTGTGTAGAGTAACAACAACCTCCAGTGTGACGTGGGGTATTCTGTGTGTAGAGTAACTACAACCTCCAGTGTAGCAACAACGTCCAGTGTGACGTGGGGTATTATGTGTGTAGAGTAGCAACAACCTCCAGTGTGACGTGGGGTATTATGTGTGTAGAGTAACAACAACCTCCAGTGTGACGTGGGGTATTCTGTGTGTAGAGTAGCAACAACCTCCAGTGTAGCAACAACGTCCAGTGTGACGTGGGGTATTATGTGTGTAGAGTAGCAACAACCTCCAGTGTGACGTGGGGTATTATGTGTGTAGAGTAACTACAACCTCCAGTGTGACGTGGGGTATTATGTGTGTAGAGTAACTACAACCTCCAGTGTAGCAACAACGTCCAGTGTGACGTGGGGTATTATGTGTGTAGAGTAGCAACAACCTCCAGTGTGACGTGGGGTATTATGTGTGTAGAGTAACTACAACCTCCAGTGTGACGTGGGGTATTATGTGTGTAGAGTAACTACAACCTCCAGTGTAGCAACAACGTCCAGTGTGACGTGGGGTATTATGTGTGTAGAGTAGCAACAACCTCCAGTGTGACGTGGGGTATTATGTGTGTAGAGTAACTACAACCTCCAGTGTGACGTGGGGTATTCTGTGTGTAGAGTAGCAACAACCTCCAGTGTAGCAACAACGTCCAGTGTGACGTGGGGTATTCTGTGTGTAGAGTAGCAACAACCTCCAGTGTTGCAACAACGTCCAGTGTGACGTGGGGTATTATGTATGTAGAGTAGCAACAACCTCCAGTGTAGCAACAACGTCCAGTGTGACGTGGGGTATTATGTGTGTAGAGTAGCAACAACCTCCAGTGTGACGTGGGGTATTATGTGTGTAGAGTAACTACAACCTCCAGTGTAGCAACAACGTCCAGTGTGACGTGGGGTATTATGTGTGTAGAGTAGCAACAACGTCCAGTGTGACGTGGGGTATTATGTATGTAGAGTAGCAACAACGTCCAGTGTGACGTGGGGTATTATGTATGTAGAGTAGCAACAACCTCCAGTGTGACGTGGGGTATTATGTGTGTAGAGTAACTACAACCTCCAGTGTGACGTGGGGTATTCTGTGTGTAGAGTAGCAACAACCTCCAGTGTAGCAACAACGTCCAGTGTGACGTGGGGTATTCTGTGTGTAGAGTAGCAACAACCTCCAGTGTTGCAACAACGTCCAGTGTGACGTGGGGTATTATGTATGTAGAGTAGCAACAACCTCCAGTGTAGCAACAACGTCCAGTGTGACGTGGGGTATTATGTGTGTAGAGTAGCAACAACCTCCAGTGTGACGTGGGGTATTATGTGTGTAGAGTAACTACAACCTCCAGTGTAGCAACAACGTCCAGTGTGACGTGGGGTATTATGTGTGTAGAGTAGCAACAACGTCCAGTGTGACGTGGGGTATTATGTATGTAGAGTAGCAACAACGTCCAGTGTGACGTGGGGTATTATGTATGTAGAGTAGCAACAACCTCCAGTGTGACGTGGGGTATTATGTGTGTAGAGTAACTACAACCTCCAGTGTGACGTGGGGTATTATGTGTGTAGAGTAACTACAACCTCCAGTGTAGCAACAACGTCCAGTGTGACGTGGGGTATTATGTGTGTAGAGTAGCAACAACCTCCAGTGTGACGTGGGGTATTATGTGTGTAGAGTAACTACAACCTCCAGTGTAGCAACAACGTCCAGTGTGACGTGGGGTATTATGTGTGTAGAGTAGCAACAACGTCCAGTGTGACGTGGGGTATTATGTGTGTAGAGTAGCAACAACGTCCAGTGTGACGTGGGGTATTATGTGTGTAGAGTAGCAACAACGTCCAGTGTGACGTGGGGTATTATGTGTGTAGAGTAGCAACAACCTCCAGTGTGACGTGGGGTATTATGTGTGAAGAGTAGCAACAACCTCCAGTGTGACGTGGGGTATTATGTGTGAAGAGTAGCAACAACCTCCAGTGTGACGTGGGGTATTCTCTGTGTAGAGTAACATCAACCTCCAGCGTGACGTGGGGTATTATGTGTGTAGAGTAACAACAATATCCAGTAGGAGACTGGAGATATGACCGAGATATTCTGATGATGTTCGTCGGAGCGTCTCTCTGTAGCAGCTGTTCAGACAATTTAGACGATTTGATAAGAAAGTGCTTCAACCTGCTGTTTTTCCTAAGATTTATTTCAGAAACACAAGATCATGTAGACATAATTATGTGAGTATTTGAGTCATAGAGGCAAGAACACCACGGAATGACAGGGTTATAGTAGCTGCATATTGCTTCAGGCACACCTTCAGTAGTTACACAACAAATGACAACAGTAATGTGTGTAGCCGTGTATTTTCAATGTGTGTTCCAAAAGCTGATTTCTTAATCTGAAGTGCGTCGTTTAAAAGGGCCGCGATTTCTCATTCGCAAAACAAACAATATGAACTCTGAACCTTCAGTTGGCATGTGATAAGGTCTTCTAACCAGACTGATTTCGCAATCAATTATTTCGAAGCTATTTTAGTACACACAGAAATGAAATGCTATGGAAATTCTGAAGCACTTTTGTCTTTGTTTGTACGTAACGTTTGTGTTTGGTTGTACGTAACGTTTGTATATGTTTGTATTTAAAGGTTTTTTTTGTCTGTATATAACGTTTGTACTTATCTGTATCGTTTGTACGTAACGTTTTGATGTTTACATAACGTTTGCATTTATTTGTACGTGACGCTTCTATTTGTTTGTACGTACCGTGTGTTTATGTTTGTACGTAAAGTTTGTATTTGTCTGTACATAACGTTTGCACTTATCTGTACATAACGTTTGTATATTTCTGTACCTAACTTTTGTATTTGTCTGTGCATAACAATTGTATTTGTTTGTACGTAACGTTTGTATTTGTTTGTACGTAACGTTTGTATTTGTTTGTACGTAACGTTTGTATATGCTTGTACGTAACGTTTGTATTTGTTTGTACATAACGTTTGTATATGCTTGTACGTAACGTTTGTATTTGTTTGTACGTAACGTTTGTATTTGTTTGTATGTAACGTTTGTATTTGTTTGTACGTAACGTTTGTATTTGTTTGTACGTAACGTTTGTATATGCTTATACGTAACGTTTGTATATGCTTGTTCGTAACGTTTGTATATGCTTGTACGTAACGTTTGTATTTGTTTGTACGTAACGTTTGTATTTGCTTGTACGTAAAGTTTGTATATGCTTATACGTAACGTTTGTATATGCTTGTTCGTAACGTTTGTATATGCTTGTACGTAACGTTTGTATTTGTTTGTACGTAACGTTTGTATTTGCTTGTACGTAAAGTTTGTATATGCTTGTACATAACGTTTGTATATGCTTGTACGTAACGTTTGTATATGCTTGTACGTAACGTTTGTATTTGTTTGTACGTAACGTTTGTATTTCTTTGTACGTAACGTTTGTATTTGTTTGTACTTAACGTTTGTATATGCTTGTACGTAAAGTTTGTATTTGTTTGTATGTAACGTTTGTATTAGTCTTTACATAACGTTTGTATTTGTTTGTACGTAACGTTTGTATTTGTTTGTACGTAACGTTTGTATTTGTTTGTACGTAACGTTTGTATATGCTTGAACGTATCGTTTGTATATGCTTGTACGTAACGTTTGTATTTGTTGGTACGTAACGTTTGTATATGCTTGTACGTAACGTTTGTATTTGTTTGTATGTAACGTTTGTATTTGTCTGTACATAACGTTTGTATTTGTTTGTATGTAACGTTTGTATTTGTTTGTACGTAACGTTTGTATTTGTTTGTACGTAACGTTTGTATATGCTTGTACGTAACGTTGTTATTTGTCTGTACATAACGTTCGTATTTGAACAGGACGTTTATATATTTCTGTACATAACGTTTGTATTTGTCTGTACATAACGTTTGTATTTGTGTGTACGTAACGTTTGCGTGTAGGTAACCAGAGTAGTTTCAAAAAGGTTTTCTAGTATTTGATGCCCAGAAACACTCCCAACATTTCCAGATTTCGCTCATCTTTAAAACACGGGATGTTTGTCGTCATATTACCAACTGGTTTGCTTACCAACATACGCTTCATTGCTCACGATGTATAATTGAGCGTAGATCCGCTCTACCACTACTGTTGACTGAAGCATGCTGCGGTCATTCCACACTGCGAGTGTTGGGTGTAACGCTACCAGTACATCTAAGTTATATCACGGCCCATTGATCGAAAGACCAAACTCACAAAGGTAATCTATTAGCAATTTGCATTGTGTAGTTTGTCAATTTGTGTCAATTTGTTTTAATCTAATCACCGAATTAGTTAGTAGTTAGTCACAGTGCAAACATGTGTGTATGCTCTGTAAAAGAGGCAATGTGCATCCCTCTTCAAGATCTGTGGCAGGTTTCAGAGGGGCTTGCAATATATGTGTACAATACTCAACAACAGGATAAAGTTACTCAACAGATACCACAACAGCTGGTTTACATAACAAGGTTATAGGTTAGGCAGACTACTTGACATGTGTTCACATGTATTATGTATATCAACCTCTACAGGGGCATCTGCTGGCCGCAAGTGCGGTGCACCGTAGTGCACGTTTCCCAGTAAAACAAGGCAGGTGCTGTGCTCCATCAGATGTCAGAAACATGTTGGAAGGGTGAACACTTGGTACTACAATAATGAGCAAGACGGAGAAAGGCCACACACACAGAAGTTGACCAGTGCAGCTGTCACGGTGCAGCCTGTTCGTGGGACGCTGTGTTGTCTCCCCTGGTGCGCCACCTGCAAGCAAAACACCGCATCTAATCTAGACTAAATACATATATCGTCTCAAAAGTTAAGTGTATTTTAATCACATGAAAAGGAGAGAGCACAAGTTATCACAACTTAGATCGTTCTCTTGCACAGATTTACAGATACATGTACAATCAATATATTAAATGGCAGAATGGAACGTAAAGAAGAGAAACAGCAAAACGTATGTATGTACCTTCTTATAGGTGAACGTAGTTTATTTAGACGTAATACAGACCCAAAGGCCCTGGATACACATGGAGAAGTAGAGGCAGAACACATCATCACTTACATAGCCAGATATATATATATATATATACACTCTTCAAAAAATAGAAACGCATAGGTGTTTTGAGAATTCCAACTAGCTTTTTTTTCCCAGCTATCGTCATAAAGACAATTCTTATGTTTGATTACCGTTAATCATGTCATGTTCGTTGTGCATTGCGCGCAAACACATCTCAAAATGCTTTTTTGTAAACGTTTATCAGCAAAAATGCAAAGGATGCACGGAAATTGCTTTCAGAAAAAGTTTTCAGCACAATGCACGTGCAAAATGTTGGAAACAAGAGTAGAGACACTGACTATAAAAGACCGTTTTAATTTCATCAGTTCATTACGAATTTTCTGACGTGAACGGAGATCTAAAAATGCCAAGATTAACTGCAGCTGACCGAAATATCGCCATTGGACGTTTGGAAGCAGGGGAGTCCCAGTCTGCCGTTGCAAGACACTTCATCGTTCACCAAAGCACCATATCTCGACTATGGGATCGATATACCCGCACTTATTCGACTCAAGATCATCCCTGAAGTGGAAGACTAAGAGTGACCCCCCCTGCTCAGGATCGGTACATCCGGTTGCATCACCTTCGGAATCGATTTGCTACAGCTACGGACACTGCAGGACAAGTGCCTTGTATGCGAAAAATGTCCGACCAAACCATCAGAAATCGTCTGAGGGAAGTGGGAATTCGAGCGAGACGACCAAAAGTTGGACCTGTCTTGCGACGTCTACACCGTCAACGACGTGTCCGGTGGTGCAACAGAGTGCAGGCATGGGATCTCAGGAACTGGCGACGCGTTTGGTTCAGCGATGAGTCACGTTTTCTTCTTCAACGACGGGGTGGAAGACAACGTGTATACCGACGTCGACATGAACGTTTTGCGCCGAACTGCGTTCGACAGGTGGACCGATTTGGTGGAGGGAGTGTCATGGTGTGGGGAGCCATATACTACACGGGTAGATCACAGTAAGGGGTTGTCCAGGGCAATCTTACAGCAAACCGATACATAGACCAAAATCTGCGTCCTCACCTCCTCCCAACTTTTGACCGCGGAGTTGTTCCAACATGACAACGCTCGGCCCCTTAATTTCCTTTTTAATGAGAACATCAATGTCCTTCCATGGGCGTCCAAATCGCCTGATCTCGAACCGGTTGAACATTTGTGGGACGAACTTGATCGACGCGTCCGTCAACGTCACCAGCGTCCCCACACACTGGCACAACTCGCCAACGCCTTACAGGAGGAATGGCGAAGAATTCCCCACGAAAAAATCCGATGACTTGTGCAATCTGTGCCAAGGAGGTGTCGAGCAGTGACGGCTGCAAGAGGTGGTGTGACCAGGTACTGACCATGACGCCACCGTGTGGCTACACATGTGCAATGACTGAACTGAATTAATGCTGACAATGACGACAATGCTTTTATCGATCACTGTGTCTAATTTCATTTGATTGTGTTCACGCATATTCTGTGTTGATACTTTTACCTCCGCTTAATAAATAGCCTTATTTTTTAACAATGCGCTGCTTTTTTTTTGAAGAGTGTAAATAGCCTGTTTTTAGACGGTTGCATTGATGATAGAATAAGCATATTAGATTTGTGGCTTGTAGTCGGAATCTCGTAACTTGAAACTATGGTCCTTGTGAGCTTCTAATGAACCAAATATTACTTACCGAATACCTGTCATACCGTGTGGGAGTATATCGACGTTGACGCTGGGGGCGACTCACCTGTAATAAGCTGTTATCCCGGAAGGAGGGCGATGGGTGAACTACACGTTGCTTACCCTTTTTGCGGACACCCTGTGTTATCCCTGTTTTTTAATGATCCATTCATATATTTTTCACCACTATTTTGCATTTTACACCTAATAGAAGTCCGTCGTGTGCGATCGTATCGACGTCAACACAGAGTGCTTCTCACCTGTATTCAGGTCCTATCATGGTATGATGGTGATGAACTTCTCCCCACTGAAGTGCTCTTTCAAGGACAGTGGGGCCTGCAATGTCCCGTTGATATGTAATCGTACTGTCCTGAAAATGTTATTAACAAATGTCATCTCTGTAATATATATATTTCCATGTGACATCAGTCTCAGTTTGAGTACTGCCTAAGATTCCGCCGGTAAATTCTACAACAACATGGCACATTCTTCAGGTGAGTCATATCATATGATGTATAGAAGCAACGGAGCAATTGAACGCTACTAAAAAAATGGCAAAAATAAGAATCGTGTCTTTAGAGAACCGATTTCTGCTTCTGCATTTCAAAATGAGTGTGTTACTCTTGTAAACAAAGACAAATGTGTTTCACAAGAAAATATATACAAGATACAATTTCAGTGGCCATTTAATGTGGAAATATATTAAAGTATGTGAAGTATAGCACAATTTCATTATACTATACTTTCACTGCTACCCATACAAAAACTGAATTTGAATGACTGTTGGAAATTTTAATTTTAATAGAGCCACAAACTCATCTGACTTATGAAGACACTTCAATCATCAACATTATTTTGGTACAAACATCTGTAGCAACATGAAGCAAACATGGTTACAAAAATTCTAGGAAAAAAAAGGATGCGTATTTTTTAACCACTTTTTTGACAATGAGGCTGAGTGCAAATAGTGATGCTGATCAGACCTGGACCTTCTAGAAGTCAGTACGCCCACACACAATGTAAGACCGGTGCCCTTGCAATGACAATAATGTTTAATATTCAAACTGTAAGTGTATCCTGTGTAGGCCTCGGCGGTCAAAGTTATGACTGTTATCACTTTGACCAGCCAAGGGGTAACACTAGTCTAATTGACCAAACGCTAGGCCGACGTCCGTGGACGTGTACAGTTCGGACCTGCTTGAACTTGTTTCGCTATTTCCTCTTACATCACAGGACCATCCCCAGGCGGCCTCATCTAATGCTGCTTGAACGTTTTCTTCATGAGCCCAAGGGATTTCTCTGGCTACCACGGGTAGGCTAGTATACGGTGGACCTACGATATGGTTCACATGACAGCCTTTTCACACCAACTTATGCTATTTCGCTGTAAAGGTGAAAATTCATAATATCGCAAGACAAAATACCAACTACACCCATGTGTAAGCCCCACTACCAAATACACCCACGTGTTAACCCTACTACCAACAACACCCATGTGTTAACCCTACTACCAACTTCATCCATGTGTTATCCCAAATTTCAACAACACCATGTGTTATCCCCACTACCAACAACACCCATGTGTTAACCCTACTACCAACAACACCCATGTGTTATCCCTACTACCAACAACACCCATGTGTTAACCCTACTACGAACTTCATCCATGTGTTATCCCCACTATCAACAACACCATGTTTTGGCCAACTACCAACAACACACATGTGTTATCCCTACTACCAACAACCCCCATGTGTTATCCCCACTACCAACAACACACATGTGTTATCACCACTACCAACTACACCCATGTGTTATCCCCACTACCAACAACACACATGTGTTATCCCCACTACCAACTACACCCATGTGTTATCCCCACTACAAACTACACCCATGTGTTATCCCCACTACCAACTACCAACTGTGTTATCCCCACTACCAATTACATGCATGTGTTATCCCCACTACCAACTACACCCATGTGTTATCCCCACTACCAACAACACACATGTGTTAGCCCAACTACCAACAGCACACATGTGTTATCCCCACTACCAACAACACACATGTGTTTTCCCCACTACCAACTACACCCATGTGTTATCCCCACTACCAACAACCCCCATGTGTTATCCCCACTACCAACAACCCCCATGTGTTATCCCCACTACCAACAACCCCCATGTGTTATCCCCACTACCAAATACACCCATGTGTTATCCCCACTACCAACAACCCCCATGTGTTATCCCCACTACCAACAACACACATGTGTTATCCCTACTACCAACAACACACATGTGTTATCCCCACTACCAACTACACCCATGTCATATCCCCAATACCAACTACCAACTGTGTTATCCCCACTACCAATTACATGCATGTGTTATCCCCACTACCAACAACACCCATGTGTTATCCCCACTACCAAAAACACCCATGTGTTATCCCCACTACCAACTACACCCATGTGTTATCCCCACTACCAATTACATGCATGTTTTTATCCCCACTACCAACAACACACATGTGTTATCCCCACTATCAACAACACCCATTTGTTAGCCCAACTACCAACTACATCCACGTGCTAGCTCCACTACCAACTACACCCTTGCGCTAGCCACACTACCAACTGCACCCATGTGTTAGACACACTACCAACAACACCAATGTGTCAGCCCCACTACCAACTACATCCACGTGCTAGCTCCACTACCAACTACACCCTTGCGCTAGCCTCACTACCAACAACACCCATGTGTCAGCCCCATCACCAACTACACCCATGTGTTAGCCCAACTACCAACTACCCCCATGTGTTAGCCATACTACCAACTACGTCCATGTGCTAGCCACACTACCAACTACACCCATGTGAAAGCCCAACTACCAACTACACCCCTGTGTTAGTCATACTACCAACTACGTCCATGTGTTATCCCCACTACCAATAACATGCATGTGTTATCCCCACTACCAACTACACCCATGTGTTAGCCCCACTACCAACTACACCCATGTGTTAGCCCCACTACCAACTACACCCATGTGCTAGCCATACTACCAACTACACCCATGTGCTAGCCACACTACCAACTACACCCATGTGCTAGCCATACTACCAACTACACCAATGTGTCAGCCACACTACCAACTACATCTACGTGCTAGCCCCACTACCAACTACGTCCATGTGCTAGCCACACTACCAACTACACTCATGTGTTAGCCTCACTACCAACAACACCCATGTGCTAGCCACACTACCAACAACACACTTGTGTTATCCAAACTACCAACTCAACCATGTGTTAGCCATACTACCAACTACACCCATGTGCTAGCCTCACTACCAACTACACCCATGTGCTAGCCACACTACCAACTACACCCATGTGCTAGCCACACTACCAACTACACCCATGTGTCAGCCACACTACCAACTACATCTACGTGCTAGCCCCACTACCAACTACGTCCATGTGTCAGCCACACTACCAACTACATCTACGTGCTAGCCCCACTACCAACTACGTCCATGTGTCAGCCACACTACCAACTACATCTACGTGCTAGCCACACTACCAACTACACCCATGTGTCAGCCACACTACCAACTACATCTACGTGCTAGCCCCACTACCAACTACGTCCATGTGCTAGCCATACTACCAACTACACCCATGTGTCAGCCACACTACCAACTACATCTACGTGCTAGCCCCACTACCAACTACGTCCATGTGCTAGCCACACTACCAACTACACTCATGTGTTAGCCTCACTACCAACAACACCCATGTGCTAGCCACACTACCAACAACACACTTGTGTTATCCAAACTACCAACTCAACCATGTGTTAGCCATACTACCAACTACACCCATGTGCTAGCCTCACTACCAACAACACCCATGTGCTAGCCACACTACCAACTACACCCATGTGTCAGCCACACTACCAACTCCATCTACGTGCTAGCCCCACTACCAACTACGTCCATGTGCTAGTCACACTACCAACTACACTCATGTGTTAGCCTCACTACCAACAACACCCATGTGCTAGCCACACTACCAACAACACACTTGTGTTATCCAAACTACCAACTACACCCATGTGTTAGCCATACTACCAACTACACCCATGTGCTAGCCACACTACCAACTACACCCATGTGTCAGCCACACTACCAACTACATCTACGTGCTAGCCCCACTACCAACTGCTTCCATGTGCTAGCCATACTACCAACTACACCCATGTGAAAGCCCCACTACCAACTACACCCATGTGTTAGCCACACTACCAACCTACGTCCATGTGAAAGCCCCACTACCAACTACACCCATGTGTTAGCCACACTACCAACAACTCCCATGTGTTATCCCCACTACCAACTACACCCATGTGTCAGCCACACTACCAACTACACCCATGTGAAAGCCACACTACCAACTACACCCATGTGTTAGCCACACTACCAACAACTCCCATGTGCTAGCCACACTACCAACTACACCCATGTGAAAGCCCAACTACCAACTACACCCCTGTGTTAGTCATACTACCAACTACGTCCATGTGTTATCCCCACTACCAATAACATGCATGTGTTATCCCCACTACCAACTACACCCATGTGTTAGCCCCACTACCAACTACACCCATGTGTTATCCCCACTACCAACTACACCCATGTGCTAGCCATACTACCAAATACACCCATGTGCTAGCCACACTACCAACAACACCCATGTGCTAGCCATACTACCAACTACACCCATGTGTCAGCCACACTACCAACTACATCTACGTGCTAGCCCCACTACCAACTACGTCCATGTGCTAGCCACACTACCAACTACACCCCTGTGTTAGCCTCACTACCAACAACACCCATGTGCTAGCCACACTACCAACAACACACTTGTGTTATCCAAACTACCAACTCAACCATGTGTTAGCCATACTACCAACTACACCCATGTGCTAGCCCCACTACCAACTACACCCATGTGCTAGCCATACTACCAACTACACCCATGTGCTAGCCACACTACCAACTACACCCATGTGCTAGCCATACTACCAACTACACCCATGTGTCAGCCACACTACCAACTACATCTACGTGCTAGCCCCACTACCAACAACATCCATGTGAAAGCCCCACTACCAACTACACCCATGTGTTATCCCCACTACCAACTACACCCATGTGTCAGCCACACTACCAACAACACACTTGTGTTATCCAAACTACCAACTCAACCATGTGTTAGCCATACTACCAACTACACCCATGTGCTAGCCTCACTACCAACTACGTCCATGTGCTAGTCACACTACCAACTACACTCATGTGTTAGCCTCACTACCAACAACACCCATGTGCTAGCCACACTACCAACAACACACTTGTGTTATCCAAACTACCAACTACACCCATGTGTTAGCCATACTACCAACTACACCCATGTGCTAGCCACACTACCAACTACACCCATGTGTCAGCCACACTACCAACTACATCTACGTGCTAGCCCCACTACCAACTGCGTCCATGTGCTAGCCATACTACCAACTACACCCATGTGAAAGCCCCACTACCAACTACACCCATGTGTTAGCCACACTACCAACCTACGTCCATGTGAAAGCCCCACTACCAACTACACCCATGTGTTAGCCACACTACCAACAACTCCCATGTGCTAGCCACACTACCAACTACACCCATGTGAAAGCCCAACTACCAACTACACCCCTGTGTTAGTCATACTACCAACTACGTCCATGTGTTATCCCCACTACCAATAACATGCATGTGTTATCCCCACTACCAACTACACCCATGTGTTAGCCCCACTACCAACTACACCCATGTGTTATCCCCACTACCAACTACACCCATGTGCTAGCCATACTACCAACTACACCCATGTGCTAGCCACACTACCAACTACACCCATGTGCTAGCCATACTACCAACTACACCAATGTGTCAGCCACACTACCAACTACATCTACGTGCTAGCCCCACTACCAACTACGTCCATGTGCTAGCCACACTACCAACTACACTCATGTGTTAGCCTCACTACCAACAACACCCATGTGCTAGCCACACTACCAACAACACACTTGTGTTATCCAAACTACCAACTCAACCATGTGTTAGCCATACTACCAACTACACCCATGTGCTAGCCCCACTACCAACTACACCCATGTGCTAGCCATACTACCAACTACACCCATGTGCTAGCCACACTACCAACTACACCCATGTGCTAGCCATACTACCAACTACACCCATGTGTCAGCCACACTACCAACTACACCCATGTGAAAGCCCCACTACCAACTACACCCATGTGTTATCCCCACTACCAACTACACCCATGTGTCAGCCACACTACCAACTACACCCATGTGAAAGCCCCACTACCAACTACACCCATGTGTTAGCCACACTACCAACAACTCCCATGTGTTATCCCCACTACCAACTACGTCCATATGCTAGCCCAACTACCAATTACACCCATGTGCTAGCCACACTACCAACAACACCCATGTGTTAGCCCAACTACCAACTACACCCATGTGTCAGCCATACTACCAACTACACCCATGTGAAAGCCCCACTACCAACAACACCCATGTGAAAGCCCCACTACCAACTACACCCATGTGTTAGCCATACTACCAACTACACCCATGTGTCAGCCATACTACCAACAACACCCATGTGAAAGCCCCACTACCAACAACACCCATGTGAAAGCCCCACTACCAACTACATCCATGTGTTAGCCACACTACCAACCTACGTCCATGTGCTAGCCCCACTACCAACTACATGCATGTGTTATCCCCACTACCAACTACACCCATGTGTCAGCCCCATCACCAACTACACCCATGTGTTAACCCAACTACCAACTACACCCATGTGTTAGCCATACTACCAACTACACCAATGTGTCAGCCCCACTACAAACTACATCTACGTGCTAGCCACACTACCAACTACATCTACGTGCTAGCCCCACTACCAACTACACCCATGTGCTAGCCTCACTACCAACAACACCCATGTGTTAGCCCAACTACCAACTACACCCATGTGTTAGCCCAACTACCAACTACACCCATGTGTTAGCCATACTACCAACTACGTCCATGTGCTAGCCACACTACCAACTACACCCATGTGTTCGCTCCACTACCAACTGCACCCATGTGCTAAATATCATCATGTCATTCTGGAAAACACATATTTGCTGCATATCATATTTCATAATGATACATGCAGGCCTCAGGCGTTTACCACTTTTCTGAATCCCACGAGCATAGGCATGGTGCTGACAAACCTAGAAGCATAATTTTGGCGAACCGGGATTTGAACCCATGATCATAGGTTTCTGGCGAACCCATGGAACGCAACTCTGCACGCATCGTTGCAGTTTGGCAAAACTAAATACATCTTTTCCGATTTACTGCCCACACTAGCGGAGTCATGCATATACAATAAATGCATAATCAGTAGTCTCTCTTACAGATCCCAGCGCACAGCAAATAAAGGTTCACGCTACATTCTCATCCCCCTCTCAGTCCTGGCAGCTGATAACTCATCCCCTTTCACCTCCTGAAATTAAGAGTCTTGACGACTTCTTCACAGAATTATCTATATTTAAACTTATACATAACTATAAGTATTCTGGTCTGAGTCAGCTGGTGTCAGTATTCATGCGCAGCCAAGCAGAGAGACATTCTCCGTCTGATGAGCTCTTCTAACTGTAACGGATCTGGCTATTCTACAACAATAGAGGGGGCGGTCACGCCGAAGACCGTGGTTCAATTCTGGACATCGGTACAATGTGTGAGGTACATTTTTGGTGTAAAGCGGGATAAAACCGTACTCACTCACTCACTGCAACAATAGATACATGTGGAGTGGGTGAGTGGCTGGTATAACGCCGCTTTGTATTCCAGTTATATCACGGCGTGTCAGTTTGATGTGGGAGGAAAGCCCAAAGTACATTAGGTCGAAGACTTTTACCACTTTGGTGAAACCCTCGAGTACAGGTATGGTGCTGACAAACCTAGAAACATAGACGGGGCGAATTGGGATTCGAACCTACGATCATAGGTTTAGGCGTGCCCATGGGACGCACAGCGAATACCGGAGCCTTAAACGACTGTATTGTCTCACGTGTCATTGGTGCAGCTAACAAACACCATGTCGCGGAACGTCTTTATGCTGTCACAGATGTTGTCGAACTGGCTGAGGGTGTTGTTGTGGTCGTGGTTGTCGTCACTGTACTTCACCTCGTCGTTCACGCTCCAGTACATCCGCTCTGAAGCCACAACGTGCAGAACACATTCATGTAGCTCCTATATCTGTCTATTTGTGAATGAATATATAACTATAGGTAAAACAAAATACTAAAACCTACCCTGTAAAAAACTGTGTTTAGATCCTTAACACAAACCTTAACACGTTACTTGTCCCATTATTTCAACACGTCTAAAACTGTTCAGTATTGTGTTTAGCGAACGTATTTGAAAAGTGGTTAACACCCCGATCCCCCTTGAAATTCATTGTCGTTCATTCATGGGGGCGCGCTCTTTACGTTTAATGGGCATGTTTGTGTGTTAGGGGAGGGGAGACTTGAGAAAGTTAAGGGTCCATCACAGTAATCAGGTGTATACTTTCGTTGTCAGCATCCTGAGTGAGTTAACTGACTTCAAAAGTCCAGTTTCCACCCTTGCCGAACTAGGCTGGAATTCCTGGGCTCGATCGAAGCGCCACCAGTGGCTATTACGAGTTATGTCCCTTCTATGCCTCTCCTATGGACCAATCAGATTCCAACTCTCGTATCACTTGCATTTGTTTCAAACAAAATGGCGGCGCCAAGTTGATCGATAATCAAGATCTATATTGTGATAAAACGGATCTTACATCGCGATGTGCATCAAATCACGTGAGCACCTTGATTAAAAACATGAAACGATTTTCAAAAGTATCTGTGACTCTGAATTGGTAGTGCACATGCAGTGCAAATCCTGCAATCGACCGAAATCTGCATGACACTTTACGAACCGGATTTCGATTTCATTGCGCGATTTTGATTCGACTATGCATAGACTCGTTAGTCCAGCCGAAATCTAACTACCTCATACTAGCCTTGTTCGGCATGGTAGGAAACTGGACTTTTATAGTCAGTTTACTCACTTGCCAATGGAAGCTGTTGTGGTATGTGTGTCTGTGAATCTTATTTGCGTATGTATTGTCTACATAAATTATACCTCCTAATGCCCAATGATATGCACCTTATTTAACAATGTATAAATTCTAACCATTTTTAGATTATGGGGAAATTGTGTTTTGTCTGTGAGACTATAGCTCATTTCATGTGTAATAGACCCAAAACGTGTTTAGACAGAACACACCAAATGTGTATTCCGTTTAGGATTCCTTCAGAACACACTTTTACATTGTTACTTAGTGAACACGTGTATGATATCAAGAAGCCACATTGTTGCAACAAATGAACGTATTTTTTTATTTTAAAAATAAGTAAGTACTGCTTTCTTATAAATGGGCATTATTGAAACAGACCGTCAGAACAAAGTACATGATTCCCAATTAAATATTTAAGAATTGACTTTCACTTTGTGTGAGTTCATTGGAGTATCAACCTTCAGAGAGTGATGGCCAAACTGTATGAACGTCGGATACAATTTTTATCACAATTTCTTACCTCAAAGGATGTAGGCTAAGATCTAAACACAATTTAATTTAGTACGTGTGACTTCATACACTGACAGCCATACAACAACCAGATATATTGCGGAGTAAAATAGTTCCCCAAAAGAGAGGTGACATGAGCGTATGGATGCACAACTTGTTCTTCAGAAACATCTTACGCAGCACATGTGTTCAAATCATATCCTCATTTGATGAGAAAGTTCTGTGAATAACTACCTCAGTAAGTCAGTCACAATGACAGCGCGTCGTAATACATTTACATCAAGTACAAGACGTCAAAATCGCCGACACGATAAACGTGACGGGAGAGATTTCCGAAGTTGTTAATGAACCTGTGGCGGTTACATGTGTTAGTCATCACTGATCAACTGGCTGATCATTGAAAGGTGAATAAAGATGCGTCAGACAGACACTAAGGTAAATTCATAGATTGCTGGAGCCTAAATAAATGCAATAACACGTGACCAATTCAGCTAATCAAAATACAGGAATTTCAATGAACACAACGAAAATTTAATTATTGTGTGTTGAATGTATCATTGCATTCTTCTGTAAGATTATACTAAGTGCGGACCTTAGCTTCTGAGAGAAGTAATCGGCTTTTGTTGTGCTGCTAGCAGCGAGAGGTCATACTGAAATACGAGGGGTGTTCATGAAAGATTTCCCCTAAACCTCTTAGGGTTATCATGTTTGGTTGAAATTTCACATGTGTAATGATACATGTATCTATGGGTTATGTCTGAATTTGCAGCACCGAACTATTAATCTTACCACTATTACAGGTGTTATGATCGAGTAGGGTGTGACAATGGAGGCAGTAGAATACCGAGCAGTGATTAGATTTTTATATTTGAAAGGTCGCACACAAAAAGAAACTTTCGATGAAATGAAAGCAACTTAGTGGGAAGATGCCCCATCATATGACGTTGTTAAACACTGACATCGCCAGTTCAAGTGTGGTCGGACATCTGTGGAAACAGCTGCCATTCCTGGTCGCCCCCATTGATGAGGTCACTATCCATCAAGTGGAGACCGCCATTTTGGCAGACCGACGTATAACTGTTCGTCCACTAGGTCCATCGGAAGTGGGTCAGGGGAAATCTTTAATGAACACCCCTCGTATGTGGAATTGAGAGAGTAGATACTGTGAGAGGTGATATCGAGAGAGGTGATATTGAGAGAGATGATACTGAAACATGTTGTACTGAGAGAGTAGATACTGAGAGAGGTGATATCGAGAGAGGGATAATATTGAGAGAGGTGATGTTGAGAGAGGTGATATTGAGAGTGGGATAATATTGAGAGAGGTGATGTTGAGAGAGGTGATATTGAGGGATGTGATATTGAGAGACGTGATACTCAGAGGGATAATATTGAGAGAGGTGATGTTGAGAGAGGTGATATTGAGAGAGGTTTTACTGAAACATGTGGTACTGAGAGAGTAGATACTGAGAGAGGTTTTACTGAGGGAGGTGATCTTGAGCTCCTCGAGAGAGGTGATATTGGGATGGGAGATGTGAGGTGAAGTTTGGTTTAACGTCGCGTCCAAGATTATTGTACTTATATAGCGACGTGCATGCGTGCGTGCGTGCGTGTGTGGCTGCTTGTACTAGTCCGGACTGATGCCAATTTATAGTGCTAGCTCACTGAGATGCCATACCGCAGTTTAACATGAATATCCCACTCAGACACAGTATACTCACTCCGAACCGACCAGTCCTTGTATTAGCCCCGAAATGCCGAGCGCCAAACAGGGTAACAACAAGTACCATCCTTTAATGTCTTTTGGTTTGACGCGGCCGGGGATCGAACCCAGGACCTTCCGCTCTCGATATTGGCAGAGGTGATATTGAGAGAAGTGATATTGAGAGAGGTGATATTGAGGAAGATGATATTTAGAGTGGTGATACTTGAAGATGTGGTACTGAGTGAGTAGATACTGAGAGAGGTGATATTGAGAGAAGTGATATTGAGAGTAAGTGAGTGAGTGAGTTGGGTTTAACGCCGCTTTTAAAAGTATTCCAGTTATATCACGGCGTGTCAGCTTAATGTGGGAGGAAAGCCCGAAGTGATGCAGGTCTCAGACGTTTACCACTTCGGTGAAACCCACGAGCACGGGTATGGTGCTGACAAACCTAGAAACATAATCGGGGAGAACCGGGATTCGAACCAACACTCATAAGTTTCTGGCCTGCCCAAGGGAGGTGATATTGAGAGAGGTGATATTGAGAGAGTTGACACTGAAAGTTGTGGTACTGAGAGAATAGACAGGGAGTAAGGTGATATTGAGAGAGGTGATATTGAGAGAAGTGATATTGAGTGAGTAGACAGTGAGGAGGGTTACACTCAGAGAGGTGACATTGAGAGAGTAGACAGTGAGGGAGAATATATTTAGAGAGCAGATAAGGAGGGAGGTGATAATGAGAAAGGTGAAACTGAGAGAGTAGACAGGGAGTGAGGTGATATTAAGAGAAGTGATATTGAGAGAAGTGATATTGAGAGAGGTGATATTTAGAGTGGTGATACTGAAAGATGTGGTACTGAGAGAGTAGATATTGAGAGAGGTGATATTGAGAGAGTAGACAGGGAGGGAGGTGATATTGAGAGAGGTGATACTGAGAAAGTAGACAGTGAGGGAGGTGATATTAAAAGAGGTGATATTGAGAGAGTAGACAGGGAGTGAGGTGATATTGAGAGAGGTGATATTGAGAGAGTAGACAGGGAGTGAGGTGATATTGAGAGAGGTGATACTGAGAGCGTAGACAGTGAGGGAGGTGATATTGAGAGAGTAGACAGTGAGGGAGGTGATATTGAGAGAGTAGACAGGGAGGGAGGTGATATTGAAAAAGTAGACAGTGAGAGAGGTGATATTGAGAGAGTAGACAGTGAGGTAGGTGATATTGAGAGAGGTGATACTAAGAGAGTAGACAGTGAGAGCGGTGATATTGAGACAGAAAACAGTGAGGAGGGTGACACTGAGAGAGTAGACAGTTAGGGAGGTGATATTGAGAGAGTAGACAGTGAGGGAGGTGAGTGTGGTGATATTGAGAGAGTAGACAGTGAGGGAGGTGATACTGAGAGAGTAGACAGGGAGTGAGGTGGTATTGAGAGTATAGACAGTGAGGGAGGTGATATTGATAGAGGTGATACTGAGAGAGTAGACAGTGAGGGAGGTGATATTGAGAGAGGTGATACTGAGAGAGCAGACAGTGAATAAGGTGATATTAAGAGAGGTGATATTGAGAGAGTAGACAGGGAGTGAGGTAATATTAAGAGAGGTTATATTGAGAGAAGTGATATTGAGAGAGGTGATATTTAGAGTGGTGATACAAAGATGAGGTACTGAGAGAGGTGATTTTGAGAGGTGATACTGAGAGAGTAGACAGGGAGTGAGGTGATATTAAGAGAAGTGATATTAAGAGAAGTGATATTGAGAGAAGTGAAATTGAGAGAGGTGATATTTAGAGTGGTGATACTGAAAGATGTGGTACTGAGCGAGTAGATACTGAGAGAGATGATATTGAGAGAGGTTATATTGAGAGAGTAGACAGTAGGAGCGGTGATATTGAGAGTAGACAGTGAGGAGGTTTACACTGAGAGAGTCGACATTGAGAGAGTATACAGTGAGGGAGGTGATATTAAGAGAGTAGACAGTAAGGGAGGTGATATTGAGAGAGAAGACGGTTAGTAAGGTGATATTGAGAGAGGTGATACTGAGAGAGTAGACAGTGAGGAGGGTGACACTGAGACAGCTGATATTGAAAGTGTAGACAGTGAGAGAGGTGATATTGAGAAAGTAGACAGCGAGGGAGGTGATATTGAGAGAGTAGACAGTGAGAGGGGTGATATTGAGAGAGTAGACGGTGAGGAAGGTGATATTGAGAGAGGTGATACTGAGACAGTAGACAGAAAGGGAGGTGATATTGAGAGGGTAGACAGTGAGGGAGGTGATATTGAGAGAGTAGACAGTGAAGGAGGTTATATTGAGAGAGGTGATATTGAGAGAAATGATATTGAGAAAGAAGACCGTGAGGGAGGTGATATTGAGAGAGTAGACAGTGAGGGAGGTGATATTGAGAGAGTAGACAGTGAAGGAGGTGATATTGAGAGAGTAGACTGTGAGGGAGGTGAGAGGTGATATTGAATGAGTAGACACTAAGAGAGGTGATATTGAAAGTGTAGACAGTGAGAGGGGTGATATTAAGAGAGGTGATATTGAGAAAGTAGACAGTGAGGGAGGTGATATTGAGTGAGTAGACAGTGAGGGAGGTGATATTGAGGGAGTAGACGGTGAGGAAGGTGATATTGAGAGAGGTGATACTGAGACAGTAGACAGTGAGGGAGGTGATATTGAGAGAGTAGACAGGGAGGGAGGTGATATTGAGAGAGGTTATATTGAGAGAGTAGACAGTTAGGGAGGTGATATTGAGAGAGTAGACAGTGAAGGAGGTTATATTGAGAGAGGTGATATTGAGAGAAATGATATTGAGAAAGTAGACAGTAAGGGAGGTGATATTGAGAGAGTAGACAGTGAGGGAGGTGATATTGAGAGAGTAGACAGTGAAGGAGGTGATATTGAGAGAGTAGACTGTGAGGGAGGTGAGAGGTGATATTGAGTGAGTAGACAGTGAGGGAGGTGATATTGAGGGAGATGATATTGAGAAAGTAGACATTGAGGGAGGTGATATTGAGAGAGTAGACAGTGAGGGAGGTTATATTGAGGGAGATGATATTGAGACAGTAGGCGGTGAGGGAGGTGATATTGAGAGAGTAGACACTGAAAGAGGTGACATTGAGAGAGTAGACAGTGAGAGAGGTGATATCGAGAGAGGTGATACTGAGAGAGTAGACAGTTAGGGAGGTGATATTGAGAGAGTAGACAGTGAGGTAGGTGAGTGTGGTGATATTGAGAGAGTAGACAGTGAGGGAGGTTATATTGAGAGGGTAGACAGGGAGTGGGGTGATATTGAGAGAGTAGACAGTGAGGGAGGTGATATTGAGAGAGTAGACAGGGAGTGAGGTGGTATTGAGAGAATAGACAGTGAGGGAGATGATATTGAGAGAAGTGCTACTGAGAGAGTAGACAGTGATGGAGGTGATATTGAGAGAGGTGATATTGAGAGATTAGACAGGGAGTGAGGTAATATTAAGAGAGGTTATATTAAGAGAGGTTATATTGAGAGAAGTGATATTAAGAGTGGTGATACAAAGATGAGGTACTGAGAGAGGTGATTTTGAGAGGTGATATTTAGAGTTGTGATACTGAAAGATGTGGTACTGAGAGAGGTGATTTTGAGAGGTGATATTTAGAGTTGTGATACTGAAAGATGTGGTACTGAGCGAGTAGATACTGAGAGAGGTGATATTGAGAGAGGTTATATTGAGAGAGTAGACAGTGAGGGAGGTGATATTGAGAGAGTAGACAGTGAAGGAGGTGATATTGAGAGAGTAGACTGTGAGGGAGGTGAGAGGTGATATTGAGTGAGTAGACACTAAGAGAGGTGATATTGAAAGTGTAGACAGTGAGAGAGGTGATATTAAGAGAGGTGATATTGAGAAAGTAGACAGTGAGGGAGGTGATATTAAGAGAGGTGATATTGAGAGAGTAAACAGGGAGTGAGGTGATATTAAGAGAGGTGATATTGAGAGAAGTGATATTTAGAGTGGTGATACAAAGATGAGGTACGGAGGGAAGTGATTTTGAGAGGTGATACTGAAAGAGTAGACAGGGAGTGAGGTGATATTAAGAGAAGTGATATTGAGAGAAGTGATATTGAGAAAGGGGATATTTAGAGTGGTGATACTGAAAGATGTGGTACTGAGAGAGTAGATACTGAGAGAGGTGATATTGAGAGAGGTTATATTGAGAAAGTAGACAGTGGGAGCGGTGATATTGAGAGAGTAGACAGTGAGGGAGGGTTACACTGAGAGGGGTGACATTGATAAAGTAGACAGTGAGAGAGGTGATATTGAGAGATTAGACAGTGAGGTAGGTGATATTAAGAGAGTAGAAAGTGAGGGAGGTGATATTGAGAGCGTAGACTGTGAGGGAGGTGATATTGAGAGTAGACAGTGAGAGCGCAGATATTGAGAAAGTAGACAGTGAGGAGGGTGACACTGAGAGAGGTGATATTGAAAGTGTAGACAGTGAGAGAGGTGATATTAAGAGAGGTGATATTGAGAAAGTAGACAGTGAGGGAGGTGATACTGAGACAATAGACAGTGAGGGAGGTGATATTGAGAGAGTAGACGGTGAGGGAGGTGATATTGAGAGAGGTGATACTGAGAGAGTAGACAGCGAGGGAGGTGATATTGAGAGGGTAGACAGGGAGGGAGGTGATATTGAGAGAGGTGATATTGAGAGAGTAGACAGTGAGTGAGGTGATATTGAGAGAGGTGACATTGAGAGAGTAGCCAGTGAGAGATGGGATATTGAGAGAGGTGATACTGAGAGAGTAGACAGTGAGGGAGGTGATATTGAGAGAGGTGATATTAAGAGATTAGACAGTGAGAGCGGTGATATTGAGAGAGCAGACAGTGAGGAGTGTGACACTGAGAGAGGTGACATTGAGAGAGTAGCCAGTGAGAGATGGGATATTGAGAGAGGTGATACTGAGAGAGTAGACAGTGAGGGAGGTGATATTGAGAGAGGTGATATTAAGAGATATTGAGTGAGTAGACAGTGAGGGAGGTGATATTGAGGGAGTAGACGGTGAGGAAGGTGATATTGAGAGAGGTGATACTGAGACAGTAGACAGTAAGGGAGGTGATATTGAGAGAGAAGACGGTTAGTAAGGTGATATTGAGAGAGGTGATACTGAGAGAGTAGACAGTGAGGAGGGTGACACTGAGACAGCTGATATTGAAAGTGTAGACAGTGAGAGAGGTGATATTGAGAAAGTAGACAGCGAGGGAGGTGATATTGAGAGAGTAGACAGTGAGAGAGGTGATATTGAGAGAGTAGACGGTGAGGAAGGTGATATTGAGAGAGGTGATACTGAGACAGTAGACAGAAAGGGAGGTGATATTGAGAGGGTAGACAGTGAGGGAGGTGATATTGAGAGAGTAGACAGTGAAGGAGGTTATATTGAGAGAGGTGATATTGAGAGAAATGATATTGAGAAAGAAGACTGTGAGGGAGGTGATATTGAGAGAGTAGACAGTGAGGGAGGTGATATTGAGAGAGTAGACAGTGAAGGAGGTGATATTGAGAGAGTAGACTGTGAGGGAGGTGAGAGGTGATATTGAATGAGTAGACACTAAGAGAGGTGATATTGAAAGTGTAGACAGTGAGAGGGGTGATATTAAGAGAGGTGATATTGAGAAAGTAGACAGTGAGGGAGGTGATATTGAGTGAGTAGACAGTGAGGGAGGTGATATTGAGGGAGTAGACGGTGAGGAAGGTGATATTGAGAGAGGTGATACTGAGACAGTAGACAGTGAGGGAGGTGATATTGAGAGAGTAGACAGGGAGGGAGGTGATATTGAGAGAGGTTATATTGAGAGAGTAGACAGTTAGGGAGGTGATATTGAGAGAGTAGACAGTGAAGGAGGTTATATTGAGAGAGGTGATATTGAGAGAAATGATATTGAGAAAGTAGACAGTAAGGGAGGTGATATTGAGAGAGTAGACAGTGAGGGAGGTGATATTGAGAGAGTAGACAGTGAAGGAGGTGATATTGAGAGAGTAGACTGTGAGGGAGGTGAGAGGTGATATTGAGTGAGTAGACAGTGAGGGAGGTGATATTGAGGGAGATGATATTGAGAAAGTAGACATTGAGGGAGGTGATATTGAGAGAGTAGACAGTGAGGGAGGTTATATTGAGGGAGATGATATTGAGACAGTAGACGGTGAGGGAGGTGATATTGAGAGAGTAGACACTGAAAGAGGTGACATTGAGAGAGTAGACAGTGAGAGAGGTGATATCGAGAGAGGTGATACTGAGAGAGTAGACAGTTAGGGAGGTGATATTGAGAGAGTAGACAGTGAGGTAGGTGAGTGTGGTGATATTGAGAGAGTAGACAGTGAGGGAGGTTATATTGAGAGGGTAGACAGGGAGTGGGGTGATATTGAGAGAGTAGACAGTGAGGGAGGTGATATTGAGAGAGTAGACAGGGAGTGAGGTGGTATTGAGAGAATAGACAGTGAGGGAGATGATATTGAGAGAAGTGCTACTGAGAGAGTAGACAGTGATGGAGGTGATATTGAGAGAGGTGATACTGAGAGAGCAGACAGTGAGGGAGGTGATATTAAGAGAGGTGATATTGAGAGATTAGACAGGGAGTGAGGTAATATTAAGAGAGGTTATATTAAGAGAGGTTATATTGAGAGAAGTGATATTAAGAGTGGTGATACAAAGATGAGGTACTGAGAGAGGTGATTTTGAGAGGTGATATTTAGAGTTGTGATACTGAAAGATGTGGTACTGAGCGAGTAGATACTGAGAGAGGTGATATTGAGAGAGGTTATATTGAGAGAGTAGACAGTGAGGGAGGTGATATTGAGAGAGTAGACAGTGAAGGAGGTGATATTGAGAGAGTAGACTGTGAGGGAGGTGAGAGGTGATATTGAGTGAGTAGACACTAAGAGAGGTGATATTGAAAGTGTAGACATGGAGAGAGGTGATATTAAGAGAGGTGATATTGAGAAAGTAGACAGTGAGGGAGGTGATATTAAGAGAGGTGATATTGAGATAGTAAACAGGGAGTGAGGTGATATTAAGAGAGGTGATATTGAGAGAAGTGATATTTAGAGTGGTGATACAAAGATGAGGTACGGAGGGAAGTGATTTTGAGAGGTGATACTGAAAGAGTAGACAGGGAGTGAGGTGATATTAAGAGAAGTGATATTGAGAGAAGTGATATTGAGAAAGGGGATATTTAGAGTGGTGATACTGAAAGATGTGGTACTGAGAGAGTAGATACTGAGAGAGGTGATATTGAGAGAGGTTATATTGAGAGAGTAGACAGTGGGAGCGGTGATATTGAGAGAGTAGACAGTGAGGGAGGGTTACACTGAGAGGGGTGACATTGATAAAGTAGACAGTGAGGGAGGTGATATTGAGAGATTAGACAGTGAGGTAGGTGATATTAAGAGAGTAGACAGTGAGGGAGGTGATATTGAGAGCGTAGACTGTGAGGGAGGTGATATTGAGAGTAGACAGTGAGAGCGCAGATATTGAGAAAGTAGACAGTGAGGAGGGTGACACTGAGAGAGGTGATATTGAAAGTGTAGACAGTGAGAGAGGTGATATTAAGAGAGGTGATATTGAGAAAGTAGACAGTGAGGGAGGTGATACTGAGACAATAGACAGTGAGGGAGGTGATATTGAGAGAGTAGACGGTGAGGGAGGTGATATTGAGAGAGGTGATACTGAGAGAGTAGACAGCGAGGGAGGTGATATTGAGAGGGTAGACAGGGAGGGAGGTGATATTGAGAGAGGTGATATTGAGAGAGTAGACAGTGAGTGAGGTGATATTGAGAGAGGTGATATTGAGAGAGTAGACAGTGAGGGAGGTGATATTAAGGGAGGTGATATTGAGAGAGTACACAGTGAGGTAGGTGATATTAAGGGAGGTGATATTGAGAGAGTACACAGTGAGGGAGGTGATATTAAGGGAGGTGATATTGAGAGAGTAGACAGTAAAGGGAGGTGATATTAAGGGAGGTGATATTGAGAGAGTAGACAGTGAGAGAGGTGATATTGAGAGAGTAGACGGTGAGGAAGGTGATATTGAGAGAGGTGATACTGAGACAGTAGACAGTAAGGGAGGTGATATTAAGAGAGGTGATATTGAGAGAGTAGACAGTGAATGGGTTGATATTGAGAGAGTAGACAGTGAGGGAGGTGATATTAAGGGAGGTGATATTAAGGGAGTAGACAGTAAGGGAGGTGATATTAAGGGAGGTGATATTGAGAGAGTAGACAGTGAATGGGTTGATATTGAGAGAGTAGACAGTAAGGGAGGTGATATTAAGGGAGGTGATATTGAGAGAGTACACAGTGAGGGAGGTGATATTAAGGTAGGTGATATTGAGACAGGTGACACTGAGAGAGGTGACACTGAGAGACGTGATATACAAGTAGATTCTACCCACTGTTCACGTCAATATGTACAGCCCAGGGTCCAAGATCGCACTTATGCAGCTTGATGACAGTCTCCACACCTTTGCCGTCATACTTCATTCGTTTTATTTGCTTTTCGACGATCCACTCGGCCCAGTATACAAGTCTGCAAAACATGTTTTTGATCATTGTTTTGAGTGGGCTCAACTGAAACGTCACAGTATATTCACTGACAGTAACCCGCAGGACATACAATTACGGTTAAACGTATGCCTCCGTATCATCCATCACCTCGGGATGGTCTCCGCGAAGGATGACCCTCGCCGGCCAACATACGGAATACTTACTGGAGAATTGACTGTAAGAGAACGTGGTACACAAATGTTGTGTTTGATGTCATCGTATTGTTTAAGCAGGTAAACGAAAATGAGTCACTTGCACCAACTCATGCCTACCCTCAAATGTCATTCTCTCAGGTACTGCACGTACTTCGACTTGCGAGTACATTTACAACCATACACTTCGACAATATGACTGGTTATGGATTAAACGATTTACACAATCTTCCAATTATGATGATCTAATGGGGGTAGCGTGTAGCCGTGCGTCTTCATCCTGTTGTCGGCTCCGCGGTGAGAGACTTTCCTGTCGTTTTGGCTTCCCAGTATACCTTACTGCTGTTAGGTGCATGGAAAGATGTGGTGTGAATGTGTAGCAGGGCGTGGAGTCGTCCCACAGCTTGCTGAAGGGGTTTTCCTGTTTGGTCATGAGAACAAGGCGTCCGACCTCGGATCAGAAGATCCATGGTTTGAATTACATACCAAATGATATCAAGAGGATTTGGAAAGTTTATCTTTCATGAATAAATAAATATTCAACAACTGTTTTAAGGAGCTGTCAACGTGAGACTCAACGTAACTAACGAACTACCTGCAAGCAATGGACAATCTTCAAACACTAGACAACCTGCAAGCAATGGACCACCTTCAAACACTAGACCACCTCCAACCAATGGACCACCTTCAAACAATAGACTACCTGCAAGCAATGGACCACCTTCAAACGATAGACTACCTGCAAGCAATGGACCACCTTCAAACACTAGACAACCTGCAAGCAATGGACCACCTTCAAACACTAGACCACCTGCAAGCAATGGACCACCTTCAAACACTAGACAACCTGCAAGCAATGGACCACCTTCAAACACTAGACCACCTCCAAGCAATGGACCACCTTCAAACAATAGACTACCTGCAAGCAATGGACCACCTTCAAACGATAGACTACCTGCAAGCAATGGACCACCTTCAAACACTAGACAACCTGCAAGCAATGGACCACCTTCAAACACTAGACCACCTCCAAGCAATGGACCACCTTCAAACACTAGACAACCTGCAAGCAATGGACCACCTTCAAACACTAGACCACCTCCAAGCAATGGGCCACCTTCAAACACTAGACCACCTCCAAGCAATGGACCACCTTCAAACACTAGACAACCTGCAAGCAATGGACCACCTTCAAACACTAGACTACCTCCAAGCAATGGACCACCTTCAAACACAAGACAACCTGCAAGCAATGGACCACCTTCAAACAATAAACCATCTCCAAGCAATGGACCACCTTCAAACACTAGACTACCTCCAAGTAATGGACCACCTTCAAACACTAGATCATCTCCAACCAATGGACCAGCTTCAAACACTAGACTACCTGCAAGCAATGGACCACCTTCAAACACTGGACTACCTGCAAGCAATGGACCACCTTCAAACACTAGACTACCTGCAAGCAATGGACCACCTTCAAACACTAGACAACCCGCTAGCAATGGACCACCTTCAAACACTAGACCACCTCCAACCAATGGACCAGCTTCAAACACTAGACTACCTGCAAGCAATGGACCACCTTCAAACACTGGACTACCTGCAAGCAATGGACCACCTTCAAACACTAGACTACCTGCAAGCAATGGACCACCTTCAAACGCTGGACTACCTGCAAGCAATGGACCACCTTCAAACACTAGACAACCTGCAAGCAATGGACCACCTTCAAACACTAGACAACCTGCAAGCAATGGACCACCTTCAAACACTAGACCACCTCATAGCAATGGACCACCTTCAAACACTAGACCACCTCCAAGCAATGGACCACCTTCAAACACTAGACAACCTGCAAGCAATGGACCACCTTCAAACACTAGACTACCTGCAAGCAATGGACCAACTTCAAACACTAGACTACCTCCAAGCAATGGACCACCTTCAAACACTAGACTACCTCCAAGCAATGGACCACCTTCAAACACTAGACAACCTGCAAGCAATGGACCACCTTCAAACACTAGACCACCTCCAAGCAATGGACCACCTTCAAACACTAGACCACCTCCAAGCAATGGACCACCTTCAAACACTAGACCACCTGCAAGCAATGGACCACCTTCAAACACTAGACTACCTGCAAGCAATGGACCAACTTCAAACACTAGACTACCTCCAAGCAATGGACCACCTTCAAACACTAGACAACCTGCAAGCAATGGACCACCTTCAAACACTAGACCATCTCCAAGCAATGGACCACCTTCAAACACTAGACTACCTCCAAGCAATGGACCACCTTCAAACACTAGATCATCTCCAACCAATGGACCAGCTTCAAACACTAGACTACCTGCAAGCAATGGACCACCTTCAAACACTGGACTACCTGCAAGCAATGGACCACCTTCAAACACTGGACTACATGCAAGCAATGGACCACCTTCAAACACTAGACAACCCGCTAGCAATGGACCACCTTCAAACACTAGATCATCTCCAACCAATGGACCAGCTTCAAACACTAGACTACCTGCAAGCAATGGACCACCTTCAAACACTGGACTACCTGCAAGCAATGGACCACCTTCAAACAATAGACTACCTGCAAGCAATGGACCACCTTCAAACGCTGGACTACCTGCAAGCAATGGACCACCTTCAAACACTAGACAACCTGCAAGCAATGGACCACCTTCAAACACTAGACTACCTGCAAGCAATGGACCACCTTCAAACACTAGACCACCTCCAACCAATGGACCACCTTCAAACAATAGACTACCTGCAAGCAATGGACCACCTTCAAACACTAGACTACCTGCAAGCAATGGACCACCTTCAAACACTAGACAACCTGCAAACAATTGACCACCTTCAAACACTAGACCACCTGCAAGCAATGGACCACCTTCAAACATTGGACCACCTGCAAGCAATGGACCACCTTCAAACACTTGACCACCTGCAAGCAATGGACCACCTTCAAGCACTAGACCACCTCCAAGCAATGGACCACCTTCAAACACTAGACTACCTGCAAGCAATGGACCACCTTCAAACACTAGACAACATGCAACTATCTGGACTAGTGGACTACCTTCAAGTAGTGGACTACCTTCAAGCACTGGACTATCTTCAAGTACTGGACTACCTTCAAGCACTGGGCTATCTTCAAGTACTGGACTATCTTCAAGTTGTGGATTACCTTCAACTATCTTTAAGAGGTGGACTATGCACTATGCATGCAACTATGGACTATGCATGCAACTATCTGGACTAGTGGACTACCTTCAAGTAGTGGACTACCTTCAAGCACTGGACTATCTTCAAGTACTGGACTTCTTCAAGGACTGGACTATCGTCAAGCACTGGACTATCTCCAAGACCTGGACTATCTTCAAGACCTGGACTATCTTCAAGCACTGGACTACCTTCAAACGCAACGGGGCTATCTTCAAACACCGGACTGCATTTAAGCACTGGACTACATTCACGCATTGGGCAATCTTCAAGCACTGGACCATTTTCAAGCACTGGACCACCGTCAATCATTAGACTATCTTCAAGCACTGGACCACATTCAAGCACTGGACCACATTCAAGCACTGGGTATCGGTACTAGAGGATGTTCTATCGGACATTGATGTTTGTTTGTTTAACGCCGCACTCACCAATATTCCAGGCATGTGCCGGCGGTCTGTAAATAATCGAGCCTGGGTCTCATGTTGAGCACAGTTTTATGTTACAGTATTATGTTACAGTTTGAGTATATAAAATATGTGTATAACAAAACCGATCTTCACTAATCCCCATAGTTTCAACTATTCAACCTGTAGGCTATATCAAACTCAACCAACAGCACACCATCTATCACTAGCCCTATTACGAAAGAGTTCGAGTTGTTTTTCCCCCACCTTGTCAAATTTTGAAACGTACAGGTATCGAATCTACCTTCGAAAATCTTAAATTTAAAGTAGAGAAGTGTTACCTCCAAAACAATTTTGCTTTTTCCAGACCAGTTTTAGTCTACACGAAGTCGTATTGCTCTTGAACAGACTAGCATTGAGGGAAGGATGGCGGCTATCTGCTGGATACCGCCTTAGTTCATGTTGCTGGAAGCAGCCTAGAGCCATACTCACTGACATGCCCATTACTATTGACCATCTTCAAGCACTGGACTATCTCCAAGAGGTGGACTATCTTCAAGCACTGGCCTATCTTCAAGAGGTGGACTATCTTCAAGCACTGGCCTATCTTCAAGAGGTGGACTATCTTCAAGCACTGGCCTATCTTCAAGAGGTGGACTACCTTCAAGCACTGGCCTATCTTCAAGAGGTGGACTATCTTCAAGCACTGGGCTATCTTCAAGAGGTGGACTATCTTCAAACACTGGCCTATCTTCAAGAGGTGGACTATCTTCAAGGGGTGGACTATCTTCAAGAGTGGACTATCTTCAAGTACTGGACTACTTTCAAGCACTGGACTGTCTTCGAGCAGTAGAATACATTCAATTAGTGGACTTTCTTCAAGTAATGGACTACCTTCAAGTACTGGACTATCTGCAAGCAGTGGACTACATTCAAGTAGTGGACTACCTTCAATCACTGGACTGTCTTCAAGCACTGGACTACCTTCAAGCACTGGACTACATTCAAGCACTGGACTACCCTCAAACACTGGACTACCTTCAAGTTGTTGACTACCTTCACGCACTGGACTATCTTCAAACGCTACTTGACTACCTCTTTGTTGTTTTTTAGCTGAAGATCATCTCTTTTATACCCAATGTATTCATGGAAACACTTACTGTGACTTTGCTGACTTATTTGCTGTTATTATCTACTGATTTGCAACGGTTAATACAGTATATAGCTACATTCTGCATGCTATCAATGCATTGCAGATCTCCAGGCAGTAGGATATACTTACCCTGACTTGATATCGATCTCTAAGGCAAGGGGTGTATCCACTACATTAAGGGTTTGTTTCTGACCACCAATTTCAAGTTTCATCAGTTTTGTTTTGTCCCCTCGAATAGCGTAGAACACAAGCTTCTTTTGTCCATCAACGCGAACAAACCCCCCGATGCCTATAAAGCAAGAACACATACAGTATGGAAATCATTTCACATATATATTCTGTGATACACTCAATCAGATGCACCTGTAATCCTTATGAAGTCACGGAGATCGTGTATATCTTAACATGCAGTGTAAGCCGTGGTAATTTAGATAATTTACCCCTGCACTAACTTCTAAATACTGCCATTAACCCCACCCACCCCACCTCTATTAATGTCTACACACTAGTATGTATTCCCCCTCCACTAACATCTACATACTGCTTTGTATTCATCCTTGTATTAACGCCTACACGCTGCAAAATATTTCCCCTGTATTAACAAACTACACACTGCTATGTAATTCCCCTCAATAAACATACTACACAATGCAATGTATTCCCCATTGTATTAACGTACTACACTCTGCTATGTGTCCTACCCCTTTTAACGTACTAATCACTGTTATGTTTTCCTCCCTATATTAACGTACTATACATTGCTAATGTATTCCTCAATGCATTAATGTACTATACGTTGCCATGTATTCCCCCTGTATTAACGTACAACACACTATTATGTATTCCCCCCTGTATTAACGTTTTACATACTGCTATGTATTCCCCCCTGTATAAACGTACAACACACTATGTACTTCCCACTGTATTAACGTACAACACACTACTATGTATTCCCACTGTATTAACGTACAACACCCTACTATGTATTTCCCCCTGTATTAACGTTTTACGTACTCCTATGTATTCCCCCCTGTATTAACGTTTTGCATACTGCTATGTTTTCCCCCCTGTATTAACGTACAACACACTATGTACTTCCAACTGTATTAACGTACAACACACTACTATGTTTTTTCCCCTGTATTAACGTACAACACACTATGCACTCCCCACTGTATTAACGTACAACACACTACTATGTATTTCCCCCTGTATTAACGTACAACACACTATGTATTCCCCCCTGTATTAACGTACAACACACTACTATGTATTTCTCCCTGTTTTAACGTTTAACATACTGCTATGTATTCCCCCCTGTATTAACGGACAACACACTATGCACTTCCCACTGTATTAACGTACAACACACTATGTAATTCCCACTGTATTAACGTACAACACACTACTATGTATTTACCCCTGTATTAACGTACAACACACTAGTATGTATTCCCCCCTGTATTAACGTACAAAACACTACTATGTATTCCCCCCTGTATTAACGTTTTACATACTGCTATGTATTCCCCCCTGTATTAACGTACAACACACTATGTACTTCCCACTGTATTAACGTACAACACACTACTATGTATTTCTCCTGTATTAACGTACAACACACTACTATGTTTTCCCCCCTTTATTAACGTTTTACATACTGCTATGTATTCCCCCCTGTATTAACGTACAACACACTATGTATTCCCACTGTATTAACGTACAACACACTATGTACTTCCCACTGTATTAACGTACAACACACTACTATGTATTTCCCCTGTATTTACGTACAACACACTACTATGTATTCCCCTCTGTATTAACGTTTTACATACTGCTATGTATTCCTCCCTGTATAAACGTACAACACACTATGTACTTCCCACTGTATTAACGTACAACACACTACTATGTATTTCCCCTGTATTTACGTACAACACACTACTATGTATCCCCCCCTGTATTAACGTTTTACATACTGCTATGTATTCCCCCCTTTATTAACGTTTTACATACTGCTATGTATTCCCCCCTGTATTAACGTGTACAACACACTATGTATTCCCACTGTATTAACGTACAAAACACTATGCACTTCCCACTGTATTAACGTACAACACACTACTATGTATTTCCCCCTGTATTAACGTTTTACATACTGCTATGTATTCCTCCCTGTATAAACGTACAACACACTATGTACTTCCAACTGTATTAACGTACAACACACTACTATGTATTCCCCCCAGTATTAACGTTTTACATACTGCTATGTTTTCCTACCTGTATAAACGTACAACACACTATGTACTTCCAACTGTATTAACGTACAACACACTACTATGTATTTCCCCTGTATTTACGTACAACACACTACTATGTATTCCCCCCTGTATTAACGTTTTACATACTGCTATGTATTCCCCCCTGTATTAACGTACAACACACTATGTATTCCCACTGTATTAACGTACAAAACACTATGCACTTCCCACTGTATTAACGTACAACACACTACTATGTATTTCCCCCTGTATTAACGTTTTACATACTGCTATGTATTCCTCCCTGTATAAACGTACAACACACTATGTACTTCCAACTGTATTAACGTACAACACACTACTATGTATTCCCCCCTGTATTAACGTTTTACATACTGCTATGTTTTCCTCCCTGTATAAACGTACAACACACTATGTACTTCCCACTGTATTAACGTACAACACACTATGTATTTCCCACTGTATAAACGTACAACACACTACTATGTATTTCCCCCTGTATTAACGTACAACACACTAGTATGTATTCCCCCCTTTATTAACGTTTTACATACTGCTATGTATTCCCCCCTGTATTAACGTACGACACACTATGTACTTCCCACTGTATTAACGTACAACACACTACTATGTATTCCCCAATGTATTAACGTACAACACACTATGTACTTGTCACTGTATTAACGTACAACACACTGCTATGTATTCCCCACTGTACTAACGTACAACGCACTATGTATTCGCCAGTGTATTAACGTACAACACACTGCTATGTATTCCTCCCTGTATAAACGTACAACACACTATGTACTTCCCACTGTATTAACGTACAACACACTACTATGTATTTCCCCCTGTATTAACGTACAACACACTATTATGTATTCCCCCCTTTATTAACGTTTTACATACTGCTATGTATTCCCCCCCTGTATTAACGTACGACACACTATGTACTTCCCACTGTATTAACGTACAACACACTACTATGTATTCCCCAATGTATTAACGTACAACACACTATGTACTTGTCACTGTATTAACGTACAACACACTGCTATGTATTCCCCACTGTACTAACGTACAACGCACTATGTATTCGCCAGTGTATTAACGTACAACACACTGCTATGTATTCCCCACTGTATTAACGTACTACACGCTGCTATGTATTGTTCACGTATTAACGTACTACACGCTGCTATGTATTGTTCACGTATTAACGTACTACACAATGCTGTGTATTGTCTCTGTGTTCACGCCCGAGCTTACATTGTCAGTCAAGACCTCGGAGGCGGTTTTCATCCTTTACGGAAATCTGCTTCCTTGTTGTCTTCTTAGTTCAATTGCAGCCTGTATACATGGACATTTACTTCACACAAACTGTTAAAGGTGTATCATACAGCTTTCGTAGTTAGGCTCAGACCATTTCATCCACCAATCGTACACTACATGACGACATCTATTAACAAAGTGATTGTATCATGTGTGTCGATTACTATGTTACCTTTACTGTTGACAATGTTTTCTGGGGTTGTGTCTGTAAGTTTTGCGGCCCGAATCGCATTTTCCTCCGCCCAGAAGAGTTTTTCCAAATGGGGACAGTAGTCAACGTCCTGTATGCTCTTTGAACTGTTAATGAGCAGCACCTCTGTCTCCCTGGAGCGGACGTTTATCATGTGGAACTGTCGTGTTTCCTTCACGGCAACCAGGACATGAGGTAATTTTTCTACAGAACAAAATTTCTCAATAACACATATGAGCTAGCTAGAAGCAAGAAGCAGAAACTGTGATTATCTTCAGAAAGGCAAATGAGTGTTTGTTCATACACTAGCCCCCGTCCACACCCTCACACACACCCTCACACCCCGACACTGACCCACACCCACACACCCTACCACTCCCACACCCACTCCACCTACCCCCCACCTACCCTCACAATCCACCACACACATCCTCACACCCACACCCACCACACACACACACAGTTTTATTAACTGATGTAGGTCTGAATCACAATTTGTTTCACATTTGTATCCATAAACCCTGCTAATTCATCCTAGAAATGTGTATTGCCCCTATTATCACATATTGGTATGCGAATGGTACCTGTGCATTCTAATGACACATTGAACCATGTTCCGTCCTTGCCGCAGATTGCCTTGCTGTTGCCGCTTGCCGTGAATCCCCCCTCACACTTGAGCTGCATCGTGTCCCCACTGTACCACGGCCCCTGTCCCTCAGCCACGGCGTGCTGCACATCGGGCAGACGCACACACTGCACTGGAATGCCACACAAGAATATACCTGATCAACTGGATCAGTTCCCAGCCTCGTATACCAACATCCGTGACAGTTCTAGCAATATAAGAATATCAGCTGTAGGTACAGACCAAAGGTCCCCAGCTTCCCGAGGCAAGAGACTTATCTGACTTTAAAAGTCCAGTTTCCTCCCTTGCCGAACTAGGCTGGTATTAAAGAGTTAGATTTTGGTTGGAATAACGAGTCTATGCATAGGCCAATCAAAATCGCGCAATGAAATCGAAATTCTGTTCAAAAGTGTCATGCAGATTTAGGTCGATTGCAGGATTTGCACAGCATGTGCACTGCCAATTCGGATATTTTTGCAAATCTTTTCATGTTTTTAGTCAAGTTGCCCACGTGATTTGATGCACTTCGCCATGTAAGATCCGTTTTATCACAATATAGATCTAGATAATCGAACAGATCGTCTTGTCTGGGCGCCGCCATTTTGTTTGAAGCAAATGCAAGTGATACGAGAGCTGGAATCTGATTGGTCCATAGGAGAGGCATAGAAGGGACATAACCCGTAATAGCCACTGGTGGCGCTACGATCGAGCCAAGGAATTCCAGCCTAGTTCGGCAAGGATGGAAACTGGACTTTTAAAGTCAGTTAACTCTCTTGCCTCTGGATATGAAGGTCCCCCAAACCCTTCCTCAGTCATAAATACATCAGGCAGAAATACGAATAGTCCGAGAGTTTGGGAATGCTGATAAACACAGGCCTAATTCTTAAAAATTCCAAACAGACAAACTGGAGAACCATACATATGATGTCGGTCAAACAATACATGATTTCCCAACACACGTGTTCATTTGTTCATTTGAAAGAGGGGATTGTTTGTTGGATTATCAATATACAGGTGTAACGCATCATATTACGAGGGGCGATTGATAAGTTGTGAGCCTACCTCTGAAGGAGTGTGGTACGGATGAATTCCTTTATGGTGGTGATAGACTGATCAAGTACAGTGACATACACAGGATGATTGTTGTATTGGACACATTATTTAGTTTAATATAAGCTATTGACTGCAAGGGGGGTTATAAGATTATTTAAAATGGAGAAACGGGAAAAGCGAGCTGTTATCAAATACCTTTACAAGAAAGGCTTAACACCCAATGCCATATATGAGGCTATGTTATCCATACTAGGGGAAGATGCCCCGTCATATGCAACAGTGAAAAGATAGGTGGCAGAATTTAAACGTGGGCGATCGAGCACTGGTGATGAACCCCGTCCTGGTCCACCTGTTGAGTCTTCAACACCTGAAATGGTACAGCGAATCCTGGACATAGTCATGGACGACTGACGAGTGACACAGCGACAGATAGCCAACTTAGTGGACATCTCTCAGGAGCGAGTACATTTCATTCTGACAGATATTCTAGGAATGAACAAGGTTTCTGCTCGATGGGTCCCCAAACTGTTGACAGCTGATCAGAAACGTCAAAGAGAGAATCTCTCAAGAGAGAACCTCAAGCTTTTTGAAGGTGATCCAGATAACTTTCTCAAACGATTTGTTACAATGGACGAAACATGGGTCCAGCACTTTGAACCTGAATCAAAATATCTAATGTCTAAACAGTGGAAACATGTCACATCTCCTACTCCAAAGAAAGCAAAGTCTGTGCCTTCAGCTGTGAAAGTCATGGCATCCGTGTTTTGGGATTCTGAAGGTGTGATCATGGTGGACTGGCTTCCTAAAGGCCGTACTGTTACAGGGGCTTACTATGTGGAACTTCTGAGACAGTTAAGAGAGAAAATCAAAGTTACGCGACGTGGAAAGTTGACGAAAGGTGTGCTTTATCATCACGACAATGCTCCAGCACACACATCACTGTTAGCAATGGCCAAAATCCATGAGTGTGGCTTTGAACTTCTCCAACATCCACCTTATTCACCTGATTTGGCTCCATCGGACTACCATCTGTTCCCACAGTTGAAAAGGCATTTAGCTGGCACTCATTTCCAGTCAGATGATGAAGTCATTACAGTGGTCAACAACTTTTTGAGTGACAAAGAAGTTGACTTCTACAAAATTGGCATAATGGCATTGCAACATCGCTGGCAGAAGTGTGTTGACCTTGTCGAAAAATATAAAGCTTTGGTATCAAACTGACTTTGTTTTCTTTGTTAGGCTTAGAACTTATCAACCGCCCCTCGCATACTGAGTTCAGGTAATTGAAAGCATGATATCGCTCGGCGGGACACTGTGACACATGGTTCATGGTTGTATCTGTCCTTAACTTGCTGACTTTTAAACATCTGATTTTCGGGCTTTCATCAACTGATGCCGTTCAATCCTTGCTACATACTGTGCAACTGTACGGAGAACAGCAATGATGTTAAACCAGTGTAGATTTACGCTTATGGGGAAATCCCTAAACTGTAACAAGCGGTGTGTCAGTCTATACTGCGGGATTCATTCTTACTCAGTTAGACAGGGTAACGTTAACTACATATGTTCTGTATGCGGGTTTGGGGTCAAAGGTCATTACTGAATATGCAAGACACGGCGCTGACAAGATTGGAAACCAGATTATTTACACAAGGTAGAGGGATTTCATCAATGAGAGGAATAGGTTGGGGAGAATCAGTGTTTAGATATATGAATAAAATAACATTTAGAGATTTGTTTTATTTTGCGTATACCAAAACATCACAATGGTTTATTTCAGAGAGCTGAAACCTTTGGCAAAACAATGTGGTCTACGTGGTTATTGTCGGATGAGAAAAGCTGAATTGATTACCTTACTCGGTTTGGAATACAACGTTAACAAGCCCCAGACTGTTTGAGAAATCAAAGGTCAAGCGAGAAACCGTGGGCTGAGAGGTTATTCTTGAATGAGAAAAGCTGAATTGATTGCTTTACTGGATAGTCAACCAGTTGTTGAGAATAATCAACCAGTTGTTACAGAGATCATCCATTGGTAAATATCTATGAGGCTGGAAGATGGAGATTAATTCCAACATGGATGTTAATGATATTAAACCGATTATTAGAGCAAATTTAATGAGGAGTTAGATGATTTAGATAGTATAAAATACCAGCTAATAGTTAAAATGTCATTAAGTAAAAAATAATGCAGACCGTGTTGAATCTACAGAACCTTATTTAAGGGGCAACCAAGAATCTGATTCTATAAGTTCATCAATAGATGCTTCAATTCAGCAGATACAAGAAACTTTAGAACACTTGAATAATTGAGGTTCGGGTTGGGGCGTGGACAGAATCAATACTTTACATTTAGCAAATTATATGCCTTTGAAAGGTGGATCTTATATAGATTTACCCTCCTATTATAAGAAGCAAAAAGCCATAATTAATGTATAAAATAATGATGACAACTGTTTGAGATGGATGTTAAGATCTGCCTAGTTTCCCACAAACAAACATTTAGATAGACCTTCGAGCTATCCCTTAAATGAGGGACTCAACTTTGATGGTATAGATCCGGATGTACCTGCACCAATCTCGCAAATTGATAAGGGGGAAAGCAAAATAATTTAGTTATAAATATTTTCGGACATTCAAAAGGAACTGTTGTACATAGGTTGAGCTCTGCTCCAGAAAATATTCCAATATTTCTGGTCGGAAAGGATTGTAATTCAGGGGTCCGGAAACCGTCATATGCGCCGGACATGTCCGCTTGGGAATCTCAAATGTACGGTTTAAAATATTGCTTACCGGACATTTAAATTTTTCTGTCTGGACATTTAAAAAAGTATTGTCCGGACATTCTTAAATTTTGACCGGACATGATCAACAGTTAGGACTGAGCAGTTTCTGTCTGCAGTTGTACTTACTTACTTACTTTGGAGATTTAACGTGCGCTTTCCGACTGATGCGTATTTCGCACACGGGCCGGCCAGGCCATTTAATGTGTTTCCGAAAGGGGCGAAGTTGTCTGTGCAACCCAAGAGGGGGGTTTAGGGGTTGCTTATATAGAATTTGGGAATTATGAGATTTGGAATAGATGCCGATGGGGTTGGGGAGGAGAACTAAGGGAGCGGGGTATGGTGGATGTTTGTTTGTTTATGTGATTTTGATTTGGTAGGTTATTGTGTTTTTAGATGCGTTTTATTAGTTCCGTTTTGATTAAGAATACGCCTAAGGACTTGAAGTTTTCCAGTTTATTTTGTGGGTTAAGTATTGCTTCTAGAGTGAGAGACTTGTTTAGATTGAGGGTGGTTTGTAATGCGGTTCGATGTGTTAGGTAGTGTGTGCAGTGGATGAGTGCGTGTTCTGGGGTTTCTGGTTGTTTGCAGTATGGGCAGTTACCTGTAGTGTGTTTTTTTTAAATGTATTAGGTGGTAATTTAGGTTGGTGTGTCCTGTTTGGAGTTTAGTGATTACACTGTCGATTTTTTTTGATGGATGGAGAATTTTTGGTTTGGTTAGTGGTTTGCTGAGCACTTTTTTGATTTGGCTATTTGAGTTTAGATATAGGTTATGCCATTTTTTTGTGATATTTTGCTTGTTTACACTTTTAATTTCTGATTTTGAGATGGGAAAGTTTAAGCTTATTTCTGGGATTTTGAGGGATAGTTTAGCTGCTTTATCGGCGTTTTCATTACCGTATATTCCTACATGGGCGGGTATCCACAAGAAGGTTATTTGTTTGCCAGCCTTAGTTAGGTCGTTGGAGTTTTTAAGTATTTGATTTATTAATTTAGGTCGGTTTTTGGTATTTTTGTTTTGGAGGGCTTGCATTCCACTTAGGGAGTCGGTAAGTATTAGGATTGTTTTGGTGGTTTTTGGATTCTTGATTATGGAGGGCTGGGGCCATGCCCATTAGTTCTGCCGTGAATATTGATTGGTTGTTTGGGAGTCGGAAGGATTGTGTGGTTTTAGTTGGTTGTGTGGTATGGACTCCGAAACCTGTGTGTTTGGAGGTCGGATCTGAGGATCCGTCCGTGTAAATGTGACACCAATTTGGCCAATTTTCGTTTATGTATGCTAGTGTGGTAGTTTTAGCTATGTTTGGGTCGGTTTGTTTATTTATTTGGCTAGCTAGTGTTGTGTCTATTTTGGGGTATTTTAAGTTTAGGGGTGAAGATATTTGATTGTTTGCAGTTTTGTTTAAGATTTTTAATTTGGTGTTCATTTAGGTAGTTTGTTATTCTTTGGGATATTGGGGTAAGTAAGGCGTGTTTACGAGCTAGAGCTTGGTTTTTTGGGCTGATGTTTTGGTTTATTAAGTTTTGGATGAGAGGGTTTGATTGGGACACGGCCCAGAAATTTAAGCTTAGCTGTTCCCTGTGTAGA
Source organism: Haliotis rufescens (assembly GCF_023055435.1). Lineage (NCBI taxonomy): Eukaryota > Metazoa > Mollusca > Gastropoda > Lepetellida > Haliotidae > Haliotis > Haliotis rufescens. The sequence continues at coordinate 9,667,756 of NW_025964372.1, forward strand.
CTTAGTGGCATTTCTCCTGTTAAGGCCTGAAGTGAGGTGTAGGAGGTGCCATGTTGGGTGCGTGTAATTAGTTTGAGAGCCTGATATTGTATTGAGTCAAGTTTTTTATATAGAGAGTTGTTTAGGGTGTTGTAAATGGCGCAGCCGTAGTCTAGTTTTGATCTAATTAGTGATATGTAGAGAGAGAGGAGGGTATCTTTGGAGGCTCCCCAGTTAGAACCAGTTAGGCATCTTAGGGTGTTTAGGTCTTTACTACATTTAGTTCTTAGGTTTTGGATGTGAGCATCCCAGGTGAGATGTTCATCGAAAATAAGTCCTAAGAATTTGGTTTGTTTTTGAAATTTGATTGTTTGATTATTTAGCTGGAGGATTGGGGAGGCGGGTTTCATGTTTTTATGTTTGAATACTATTCCTGTTGTTTTTTCTGAGTTAAGGGAGAAGCCCCATTTGTCAGCCCATTGTTGTATTTTATTAAGAGATTTTTGGAGTAAATTTTGGACCATTTTCATGCTTTTAGTGCGGATCCAGATGGCTCCATCATCCGCGAATTTTGATGTGTTTACTTTAGGGGATAGGCTGAGGATACCTGCAGTTGTAACACAATAAACATTATCTACACTGACAAGCTTTGTTTGTTTTGATTGCTGTAAATACATCGTACCTACATGACAGTCCAAGCGGTCAATCACTGTAATAGGTAATAAACTGAGTTGACACTGATTAATCGAGGATTAATTACTGAGAACACCTTGTTAATTTGAGTGAAAGGTGTTTACAACTGTACATAAATACCTTGCATCATCGATGTACCGATACAGAACCACACTACAAACCAACCTCAATCTAAATAAGGTTCCTACTCTAGATGAAATACTAAACCCTCAAAATAAACTAGAAAACTTCAAGGCCCTAGGCGTATTCCTAATCAAAACAGGCCTAATTAAGCGCATCTAAAAACTAATTAATCTACCAATCCAAAATCCAATAAACATACATACACCCACCTCACCCGGCTCCCTTAGTTCCCTCCTCCACCCACCTCGGCATTTATTCCAAATTTTAAAATTTCAAAAAATCGATATAAGCAACCCCTAAAAGCCCCCTCTTGTGTTGCACACACCACTTTCACCCTTCTCGGAATACACTAAATGGTCTGGCCAGGCCCGTGTGCGAAATACGCTGCAGTCGGAAAGCGCACGTTAAATCTTCTATATCAGTCAGTCAGTCAGATGTACCGTACATCATAGGCATATTCCTCGACTTCTCTAAAGCTTTCGATATGGTATGGCACCACGGGCTATTACAAAAACTGAAAAAATAGGACTAAAAGGCCAAACAATAAACTTCATCCAAGATTTCCTAAACAATCGCAAAATTACCGTGGGTATAGACCATACGCTATCGGACCAGTGTCCCCTAGAAAATGGCACTCCCCAGGGCAGCATCCTCAGCCCAACCCTCTTCAATATAATGATAAATGACCTATTCGAGGGCTTATCCCCTAAACTAAACACTTCAAAATTCGCGGAAGACGGTGCCCTATGGATCCGCACTAAAAGCATTAAAATGGCAGAAAACTTAATCCAAAAATCTCTAAATAAAATACAACAATGGGCAGACAAATGGGGCTTCCCTCTTAACTCAGACAAAACAACAGGAGTAGTATTCAAACATAAAAACATGAAACCTGCCTACCCAATCCTCCAGCTAAACAACCAAACAATCAAATTCCAAAAACAAACCAAATTCTTAGGACTTATTTTCGATCAACACCTCACCTGGGAGGCTCACGTCCAAAACCTAAAAACTAGATGCAGCAAAGACCTAAACACATTAAGATGTCTCACCGGCTCTAACTGGGGAGCCTCCAAAGATACCCTCCTCTCACTATATACAACACTAATTAGATCAAAACTAGACTACGGCTGCGCCATATACAACACCCTTAACAACTCTCTATCTAAAAAACTTGACTCAATACAATACCAAGCCCTTAAACTAATTACACGCACCCAACATGGCACCTCCTACACCTCACTTCAGGCCCTTACAGGAGAAATGCCACTAAATCTACGCAGGGAACATCTAAGCCTTAGATTTCTGGGCCGCGTCCCAAACAAACCCTCTCATCCAAAACCTATTTAACCAAAACATTAGCCCAAGCAACCAAGCTCTAGCTCGCAAACACCCCTTACTCACCCCAATATCCCAAAGAATAACTAACTACCTCAATGAACACCAAATTAAAAATCTTAAACAAAACTGCAAAAAATCAAATATCTTCACCCCTAAACTCAAAATACCCCAAATAGACACAACGCTAGCTAACCAAATAAATAAACAAACCGACCCAAACATAGCTAAAACCACTACACTTGCATACATACACGAAAATTGGCCAAATTGGTGTCACATATACACTGACGGATCTTCAGACCCGACCTCCAACCACACAGGCTTCGGAGTCCATACCACACAACCAGTTATATCCACACAATCTTACCGACTCCCTAACAACCAATCTATATTCACGGCCGAACTTATGGGCATGGCCTCAGCCCTGCATAACCAACAATCTAAAAACAACACAAAAATCCTAATTCTCACCGACTCCCTAAGTGGACTACAAGCCCTCCAAAACAAAAATACCAAAAACCGACCTAAATTAATAAACCAAATACTTAAAAGCTCCAACGACCTAACAAAAGCAGGCAAACAAATAACCTTCTTGTGGATCCCCGCCCACGTAGGAATTTACGGCAACGAAAGCGCCGATAAAGCAGCTAAATAATCTCTCAAAATACCAGAAATAAGCCTAAACCTACCCATCTCAAAATCAGAAATTAAAAGTGTAAACAAACAAAAAATAACCAAAAAATGGCATAATCAATATCAAAACTCAAATAGCCAAATCAAAAAAGTGCTCAGAAAACCACTAGCCAAACCTAAAATCCTACACCCCAAAAAAAAAAATTGACAGATTAATTACAAAACTCCAAACAGGACACACGAACCTAAATAACCACCTAAAACAACTTAAAAGACACACCACAGGAAACTGCCCCCACTGCAAACAACCCGAAACCACAGAACACGCACTCATCCACTGCACCCACTACCAAACACACAGAACCACACTACAAACCAACCTCAATCTAAATAAGGTTCCTACTCTAGATGAAATACTAAACCCTCAAAATAAACTAGAAAACTTCAAGGCCCTAGGCGTATTCCTAATCAAAACAGAACTAATTAAGCGCATCTAAAAACTAATTAATCTACCAATCCAAAATCCAATAAACATACAAACACCCACCTCACCCGGCTCCCTTAGTTCCCTCCTCCACCCACCTCGGCATTTATTCCAAATTTTAAAATTTCAAAAAATCGATATAAGCAACCCCTAAAAACCCCCTCTTGGGTTGCACACACCACTTTCACCCTTCTCGGAATACACTAAATGGTCTGGCCAGGCCCGTGTGCGAAATACGCTGCAGTCGGAAAGCGCACGTTAAATCTTCTATATCAGTCAGTCAGTCGATGTACCGTGTGCGAAAGACGCATCAGTCGGAAAGCGCACGTTAAATCTCCAAAGTAAGTAAGTAAGATGTACCTCATTATCCTCACAATGCTACGATATATCAGACAAGAAGCGAAAGCGTGATGACAGCCAGTCGACCGATGCAGATCAGTCGAGCGGATCTGCCAAACCCTCAAAGTCTGGACGATCATTTTGTAAGTCGAAGCTAACGACTTTCACTTGGTTGACATACAATGAAGATTTTGCAGATTTTATTGTTTTCAGTAGCTAGTCGTATATTGAATCTTGATTGACCGCCATTTTGGATAAAGAGTTTAAACAGGCTAATATACGATCAAACAACCTATAAGAAAAGAATATTTCTGTGAAAGATGTCTGCATGGATACAGCAGACAAGATCTTTTAGAAGCGCATAAAGAAGACTACAGAGGCCTGTGAGAAGTCAAGGAGTTGTCATGTTTGTAATAAACCCCTCAATGGTGATTCGGTAGGAGATTATTGTCATGTCATGGGTAATTACAGGGGAGCCACGAATAACGAGTGTAACTTGAAACTTAAAATGAATTCTCAAATAATACCAATCATAACCTTAGAGGATATGATTCTCATCTCAACATGCAAGCTATCTCAAAGACCGATGACAGTTGAACGCGCATTCCTAATAATATGGAAAGATATATCTCATTCTCCTTGCCAAATACTATACTTTATACGGACAAGGATGGGAAAGCGAGAACAAAACAAAGTAATGGACTTAGATTCACAGATAGTGTACAGCTTCTGTTCTCTTCCCTGGACAATTTAGCTAATGCAAACAATCCCAATGACTTTGCTTCAACAAATCAATATAATGATCGGTTAACCCAGCATTTGTTGCTAAGATAAGGTGTATATCCTTATGAATATATGGATGATTGGTCTAGATTCGATGAAACTAAATTACCACCCATTGAATCATTCTATAGTAACTTAACAGAATCTAAGATAACCGATGCTGATTATAAATACAGTCTTAATGTGTGGGATAAATTAGGTTGTAAGAATTTAGGTGATTATCATGATCTGTATTTAAAAACCGATGTACTGTTACTCGCCGATATATTTGAGATATTTTGAAAGTCATGTTTAAAACAATATGGCTTGGATCCGGCATGTTACTATTCCAGTCCCGGACTCTTGTGGGATACATTGTTTAAGAAGACCGGTGTAGAATTAAAATTACTCACAGATTACGATATGCACTTGTTTGTTGAGAAAGGATTAAGAGGTGGTATATCAATGACAGTGAAAAGGTATTCTAAGGCTAATAATAAATTAGCAGAAGGATATGATTCGAGTAAACCTACTACGCACATTTTTTTTTTCGACGCCAACAATTTGTATGGATGAGCTATGAGTAAACCTTTGCCCACGGGTGGTTTTGAGTGGGTAAACAATATTGATGTGAATAATATTCCCACAGATTCTGATAAAGGATACATACTAGAAGTTGACTTAGGAGATCCAACAGAGTTACACAAAGACCATAACAGTTATACGCTAGCTCCCGAAAGATTAATGGTTAATAGAGATCATATGTCAGAAGATCAACATAACTTGATGGGAAGGACTACATTAGCTAACGTAGAAAAACTTGTACCAAATTTGATGGATGAGACAAAATAGTCCACTATAGAAATCTCCAGTTATATCTATATCAAGCATGAAACTAAATTAAATACACAGAGTTCATAAGTTTGATCAAAGCCCTTGGCTGAACACAGATTTATGAAAGATGGCTACTAGTTATTTCGAAAAGCACCTATGTAAGCTCATGAATAACTCAGTATTTGGTAAAACTATGGAGAATCTAAGGAAGCGTGTTGATGTTAAATTGGTCATATTTAATGAGGAAGAAAGATTTAGGAAACTTATAGCTAGTCCAGCTTTTAACAGAAGTAGGAATTTGATAATGACCGTAGCGGCATTGCATAAGCGGAAGAGTAATATAAAAATTCAACAGACCGGTCTGCGTTGGTATGAGTATTCTTGACTTGTCAAAACACTTAATGTGTGACTTATATTACAGTGAACTTAAGAAGCAATATGGTGATAGATGCGAGGTGTTATATACCGACACAGATTCTTTGTTGATGGAAAAACAAACCGAGGATGTGTATAAAGATATGGCAGAAAAAATAGATATGTACGACACGAGCGATTACCCAAAAGATTATCCATTGCACAGCTCAGTAACTAAAAAGGTATTAGGTAAGATGAAGGATGAATGTGTGGTGGGTTTTTCATTCGTTGGAGCAAGACACACTTTAACTTTGTGGTCGTAGACCATATTCGTGGTCCTTAGAAATGTAAAGTGTGTACTTGGTCCTATAGTTAACCATATTCACAGTGTAGGTTTTTCGTTCATTGCTAATATAAACTATATGGACCAATATTCATGGTCCTTAGAAATGCAAAATGTGTACTTGCTCCTATAGTTAGTTATTCATTCCTACATTCGTGGTCATGGACCTTTCATAGTTTCTTTGTTTTTCATTAAGAAGAGAACCACGTTTAGTTCCCCATATGTCATAGGAAGAGAATCACGTTTAGTTCCTCATATGTCATAGGAAGAGAACCACGTTTAGTTCCCTATATGTCAAAGGAAGAGAATCATGTTTAGTTCCCCATTAATCGTATAATTTCAAGTGGAGTAAGAAAGACACAAACAGTATAAAGAAGCATTATTCAATGGTAGAACATTCAGATATGAGATGAATACTTTAAGAATTTATAATCACAGGATATATGGATTAAGAATGAGCAAGACATCATTATCCTCCTTAGATACAAAGAGCTGGATTGGTCAGAATGGTGTAACTACCTATGCTTATGGTTACTTAGGGAGGTAATGCTGTATCTTCTGGAACTATGAACAACTCTTCGCGTACAAATCCCCTGCCTATTATCTTTAAGATAATATAGAAAAGGCTCGACTTCTTTCATAAACAGTCGTCTAATGTTATATATCTTACAGACAAAATTGGATCAGTTGCACGACGTTGGCCTCCTTCGAGTTCACCTGGCTGGTTTAAATATCTTACACTCACTCTACCCGGAAGTTTTTGTTCTTTTGCCTCTGTGCTGAAAATTCAAAAGTCACAGATTTCATTTTCACCACATCGGATGGTTTCTTCAAAATTAATCTTGTTACTTCATTATTCCGCACTGAAACAACAGCTGATAATCGTGTCAGCCATTCCGTTGATCTTAATCAATCATTTTAATCCCATACTGATATCCAAACAAACTTTCAGCTAATGTCCAGTCAAATCTTTCAATACTAGCTTGGTTATGGTGGGCCTCTTTTTCCCCACGCCTGATTGCCAAATCGTGTTTTGTTAATAGTTTAGTTACTGATCCCATAAATTCGCGACCAGGATCTACTTGAAACAACTTAGGCAATTATAATCGTCCGCGTTTATCTATGCACCCAGTGCACAAGCTGCTTTTCTTGAATCTTTTGAGGTTAATGGTTCAGCTTCATTATACCGACTAGCTACATCAACTACGGTTAAAGCATATTTATATGTTTTGTATCTTACCTCATCGTGAGGAAGAAACAAGAGGACAGCCTTAGTTGCGAAAATATCAAACTTTGTCCTTGGTTTTTAACGCAGGGCTGGTAAGTATATTTGCCATATTGCTTGTTTCTTTAACCAATCCTGATACCAATGTAATTCCAGTTAAACTCAATAACAAATGCAATCAACAGGCGTTCCTGCATAGAAGTAAGCATACCTTTAACGCAGCTGAAAGTGACATTGGACCATTGACCGTTTGTCATGCAGGTTTGTTCATTGACCCCAGATGCCGTGTAGCCAGGGAGGCAGTCATATGTCGCAGTGCTGGACACAAGGGTGCTGTTGAATGTACTTTTGGCATTAGGGACAAGATGTGGCGGTCCACAGTCCACTGAAACATATCAAAGAATGGCTATTCTCTTCATCAGCACAATGATGTACTCTTGTCTTCGATCTAAACATATGCCTCAACACAAACTTCTGTTTAATGGTAATGATAAATGGAATGATAAATGATTTCCTCTAGGTGGCTACTAGAATCTTCCGGCAAAAAAACCGCATGTGCTTATATCATGGCGAGTCAAGTATTGACAGAATGATGAAATCTTATTGGTCAACGTGACCTTGATAAAGTACTTTTTATCCCGCCTTGGAGGGAAATATATTTCTCAGCGGGAGAATAAATCCCTGTTCCCCGCCGCCAGCAAGACAGCCTTCACGTTGATTTTTGAGATGCAGAAAAAATCCTTCATACCCCGCTCCGAAGCAAAAAGCCGCACGCTTTTGACGAGTTAATAAAAATCACGTGACATAACACAAGCTTCTATCAATTTTGAATTTATCACATTACATTAGTGTGCAGTAGTGAGTCACTATTTTTAATCCTTTCTTTTATAACATCAGGATATCCCAGTTTCCAAAATGTGTTCAAAACAATAACCATTACATGAGCGAAACCCATCAGAACAATACTATTTCATGACCATGAACTTTCGCTGATGACAAGTTGTCAATGTTCCAGCTGACACAACATAGATATCATAAAAAAATCTTACCAAGCCATTTCGAGTCAGTATTTATCGTAGAGCACATATATTTACAAGCATAGTCACCTTTTACGGCAAGACATCGTAGAGCACATGTCTTGCCGTAAAAGGTGACTATGCTTGTCGTAAAAGGCGACGAACGGGATCGGGTGGTCAGGCTCGCTGACTTTGTTGATGCATGTCATCGATCCCAATTGCGTGGATCGATGCTCATGATATTAATCACTGGATTGTCTGGTCCAGACTCGATTATTTAAAGACCGCCGTCATATAGCTGGAATATTGCTGAGTGCGGCGTTAAACAACAAACCAACCAACCAACCAACGTAGAGCACATGTAAATGATCGAGCCGACATACACAAATACCTGAGACCGACCGGTGTGTATACACATTCCTATCTTAGTGAGGAAAAGCAGTAAAATGATTGACTATCACATTAAACAGCAAATATATATCCGTGTCTTCACTGAAGCACGTCCCTACCCCTGCACACGAAGTCTGTTGGACTCCAGGACCCGTTGGCCAGACAGGTGATGTGCGGGTTGCCACTGGCCACCATGTTCTGGCCACAGGAGTAGGTCCGGTTGTCTTCCTCCAGGCCGCCGCCAACGGACACCACGCTGCCGCTGATATTGGCGGGAGCTCCACAGTCAACTGTAAGACACAGAAGCATGGAAACAATTGACTATTTGTTCTTACAGATCACGAATCAACTAAACATCATAGCTGTCAGCAAAGGGCTGGGTTTTCCTGACCATATTCATGCAACAATCACACTCGACAGACCAGGAGGCAACAGATCCTGTGCCTAACCACACAGCTGTTCCAAACTATTACACATATATTTATAAGGTAACAAGTGAAGAAATCTGGGCCACCGTTCCACAAAGAGACCTAAACGCTGCAAGAGCTGTCCTAAATGTTTGTTTTAGAATGTAAGGCTGTTAAATGAAATAAAGTGTAGGTAAGTTTACTTAATAAATCAACAGGGGAAGTTTCATTATATTCGGTTAATATTCCCTGGGCATTTGAAATTCGAGTAACACAAAACATTGTAAGTAGACATGACAGTGTCAATATTACTGATGGCATCAGTTTCGTGTTAAATTACACTCTTGAGGTGGACATCATGGTACCAGTGTCATGTTCAATTAGGTACCCCCGTCTATAAACACAGGTCGTGAAACACACAGTATATTTATTTACAGTAACCCATGTGTGAAGACACTGATGCAAGAATGTACAGGGAATGTGTGAGAAACTAAGGCGTAAAGGCAATTCCTACCAGGACAGTGTAGGTGATGGCTGCTCCACGTCTCGTTGTTGTGGCAGATGACGGTGGCCGACTCGTTGATGTTGTTGCAGGTGTATGTCCGGGCACTGCCAGCGAGCGTGGATCCAGGCGTCAGCACGGCGTTGTCAATCTCCATGAGCTGCCCACACCTAAGACCTATAAACAGGACAAGCCAATGGCATGCTGACATGTGTAATATTTTACAACCGACTGCAAACTCCCCTACAACCCCCAAATAAAGGGATCAAATTGCCAGTCAAATGTCGAAATAGATTTTTAAACGTTTGACTATTGTCAACATGACATCTGCTTTTTGATGGTAAGTCGATTTACCAGAATTACAACACTACCACTAAAGATATCTTGAAGAAAAAATCTACATTGACCAGTGCAGAGAAGGGCCCGCCTGGAAACTCAGACACCATCAGTAAGACACGGTTTTCTTGTACAAGGTGTATCGTTTCAAGTTACCAGTCTTGACTTTATACAAAGGAAGCAGTCAGTTGCGCTAAAGCTTATTACAATCCGACACACACTGCCTCCTAGTAAACACCTAAACGTACGTATGCACTTTCCGTCCAGGCCCTCCCACCTGCCCTTCAAGCCATGTCTGGTACAGACGCTTCTGTTACTGTTCCCTTTAAATTTGAAGCCTCTCTTGCAGGTGTACGTTGTCAACTTCTTCCGCCATCTCCCGGTGGAAAGTACCCGGGCGTTTGAGAGAGGCTTTGGGCGTGAACAACGGATTCGGGGGGGCTCTGAAAATAATCAATGTACATTTCTTTAATGAAATGAATGATTATTGCATGTCATGTAGACACGTTTTATCACAATAGAAATGTTGAAGCTGGTTGGTTAGAAAACAACAATTAACATTTGCCAGAAAGCTTTTTTGTATATCTTATATCACTTATTGATTTCATCATTTGGATATGATGGCGCGACATCCTTGGTTCGGGATAGAGTTAAAACTCAATCGCCATACAAATGCATGTACCATTGTCCAAATAGTTCTGATATGTTTCAGTAAGATTTGAGGACATGGATTAAATACTGGTCTAATGGGCCGCATTTCACAGTTGCGTGCAGAGTTACGTCCATTGGGCGTGCCAGGATTCGAATACGAGGTTCGCCCTGATTGTGATCCTTGTTTTGTCAGCACAATATCCATGCTCGTGGGTTTTACCAATGTGACAAACAACTACGGCTTGCGAGACTCTCACAAGACGCTGCACGCAGAGTAATACCTGAAATGTTGTTTACTGTAACACCCGAATCACTCACAATCTCACTTCAGAGACAGACACTCACTTGCTGGGACACATGAATGCGTCGTTTCGTAACCAAAACAGGTGAAGCCTTCTTTGCATGGCCGGGCATCACAAGGAGTGCTGAAAGTCTACAATTGGCAGTTGGCATCAGGCTTTAATCTAACACTGTACACAACAACAACAACAACAACAAAACTGTATTGGTTTGTATAATAAATTGTGATTTGATGATATAACCAATTGTGTTTATGAAGGACTAAGACGGTGCCCATTCGGGGGTGTTAAAATAGTGCCACCCTGACATGTAAGTCTGATCATAATCATAGCTTGACTACTACTGCAGCATTGTACGCTAGACTACACAATCGCCAACACTACTACAGCTACAGCTACTGCTACTGCTACTACTACCACTACTACCACTACTACTATTACCACTACCCTTGACGATTCGGGGTTGTATAGGACTTCAACAACCCATGCCTTCGCAAAAGGCGGCTAACGGGATCGGGTGGTCAGGCTCGCTGACTTGGTTGATGCATGCTATCTTATCCCATTTGCATGGATCGATGCTCTTGATGTTAATCACTAGACTGTCTGGTCAAGACTCGATTATTTACAGACCGCTGTCATGTAGCTGGAATATATAGCTGAGCGCGGCGTTAAACACAATTACTACCATGATCACTACAACTACTACTACTACTACTACTACTACCACTACATATACAACTACTACTACTACTACTGCCACTACCTATACAGCTACTACTACTACTATTACTACTATACCAGAATTTAACGCTAGACATCACCACCACCACTACTACTACTACTGCTACTAGTGGTGTCTGGGTGGGTATACAGCGGCTGATTGGTGTTCTGTGAATACATGTGAAGGTATATGTTATATGAAGAGGTTGAACATGCGACCTGCAACGCAAAATCCTACGATGAATATGTATGTATGTACCTTGCACTGAGGTCGGGGCACCACTCCATATACATTGTTGAAATCTACGTCCAGGTCGGTTTGGCGTTGGTGCTTAGTTTTCATTAGGGAGCACTTCCTGGTCTTGAAGGAAAAGTTGACAGTCTTACATGGACTTGTTGACCAGCACAGATTAAAGCACTGCTGTGAATTCCTCAGTGTTTTTTCATGAAACACAACACCGGCAAATCGTAATCGACCTTTCTGTTCCGCTGGTCCACAATCTCTTCTGGCCAACGCTAGAGCTACCCATGACAGGAGAACGACTAGGGGTAGGGCTGGGGCCATCGTTACCTGCAGGATATAAGTATATGTCTTGCCATACAACAATACAAACAGTGATAGCAATGCAAGTAGCGCGTGTGTTTAACGCCATATTCAGCAATATTCCAAATAAATGATGGCGGTCTTTAAATAATCGAGGTTGGACTAGACAATCCAGTAATTGATATTATGAACCACCATTGGGATACGATGACATTCAATCAATCTCGTCACCAGGCCTGACCACCTCATCCATTTAGTCGCCTCTTACGACAACCTCGATTGTTTGGCACCAGCGGTAACCCACAATGGTCTATGGGGTCAACGCAAGTAGTGTAGGTACATCAGTAGTTTTAGGACTGGTAAAACTTGATAGCTATCTGTACTGTAGCTATCACCGGAGAGCTTAACAAGTTGTATATTTAATGTATGTGTATTTATATCCATGCGAGATGACGTAGACGTATAGAAATAAAACACAGAACGTTGTTAACGCTAAGAATTCTCAAAGTCGAAATGTGAATAGCCATATTCTCGAAACTATCGTAATGCTAAGAAGTCTTGAACTTAAGTCTAGGACAGGTCAAGACCTTTCGTAGGTTGGCCACGAACATTCAAAATGGTGGCTTATTTTCTAATTGGATGTTAACTTGATAAGGAAGATCGAGCAGAGACATGAACAGAACTCGTGTATCGTGTACACGAAAGCCTGATTCGCCAGACCACCAAGAACTCGTCCGTTGCAATGGAAGAGTTAATAGACCTTGTCCGTGCCTACCTTGAGTAGCATGCCAGGCGTTTTATTCCCCTTTATCCCGAAATCCCAATGTCTATCACCTTAAGGTATTTCAGCAAGAGGGTGGGGGAGGTGAGGTGGAGGGTTCTGATGCAATACAAAAGAATCATCTTTGCTCATTGCCATCAATATTGTGTGTGCATGATTAATTTTAAACAATATTTTCACTTATTCGTCGAAAAATTACACGTGCAATAAGGGTATATAGATGATACGGAGGGCATGTCACACACTCACACTGATAGAATCCATCACAGAAATGCCAGGACAGACACCCCAGCAACGCCAGCGGGCCCTGGGTATGATACAAATGGGAGCCATCCATGCTCACATTGCTGGAACTTTGGGTTGCTCCCGTGTTGCTGTAACTAACCTGATGCAGCGTTACAGACAGACCAGGCAGACCCAGGGTAACTATCCCCCAATGAAAACCGGCACTTGTGTATGTTGTATCTTGACAGTGGCTTCATCAATGAGGAATGTGGACATACTACTTCATTGGGAATGTTTAGGGGACATACTACTTCATTGGGAATGTTAAGTGGCCATACTTCATTGGGATTGTTTAGTAGGCATACTTCTTTGGGAATGTTAAGTGGGCATACTTCATTGGAAATGTATAGTGAGCATACTACTTCATCTGGGAATGTTTAGTGGACATACTACTTCATTCGGAATGTTTAGTGGCCATACTTCATTGGGAATGTTAAGTGGGCATACTTCATTGGAAATGTTAAGTGAGCATACTACTTCATTTGGGAATGTTTAGGGGACATACTACTTCATTGGGAATGTTTAGGGGCCATACTTCATTTGGAATGTTTAGTTGACATACTTCTTTGGGAATGTTTAGGGGACATAGTATATTGGGAATGTTTAGTGGACATACTGCTTCATTGGGAATGTTTAGGGGACATACTTCATTGGGAATGTTTAGGGAACATGCTACTTCATTGGTAATGTTTAGTGGGCATACTTCATTGAGAATGTTTAGTGGGCATACTTCATTGCGAATGTTAAGTGGGCATACTTCATTGGGAATGTTTAGTGGGCATACTACTTCATTGGGAATGTTTAGTGGCCATACTTCATTTGGATTGTTTAGTCGACATACTTCTTTGGGAATGTTTAGTGGGCATACTACTTTGGGGATGTTAAGTCGGCATACTACTTTGGGAATGTTTAGTGGGCATACTTCTTTGGGAATGTTAAGTGGGCATACTATTTTGGGAATGTTTAGTGGGCATACTTCTTTGGGAATGTTTAGTGGGCATACTTCTTTGGGAATGTTAAGTGGGCATACTTCTTTGGGAATGTTTAGTGGGCATACTTCATTGGGAATGTTAAGTGGGCATACTTCTTTGGGAATGTTTAGTGGGCATACTTCTTTGGGAATGTTTAGTGGGCATACTTCTTTGGGAATGTTTAGTGGGCATACTTCTTTGGGAATGTTAAGTGGGCATACTTCTTTGGGAATGTTTAGTGGGCATTCTTCATTGGGAATGTTAAGTGGGCATACTTCTTTGGGAATGTTTAGTGGGCATACTTCTTTGGGAATATTAAGTGGGCATACTTCTTTGGGAATGTTTAGTGGGCATACTTCTTTGGGAATGTTTAGTGGGCATACTTCTTTGGGAATGTTAAGTGGGCATACTTCTTTGGGAATGTTTAGTGGGCATACTTCTTTGGGAATGTTTAATGGGCATACTTCTTTGGGAATGTTAAGTGGGCATACTTCTTTGGGAATGTTAAGTGGGCATACTTCTTTGGGAATGCTTAGTGGGCATACTTCTTTGGGAATGTTAAGTGGGCATACTTCTTTGGGAATGTTTAGTGGGCATACTTCATTGGGAATGTTTACTGAGCATACTTCTTTGGGAATGTTTAGTGGGCATACTTCTTTGGGAATGTTTAGTGGGCATACTTCTTTGGGAATGTTAAGTGGGCATACTTCTTTGGGAATGTTTAGCGGGCATACTACTTTGGGAATGTTTAGTGGGCATACTTCTTTGGGGATGTTAAGTGGGCATACTACTTTGGGAATGTTTAGTGGGCATACTTCTTTGGGAATGTTTAGTGGGCATACTTCTTTGGGAATGTTAAGTGGGCATACTTCTTTGGGAATGTTTAGTGAGCATACTTCTTTGGGAATGTTAAGTGGGCATACTTCATTGGGAATGTTTAGTGAGCATACTACTTCATTTGAGAATGTTTAGGGGACATACTTCTTCATTTGGAATGTTTAGTGGACATACTTCTTTGGGAATGTTACGTGGGCATACCTCATTGGGAAAGTTTAGTGAGCATACTTCTTTGGGAATGTTTAGTGAGCATACTACTTCATTGGGAATGTTTAGTGGCCATACTTCATTTGGAATGTTTAGTTGACATACTTCTTTGGGAATGTTTAGGGGACATAGTAAATTGGGAATGTTTAGTGGACATACTGCTTCATTGGGAATGTTTAGGGGACATACTTCATTGGGAATGTTTAGGGAACATGCTACTTCATTGGTAATGTTTAGTGGCCATACTTCATTGACAATGTTTAGTGGGCATACTTCATTGGGAATGTTAAGTGGGCATACTACTTCATTTGGGAATGTTTAGGGGACATACTTCTTCATTTGGAATGTTTAGTCGACATACTTCTTTGGGAATGTTACGTGGGCATACCTCATTGGGAAAGTTTAGTGAGCATACTTCTTTGGGAATGTTTAGTGAGCATACTACTTCATTGGGAATGTTTAGTGGCCATACTTCATTTGGAATGTTTAGTTGACATACTTCTTTGGGAATGTTTAGGGGACATAGTAAATTGGGAATGTTTAGTGGACATACTGCTTCATTGGGAATGTTTAGGGGACATACTTCATTGGGAATGTTTAGGGAACATGCTACTTCATTGGTAATGTTTAGTGGCCATACTTCATTGACAATGTTTAGTGGGCATACTTCATTGGGAATGTTAAGTGGGCATACTACTTCATTTGGGAATGTTTAGGGGACATACTACTTCATTGGGAATGTTTAGGGGCCATACTTCATTTGGAATGTTTAGTTGACATACTTCTTTGGGAATGTTTAGGGGACATAGTATATTGGGAATGTTTAGTGGACATACTGCTTCATTGGGAATGTTTAGTGGACATACTTCATTGGGAATGTTTAGGGAACATGCTACTTCATTGGTAATGTTTAGTGGCCATACTTCATTGAGAATGTTTAGTGGGCATACTTCATTGGGAATGTTAAGTGGGCATACTTCATTGGGAATGTTTAGTGGGCATACTACTTCATTGGGAATGTTTAGTGGCCATACTTCATTTGGATTGTTTAGTCGACATACTTCTTTGGGAATGTTTAGTGGGCATACTACTTTGGGGATGTTAAGTCGGCATACTACTTTGGGAATGTTTAGTGGGCATACTTCTTTGGGAATGTTAAGTGGGCATACTATTTTGGGAATGTTTAGTGGGTATACTTCTTTGGGAATGTTTAGTGGGCATACTTCTTTGGGAATGTTAAGTGGGCATACTTCTTTGGGAATGTTTAGTGGGCATACTTCATTGGGAATGTTAAGTGGGCATACTTCTTTGGGAATGTTTAGTGGGCATACTTCTTTGGGAATGTTTAGTGGGCATACTTTTTTGGGAATGTTTAGTGGGCATACTTCTTTGGGAATGTTAAGTGGGCATACTTCTTTGGGAATGTTTAGTGGGCATACTTCATTGGGAATGTTAAGTGGGCATACTTCTTTGGGAATGTTTAGTGGGCATACTTCTTTGGGAATGTTAAGTGGGCATACTTCTTTGGGAATGTTTAGTGGGCATACTTCTTTGGGAATGTTAAGTGGGCATACTTCTTTGGGAATGTTTAGTGGGCATACTTCTTTGGGAATGTTTAGTGGGCATACTTCTTTGGGAATGTTAAGTGGGCATACTTCTTTGGGAATGTTTAGCGGGCATATTACTTTGGGAATGTTTAGTGGGCATACTTCTTTGGGAATGTTTAGTGGGCATACTTTTTTGGGAATGTTTAATGGGCATACTTCTTTGGGAATGTTAAGTGGGCATACTTCTTTGGGAATGTTTAGTGGGCATACTTCATTGGGAATGTTAAGTGGGCATACTTCTTTGGGAATGTTTAGTGGGCATACTTCTTTGGGAATGTTAAGTGGGCATACTTCTTTGGGAATGCTTAGTGGGCATACTTCTTTGGGAATGTTAAGTGGGCATACTTCTTTGGGAATGTTTAGTGGGCATACTTCATTGGGAATGTTTACTGAGCATACTTCTTTGGGAATGTTTAGTGGGCATACTTCTTTGGGAATGTTTAGTGGGCATACTTCTTTGGGAATGTTTAGGGGACATACTTCTTTGGGAATGTTTAGCGGGCATACTACTTTGGGAATGTTTAGTGGGCATACTTCTTTGGGAATGTTAAGTGGGCATACTTCTTTGGGAATGTTTAGTGAGCATACTACTTCATTTGGGAATGTTTATGGGACATACTACTTCATTGGGAATGTTTAGTGTCCATACTTCATTGGGAATGTTAAGTGGCCATACTTCTTTGGGAATGTTTAGGGGCTATACTACTTCATTGGTTGTGTTTTGACACGTGTTTTAATGTTGACAAATGCATGGTAAGGTGGATATGTCTCTAAAAACGGTCCAATGTTCGACCCGAAGAATACCTTCGCCCATTTCTTACTTTGGTTAATTGCAATTGAGTTTTGGCTAATTTCCCAGTCGTTACTGCATGAATCATTGCGGAATTTCAGACGCTGTAGGTCTTCATATCACATGACGCATTTCAGACACAAGGGCTTGTAACGCAAACATTAGCAGCTACAAGGAAAAGGGTGTAACGAGGTGACCTCACCAAGTTCGATCAAGGACAAATTCAACAATGTTCACAGTAAATATTCCCATGGAACTATACAATCAATTCAAGTCAGTACATTTTGCTATACAATTAGGAGATAAACCTAGTGTGTTTTGAAATTTGATGCATTCCCTCTGTGGAGTAGATACCGCTTATTCTAATTTGGAACCGAACACTTTAGCAACGGCAACATCGCTTTGAAAACGGTGCACTCTTGCAACGCGTAACAACACAGGGTCCAAAGGTCCCCAATCTTAGAACATTCTGAAAAGTGGTCACAGATAGTATATATGCAACAAATATTACTAAAGTTCAAGATTAAAAATCCCATAGTCTTGAGTAGTTCAAAATATGTGTTCAAAACACATAGTTTTTCAAAAAGAAGTTGACAAATAACCCTCCCAAAATAAATGTTTTAATTTCATCGCATCCTGATGTGCACTGTTTGGACTCACCAAGTCATTTCTGGGAAATCAGTGAGAGAAGACAATTCTTTGAAATCAAACATGACATTTCCAGTGTAGGGGTGACAGGTTGTAGAAAAAGCTTTAAAAATGATAAACGAATATATACTGAACAGCATTGAAAACGCACCAGCAATAAATCTTGAAATATTACAAAAGCAACTTGAGCAATGACCGATTTTGTTAGAACAGACATAGACGGATTATTAAGAAAGACGACAAAGGAGACAGGAATACCACACAGTAATTACAATTACGTCATCAGTGTAAGGAAGACACATAGGGTTAAAATGAAAAGTCAATATCTGTTATGTCCGCCATTGACAGCAACACAGGCCATGCAACGTCTTCTCATTGATCGAATAAGTCTGCGAATAGTGTTCTGGGGCATTCCACTCTTAACGTAGTGTATCTTCAAGTTCTCTCAGGTTCTGTACTTGCGGTCGACGTGAGAGGCGTTGACGCAGGTAATCCCATAGATGTTCAATTGGAGATAGATCGGGTGACAGGGCTGGCCATGGAAGCAGAGGCACATTATTGTTCGCTAGGTACTGTGTTGAAACACGTGCTGTGTACGCTCTTGCATTATCTTGCTGGAAGGTGTGCATATCCTGGTGCTGATGAAAGAATGGAATGACGTGATTTGCCAATATGTTATTCCTGTAGTAAAGGGCATTAACTCTTCCACGACAAACATGGAGCTCTGTTCGATGGTTATGACTGATGCCGCCCAAAATCATGACACTCCCTCCCCCCATCGATCTGTCTGTACAACGCAGCCATTGTGGTAACGTTCTCCACGTCGACGCCACACTCGCAGTCGACCGTCAGCATTCCGTAAATGAAAACGGGACTCATCAGAGAACAGCACACCATGCCACTGCCGCAATCTCCAATGACGATGCCTTTTGGCCCAACGCAGACGTTCATTTAGATATCGATCAGTGAGTATGGGTCCAACATATGGACGTCGAGCACGTAGCCCTGCTGAGCGGAGACGTCGACGTACGGTGTCAGCACTGATCAATTCCGTCGGCTTTGTACGGTTGCTGCAGTCCTGGTAGCCGGAAGTGTACGATCACGAAGATGCCGACGAACAATATGGCAATCCTGACGTGGTGTAGTTACACGACGTTGACCCGGAAGTGGTCGATCTCTGGTGGTTCTTGTCTGCTGGTATCTGCTCAGTATCCTGAGGACTGTTGAATGATGGCATTGAAACCGTTGTGCAACGGCTCTACTTGACGTACCAACTTGAAGCATGCCCAAGGCACGTTCACGTTCCTCTGCTGTTAATCTTGGCATTTCTTGTGTCAGTGCCCTTTACGTCTGCAGGAACAAGTGATGTGGCTTTTAAAAGTCTGTCTTTTATAGCCCTATTATGCATGCTTCCCGTGAAACAAAACACTTTTTCCATGATGTGCAAGCAATTTGTTGCCTTTTGGCGATTTCGCTCACAAATAAATTAGGAATGTGTTTTGACGAGCTGTTCTTCTTCATGCTTCGTCCAGAACGTCGTATTTTACTCATTCACTTATATATTTTAATGTGACTTAAGCCCGGATAAAAATATATCCATTTTCATGGTGGTGCGTTTTCAATGTTGTTCAGTATATTTCTACAACAAACATTATGAATTAACATTTATTTCACATGTGTAAATTTGATTGGTTAGTTAGCAATTACCCCCAGTACATAATAAAGTACATGAAGCAAGATGACAACTCCGAGCTATGATGTGGTTCAACATTAACCTGTAGATTTACTGGGAATGAGCATGCTGGTACAATGTGATTACCAATGGAAATGAGTATGACTGAAAAGCCGCTTTTAAGGCTGTAGTCGAGCAGGCTTTGTTGACACGAGGAATCTGCATGATTTGACCTGTCAATTTCAACATTTCACGGATTCATTGTGCTGTTCTGAATTGAAATTAAGCAAGTTTCATAAGCTGCATATACAGTTAATGTCACAGGGGTACAGAAAATGTCAGTATCGGTTGTGCCCACCACGTGCATCAATCACCGCTTGACACCGACGACCCATAGATGCAATCAAGTTGTCAATAACACGCTGTTGGATGCTCAACGGGGACAAATCTGGTGACCGGGCTGGCAAAGGTAATGTCTGGATGTTGTTGTGCTGACAAACACGTGCAATATGCGGTCGAGCGTTGTCCTGCTGGAACTATTCGCCATGAACGTTGATGTGAGGAAGAACGTAAGGCTGTAGGATCAAGTCTCTGTAACGCACACCTGTCAATGCACCTGCCACATGCACGAGAGGCGTCCTACCATCGTGATGAATTCCGGCCCATACCATGACACGCCCGCCGCCAAATGTGACAACCTGCTGCACACAGTTGGGGGCGTAACGTTCACCCCGACGTCTGTAGACACGTGCGCGCCCATCAGCACGTGTGAGTAGGAAACGGGACTCGTCAGTAAACAGTACATTTCCCCACCTTGCACGTGCCCATCTAACCCTCTGTTGGCACCAAAGCAGACGGTCCGCCAGATGACGTGGGGTCAATACATGACGTCGAACAGGTCTTCGTGAAAAAAGTCCAGCCTCCTTCAGTCTGTTGCGTACCGTTTGATCTGACATTCTGCGTACCCCAGGGATCTGTGTGGTTGTAGACGTGGCAGTGGTAGTGCGGTCTCGGAGGTGTCGCAGCCGGATGTATCGATCTTGTGCTTGGGTTGTCACCCTTGGTCTTCCTGACCTTGATCTGTCGTCAACTCTGTTGGTGTTGTTGTATCGGGTCCACAGTGCGGAGATTGTCTGTCTCGATACGCCAAAGTGCCTGGCCACTTCTTGCTGAGTTGCTCCAGCTTGTAATCTCCCAAATGGCGTTGTTCCGTTGAGCTGCATTCAGTCTTGGCATTCTGTCACCGCCTCTACTGCCGTTATAAGGACTGTATGAACATGTGGATTTTTATACCCATTCAGCAGGGGGGGCCTGCATGCCTAAATGCAGGATTCTGTGCTGCACGTTTTTTACAGGCGGTTGCGTTTGGATGAAGCTGTAAAATTGATCCCCAAACGCTACGTTTATGTGCTTTGCATGTGTTTTCGCGAATTATAGACACATTATCTTTCTGTTTGACTTATTTGTTTCTCATTTAATGTAATTATTTTAGATATTTGGCAAAAAGTGGTTTTACATCTATGTCAAGTTTCTGTTTTTGAAGAGTATATATATAAACATCTTGTAACAGTGTACTTTTTTTTTGGGGGGGGGGGGGGGGGGGGGGGGGGGCTAGCACAACTTTTATAAACAGTCTGATTTTAGTTTTTTTTCAACCAATTTCTGAAACTGTTGTTTTGGGGATATCAAAATAGAATATCAACTGTCGGTCACTATCACTATCGGACATGGACAGTTGGGGCAATGGTAGTTTCAATTCCTGGAAATCACTGCAGCCACAATGAGGCCCAAATCCGAGAATGTCATCAAGAATGACGAGATGTGGTAAAGATTATTTCGGAGGAAAGATGGCTAATGGCAAGTTCGGAGGTAGGGATCTTGTGATGTAAGAACCCGGGATTTTAACCTGAAAGCTAGCCGACCCCAAGTTTGTCAGTCTGGTGCGCGCCATCTATCGTCTTGTTGACACTATCTTTCCAGCTAGAAATAAATCTAAGACACACGAACTTGGACCGAGGATGAAGCCTTGCGGCCAACGTCTCTTAACTTAGAGGCAAACAGAGCAGTTGGACCAGCAAAACAAGACGCCATTAAAAGCTATAAACCGAAGAGGAGGAGTGAAGTGAGATGGGATTTACTGTCGCGTTAAAAATTATTGCACTTATGTAGCGACGTGCATGCAGGTGTACGTGAACACGTGCACGTCTTGTGATTGCTGGGGCAACTACGGTTAAGATTCAAGGTCCCTCGGGTACTGATTCAGTACCTTTCTTATATTCCCGATCGCCAGGACCGAAGAACAAGGATATACCGTTGTTTAGGGGAAAATATGACCGTTAATCAAAGTGTTGGCTACGTCTTAAGCCAAAATACAAACGGCCGTCATATACCGTCAAAAACACCTAAATAAGCTTGGATGGCATGTGGCGTCAATGTTGAGTACTCGCATCAGTTGAAGATGTGTCGAGAAGCTGTTGAAGTAAAGCCATTATCACTACAGAATACGGATAGCAGCCACTGCCAGTCTAATTAATTTCTCCCACTGTCATGGGTCCTGGAGAACGATATAGTTATCGCGGACACGCGGTCACCTTCCCCAGTACATCCAATTGCACTAACTTAAAGATTTTAGTCTCGGCGATCGTAAAGACACCCCAGTGAATTCTATGTATCCATGTTATTATGATAAGACAAATGCTTCACACGCAAACATAACTTCGTTTTGAGTCCAAGAGGCATGGCGCTTCAACAGCCGGGGTGTGGGAACCGAGGGAGATCGGTTCTTCAATGACGAACCTCTGGTAGCGAATTGATCCAGGGCATTTGTCATAATACAACTGAAATATCATACACTGATAATCTTGAATTTCATTAAAAAATCGTCTGTGTTTATTTAAATGTGATTTCCACAGGAATGTGGTTGAATTACATTTCTAAAGTAAAGTGTCATGAATGTTGATGAACGTTGGTATTTGTGTCAGAGACAGATTAATATTTCTGTCACTGATTCTCTGAGAGAACGAGCCAAACAATTTTGGGGGGATTAACAATACTTTGTTTTCAAATCATGCAGTGAACCACTATTTTCTGTTACAAGTTGGAAGTGAAATCTAATACCCACCCAACTCATCCCCTTAGCAAATAAGATTTAGCGTGATGTTAGAGCGAGAATAGCTTTCATAAACTCGTAAACGACACGGTACCGAAAAGAGAATATTAACAGTCGTGCTATGTTGGAGTAGCTACGATTTTGTTTCAGCAGTGAATTCAATTCTCCAACACCAAACAATAGTGAAACAGCCGTAACCCTTTCCATGGGCCGCCAGTTAGACAATGAAGCCGAAGGTTTCAAAAAGCTGACATTTGATTTCCTCAAAAACCTGCACGTGCGTATCTTTAATATTGATTGGGCGGTCAAGTTCACTGAGGGGTGACCTCCTTTGGAGTGTTTGAGGGGAATCTAGGAGTAAATTGATTGTAGTTATATTGATAAGCATAATAACTCTTAGCAGGGGCAGTTGTTGCCACAGGCTGACAAGCAAGTGAGGTAAGATATTGTGACGTGGTATTGTATGTCTTGTCAAAAGGCTACGCAAACGTATTGCTAGATTTTATGTATTGTAATCAATATCTATTTCCTCCGTATGTATGGCAAGTTTGTCTGAAACCAGGAGACCTTCATGTGTCAAATGCCCTTGATGAGACGCCCTTCCTGTGTCAGCTGTCTGTGACGGAGATATTTTACTGTGTCAGTTCCCAGTGACGGGGATATCTTCCTGTGTCAGCTGTCTGTGACGGGGGTACCTTCCTGTGTCAGCTCTCTGTAACGGGGATATCTTCCTGTGTCAGTTGTCAGTGACGGGGACACCTTCCTGTGTCAGCTCTCTGTAACGGGGATATCTTCCTGTGTCAGTTCTCAGTGACGGGGACACCTTCCTGTGTCAGCTCTCTGTGACGGGGACACCTTCCTGTGTCAGCTGTCTATGACGGGGACACCTTCCTGTGTCAGCTGTCTGTGACGATGATATCTTCCCGTGTCAGCTGTCTGTGATGGGGAGACTTTCTTGTGTCAGCTGTCTGTGACGGGGACCCCTTCCTGTGTCGGCTGTCTGTGATGGGGATATCTTCCTGTGTCAGCAGTCTGTGACGGGGGAATCTTCCTGTGTCAGCTGTCTGTGAGAGGGGTTATCTTACTGTGTCAGCTCTGTGTGACGGGCAGACTTTCTTGTTTCAGCTGTCTGTGATGGGGATATCTTCCTGTGTCAGCTGTCTGTGACGGGGATATCTTCCTGTTTCAGCTGTCTGTGACGGGGACACATTCCTGTGTCAGATGTCTGTGACAGGGATATCTTCCTGTGTCAGCTGTCAGTGACGGGGATATCTTCCTGTGTCAGCTGTCTGTGATGGGGACACATTCCTGTGTCAGCTGTTTGTGACGGGGATATCTTCCTGTGTCAGCTGTCTGTGACGGAGATATCTTCCTGTGTCAGATCTCTGTGATTGAGATATCTTCCTGGGTCAGCTCTCTGTGACGGGGTTCCTGTGTCAGCTCTCTGTGACGGGAAAATCTTCAGGTCTCAGCTGTCTGTGACGGAGATATCTTCCTGTGTCAGCTCTCTGTGACGGGGATATCTTACAGTGTCAGCTCTGTGTGACGGGGAGACTTTCTTGTTTCAGCTGTCTGTGACAGGGACAGATTCCTGTGTGAGCTGTCTGTGACGGCGATACCTTCCTGTGTCAGCTCTCTGTGACGGGGATATCTTCCTGTGTCAGCTGTCTGTGACGGAGGGATCATCCTGTGTTAGCTGACTGTGACGAGGATACCTTCCTGTGTCAGCTCTCTGTGACGGGGATATCTTCCTGTGTCAGCTGTCTGTGACGGGGAGACCATCCTGTGTTAGCTGTCTGTGACGGGGATATCTTCCTGTGTCAGCTGTCTGTGACGGGGAGACCTTCCTGTGTCAGCTGTGTGTGACGGGGATATCTTCCTGTATCAGCTGTCTGTGACGGGGATATCTTCCTGTGTCAGCTCTGTGTGACGGGGAGACTTTCTTGTTTCAGCTGTCTGTGACGGGGACACATTCCTATGTCAGTTGTCTGTGACAGAGATATCTTCCTGTGTCAGCTGTTTGTGACTGGGATATCTTCCTGTGTCAGCTGTCTGTGACAGGCACACCTTCCTGTGTCAGCTGTCTGTGACGGGGATATCTTCCTGTGTCGGCTGTCTGTGACGGGGATATCTTCCTGTGTCAGCTGTCTGTGACAGGGATATCTTCCTGTGTCAGCTGTCTGTGACGGGGGAAACTTCCTGTACCAGCTGTCTGTGACGTGGACACATTCCTGTGTCAGCTGTCTGTGACGGGGATATCTTCCTGTGTCAGCTGTCAGTGACGGGGATATCTTCCTGCGTAAGCTGTCTTTGACGGGGAGACTTTCTTGTTTCAGCTGTCTGTGACGGGGACACATTCCTGTGTCAGATGTCTGTGACAGGGATATCTTCCTGTGTCAGCTGTCAGTGACGGGGATATCTTCCTGTGTCAGATGTCTGTGACGGGGACACATTCCTGTGTTAGCTGTTTGTGACAGGGATATCTTCCTGTGTCAGCTGTCTGTGACGGGGATATCTTCCTTTGTCAGCTGTCTCTGGCGGGGACACATTCCTGTGTCAGCTGTCTGTGACGGCGATACCTTCCTGTGTCAGCTCTCTGTGACGGGGATATCTTCCTGTGTCAGCTATCTGTGACGGAGGGAACATCCTGTGTTAGCTGTCTGTGACGAGGATACCTTCCTGTGTCAGCTCTCTGTGACGGGGATATGTTCCTGTGTCAGCTGTCTGTGACGGGGAGACCATCCTGTGTTAGCTGTCTGTGACGGGGATATCTTCCTGTGTCAAGCTGTCTGTGACGGGGAGACCTTCCTGTGTCAGCTGTGTGTGACGGGGATATCTTCCTGTATCAGCTGTTTGTGACGGGGATATCTTCCTGTGTCAGCTCTGTGTGACGGGGAGACTTTCTTGTTTCAGCTGTCTGTGACGGGAACACATTCCTGTGTCAGTTGTCTGTGACAGGGATATCTTCCTGTGTCAGCTGTTTGTGACTGGGATATCTTCCTGTGTCAGCTGTCTGTGACAGGCATACCTTCCTGTGTCAGCTGTCTGTGACGGGGATATCTTCCTGTGTCAGCTGTCTGTGACGGGGATATCTTCCTTTGTCAGCTGTCTGTGACAGGGATATCTTCCTGTGTCAGCTGTCTGTGACGGGGATATCTTCCTGTGTCAGCTGTCTGTGACGGGGATATCTTCCTGTGTCAGCTGTTTGTGACTGGGATATCTTCCTGTGTCAGCTGTCTGTGACGGGGATATCTTCCTGTGTCGGCTGTCTGTGACGGGGACACATTCCTGTGTCAGCTGTTTGTGACAGGGATATCTTTCTGTGTCAGCTGTCTGTGACGGGGACACATTCCTGTGTCAGCTGTTTGTGACGGGGATATCTTCCTGTGTCAGCTGTCTGTGACGGGGATATCTTCCTGTGTCAGCTGTCTGTGACAGGCACACCTTCCTGTGTCAGCTGTTTGTGACGGGGATATCTTCCTGTGTCAGCTGTTTGTGACGGGGATATCTTCCTGTGTCAGCTGTCTGTGACAGGGATATCTTCCTGTGTCAGCTGTCTGTGACGGGGATATCTTCCTGTGTCAGCTGTCTGTGACGGGGGAAACTTCCTGTACCAGCTGTCTGTGACGTGGACACATTCCTGTGTCAGCTGTCTGTGACGGGGATATCTTCCTGTGTCAGCTGTCAGTGACGGGGATATCTTCCTGCGTAAGCTGTCTTTGACGGGGAGACTTTCTTGTTTCAGCTGTCTGTGACGGGGACACATTCCTGTGTCAGATGTCTGTGACAGGGATATCTTCCTGTGTCAGCTGTCAGTGACGGGGATATCTTCCTGTGTCAGATGTCTGTGACGGGGACACATTCCTGTGTTAGCTGTTTGTGACAGGGATATCTTCCTGTGTCAGCTGTCTGTGACGGGGATATCTTCCTTTGTCAGCTGTCGCTGGCGGGGACACATTCCTGTGTCAGCTGTCTGTGACGGCGATACCTTCCTGTGTCAGCTCTCTGTGACGGGGATATCTTCCTGTGTCAGCTGTTTGTGACTGGGATATCTTCCTGTGTCAGCTGTCTGTGACAGGCATACCTTCCTGTGTCAGCTGTCTGTGACGGGGATATCTTCCTGTGTCAGCTGTCTGTGACGGGGATATCTTCCTTTGTCAGCTGTCTGTGACAGGGATATCTTCCTGTGTCAGCTGTCTGTGACGGGGATATCTTCCTGTGTCAGCTGTCTGTGACGGGGATATCTTCCTGTGTCAGCTGTTTGTGACTGGGATATCTTCCTGTGTCAGCTGTCTGTGACGGGGATATCTTCCTGTGTCAGCTGTCTGTGACGGGGACACATTCCTGTGTCAGCTGTTTGTGACAGGGATATCTTTCTGTGTCAGCTGTCTGTGACGGGGACACATTCCTGTGTCAGCTGTTTGTGACGGGGATATCTTCCTGTGTCAGCTGTCTGTGACGGGGATATCTTCCTGTGTCAGCTGTCTGTGACAGGCACACCTTCCTGTGTCAGCTGTTTGTGACGGGGATATCTTCCTGTGTCAGCTGTTTGTGACGGGGATATCTTCCTGTGTCAGCTGTCTGTGACAGGGATATCTTCCTGTGTCAGCTGTCTGTGACGGGGATATCTTCCTGTGTCAGCTGTCTGTGACGGGGATATCTTCCTGTGTCAGCTGTCTGTGACGGGGATTTCTTCCTGTGTCAGCTGTCTGTGACGGGGATACCTTCCTGTGTCAGCTGTCTGTGACGGGGATATCTTCCTGTGTCAGCTGTCTGTGACGGGGATATCTTCCTGTGTCAGCTGTCTGTGACGGGGATATCTTCCTGTGTCAGCTGTCTGTGACGGGGATATCTTCCTGTGTCAGCTGTCTGTGACGGGGATATCTTCCTGTGTCAGCTGTCTGTGACGGGGATATCTTCCTGTGTCAGCTGTGTGTGACGGGGATATCTTCCTGTGTCAGCTGTCTGTGACGGGGATATCTTCCTGTGTCAGCTGCCTGTGACGGGGAGACCTTCCTGTGTCAGCTCTCTGTGACGGGGATATCTTCCTGTGTCAGCTGTGTGTGACGGGGATATTTATCTGTGTCAGCTCTCTGTGACGGGGAGACTTTCTTGTGTCAGCTCTCTGTGACGGGGAGGCCTTCCTGTGTCAGCTGTCTGTGACGGGGACACATTCCTGTGTCAGATGTCTGTGACGGGGATATCTTCCTGTGTCAGCTGTCTATGACGGGCATACCTTCCTGCGTCACCTGTCTGTGACGGGGATACCTTCTTGCGTTAGCTGTCTGTGACGGGGATATCTTCCTGTGTCAGCTGTCTGTGACGGGGATATCTTACTGTGTCAGCTGTCTGTGACGGGTATATCTTCCTGTGTCAGCTGTCTGTGACGGGGATACCTTCCTGTGTCAGCTGTCTGTGACGGGGATATCTTCCTGTGTTAGCTGTCTGTGACGGGGATATCTTCCTTTGTCAGCTGTCTGTGACGGGGATATCCTCCTGTGTCAGCTGTCTGTGACTGGGGTACCTTCCTGTGTCAGCTGTCTGTGACGGAGATATCTTCCTGTGGCAGCTGTCTGTGACGGGGGTACCTTCCTGTGTCAGCTGTTTGTGACGGGGATATCTTCCTGTGTCAGCTCTCAGTGACGGGGATATCTTCCTGTGTCAGCTCTCTGTGACGGGGAGACCTTCCTGCGTCAGCTGTTTGTGACGGAGATATCTTCCTGCGTCAGCTGTCTGTGACGGGGATATCTTCCTGTGTCAGCTGTCTGTGACGGGGACACCTTCCTGTGTCAGCTCTCTGTGACGGGGAGACCTTTTCGTGTCAAGGAGCAAATAAGAGGCTTTTATTAATATTTACAAGATGTCCTTCATCCAGAAGTGATTCAGTTTGGTGCACGCTGTTCCTGCAATATGTGTGGAGACCGTATAAACCAAGATTCCTGCTGTCATTCCTGCAGTACAGACCAGTCGGTCTTACCGGGTTCCACGGCTCCTGTCAAACCATTTTATTGATCAAGTAACAGATGCTACCCTGACATTTGAAGTTGCCGCTCATCACCTACATAATTGATACACATCATATTGAGTTTCATTCGAAGAACGTAAGTTGACTTTGCAGAGAACAGGGCACACGTGAAACAGAATCAATGGACTGACATAACAATAGTTTATACGACGAGGCATACTAATATAGGATAATAATAAATAGTTTCTTAAACATGAAGACTACCAAAACAGTAAAGATTAGAATAACGAAGCTATGCATATGCTAACACAGAAACCCTCGGATACCAAATTATTGCCAACACTTCTACTCAATAACCTCGAAAAAACCGTGTTGGTAGCCTTGTATGTATAGATTTGGATAACCATTTCTGAAAACGAATACAGCAGTGTGCCTACAGTACTTACCACAGTCAGAGCAAGCCACGACAATGACGTGGACAACAACCAACCCCTGCACACCACCTGCCACGCATACCGTCACGTGATCAGTCAGACTATACGATTACAGGAGCCCCTTTTTTTCCAGAGGAATATCAATATATGTGAAATGGTAAAGATATATTAACTTTTAAACAACTTCCAAAATGTCATGTTTAGTATAGAGGGAAGTATTATAAGTTGTATAACATTAAACGGCCCTTGCAATGTTGTGGCTTGTCTGTTGGATTGTCCTGGGAAAATGTCACAGTAACAATGATTCTCGTTTAAGTCAGAACCGAAGACATGCTCTTAGTGCATACCAAAACGAATCTAGTTGAAGTACTATCAGAAGGAGAATGTCTTGATATGTGAGGATTCAAGTCATCAGGTGACATCCTGAAATTATGAGGGACAGTCTTGGTGTCAAGTGACATCTTGGTATAACGAGGGACAGCCTCCATGCCCAGTGACATCCTGAAATAACGAGGGACAATCTCGGTGTCTAGTGCTACTTGGTATAACGAGGGACAGTCTCGGTGTCCAGTGACATCTTGGTATTACGAGGGATAGTCTGGTGACCAGTGACATCCTGAAATAACGATGGGTAGTCTCGGTGACCAGTGACATACTGAAATAACGAGGGACAGTCTCGGTGACAAGCGACATCTTGGTATAACGAGGGATAGTCTCGGTGTCCAGCTACATCCTGAAATAACGAGGGACAGCCTCGATGCCCAGTGACATCCTGAAATAACGAGGGACAATCTCGGTGACCAGTGACATCATGAAATAACGAGGGACAGTCTCGGTGTCAAGTGACATACTGAAATAACGAGGGCGATCTCGGCGACCAGTGACATCTTGGTATAAAGAGGGACAGTCTCGGTGTCCAGTGACATCCTGAAATAACGAGGGACAGTCTCGGTGTTTAGTGACATCCTGAAATAACGAGGGCGATCTCGGCGACCAGTGACATCTTGGTATAAAGAGGGACAGTCTCGGTGTCCAGTGACATCCTGAAATAACGAGGGACAGCCTTGGTGACCAGTGACATACTGAAATAACGAGGGACAATCTCGGTGACCAGTGACATCTTGGTATAACAAGGGACAATCTTGGTGACTAGTGGTACTTGGTATAACGAGGGACAGTCTTGGTGACCAGTGACACACTGAAATGACGAGGGATAGTCTCGGTGACCAGTGACATCCTGAAATAACGAGCGACAGTGTCATCCTGAAATTTCGAGGGAAATCTCGGTGACCAGTGACATACTGAAATAACGAGGGATATTCTCAGTGTCCAGTGACATCATGAAATAACGAGGGACAGTCTCGGTGACCAGTGACATCCTGAAATATAGAGGGACAGCGCGTCGCTCCAAGGGGAATTTCCTTCGAGTGTATGTGTTAAACCAACTCTACCGATATGCTCGCACTATTACGTAACTACATTGATAGGGAGTGGTGCATGTTAATAGGATTATAACTATTGCAAATTAAAAGACTATTGCAATGCTACTGTAATAGTTGGACCACAATGGCAATAGTGATACGAGACTATTTTTACCTTCTCACATTTCAGAGTTCTTAGATAAGGTGGCAAATCTAGATATGTTGTTTTGAAATCAAAGGTATTTCTGATTTTTGTCTCAATGGATACCACCTTGTCTCCTCAACAAGGTGTTAATGGATGAGAACAAATGGTAAACAGATTATGTTGCAAATCTACTATATTTATACTACAGAGATGGGCGGTATCGATGTTAACTTACATCATCTTAAGTTGCCTTCGACCCAATTACTCTGTTATACACTGTGCCGATAGTTTGATAACAATTTCCACCTTGACGTCAGCCATGGGAATTAGTTACCATGTATTATGATTATCAGTATTCTCACTATATATTCCAGTGGTCAATGACAACATTTTGATATCAAATCATGGTGTCACGGTGAGCCAGAGTAGTGACGTCATAGTATCAATGACGTCCTTTACAATAGACGATACGTACAGTCACCAGATATGCTCGTACAGGCTTTTCTTTCTAAAAGCTCATGGCCTATATGTCACCAGGAGGCAGGGGCCAGGAAACAATCAATACATCTTCCTTCTTCACTTCTCGCTAGAGATATACATGGGACACAGGGTATAGGGTAATGCACGACATTGCCGTGAGAATCAATAACGCCATCATAATGGGTAGGACATAGTATTGGCAGATGGTAGGAGACACTGGGGCACACGGTATGTGTGTAGTTTGGTTTAAATAACTCGCCAAGTTCCTACGTTTGTAATGTTGTATGACAATTACATACAACACATTTGGTGTTCAATGAATTTCATAGCCAACAACTTGGAAATATGTTTCGGGTCAAAAAGAAGAAAACTTTCATTCATTTCACCAGCCTCAGTGCACAGTACACCTCTACATGTCCCACCAGCTGCAGTACACCTCAGCATGTCACACCAGCTGCAGTTCACCTTGGCATGTCACACCAGCTGCAGTACACCTCGACATATTACACCAGCTTCAGTACACAGTACACCTCTACATGTCACACCACCTGCAGGACACCTCGGCATGTCCCACCATCCACAGTACACAGTACACCTCGGCATGTCACACCATCCACAGTACACAGTACACCTCGGCATGTCCCTACAGCCGCAGTACACAGCGGCATGTCCCACCATCCACAGTACACAGTACACCTCGGCATGTCCCACCAGCCGCAGTACACAGTACACCTTGGCATGTCCAAACAGCCGCAGGACACAGTACACCTCGGCATGTCCCACCAGCCGCAGTACACAGTACACAGTACACCTTGGCATGTCCCACCAGCCGCAGTACACAGTACACCTCGGCATGTCCAACCAGCCGCGGTACACAGTTCACCTCGGCATGTCCCAACAGTGGCAGTACACAGTACACCTTTACATGTCCGTCCACCTGCAGTACACCTCGGCATGTCCAACCAACCGAAGTACACAGTACACCTCGCCATGTCCCACCAGTGGCAGTACACAGTACACCTTGACATGTCCCACCAGCCACAGTACACAGTACACCTCGGCATGTCCCACCAGCCGCAGTACACCTCGGCATGTCTCACCAGCCTCAGTACACAGTACACCTCGGCATGTCACACCAGCTGCAGTACACATTGGCATGTCACACCAGCTGCAGTACACAGTTCACCTCAACATGTTACACCAGATGCAGTACACCATAGCATGTCCCAACAGCCGCAGTACACAGTACACATCGGCATGTCACACCAGCCGCAGAACACAGTACACCTCAGCATGTCCCACCAGCTGCAGTACACCTAAGCATGTCCCACCAGCCGCAGCACACCTCGGCATGTCACACCAGCTGCAGTGCACCTCGAAACGTTACACCAGCTGCAGTACACCTCGAATGTGTTACACCAGCCGCAGTATACAGTACACCTAAACATGTCCCACCAGCTGCAGTACACCTCGGCATGTCCCACCAGCTGCAGTACACCTCGACATGTCCAACCAGCTGCAGTACACCTCGAAATGTTACACAAGCCACAGTACACAGTACACCTGAACATGTCACACCAGCTGAAGTACACCTCGGCATGTCACACCAGCTGCAGTACACCTCAGCATGTCCTACCAGCCACAGTATACAGTACACCTCAACATGTCTCACCAGCTGCAGCACATCTCGGCATGTCAAACCAGCTGCAGTACACCTCGAAATGTTACACCAGCCGCAGTACACAGTACACCTCAACATGTCCAACCAGCTGCAGCACACCTCGACATGTCAAACCAGCTGCAGTACACCTTGGCATGTCACACCAGCTGAAGTACACCTCGGCATGTCACACCAGCTGCAGTACACCTCGGCATGTCATACCAGCTGCAGCACACCACGGCATGTCACACCAGCTGCAGTACACCTCGGCATGTCACACCAGCTGCAGTACACCTCGGCATGTCACACCAGCTGCAGTACACCTCGACATGTTACACCAGCCTCAGTACACCTCGGCATGTCATACCAGCCTCAGTACACCATACACCTCGGCATGTCACACCATCCGCAGTACACCTCGGCATGTCACACCAGCTGCAGTACACCTCGAGATGTCACACCAGCCGCAGTACACTTCGGCATGTCACACCAGCTGCAGTACACCTCGGCATGTCACCAGCTGCAGTACACCTCAACATGTTACACCAGCCTCAGTACACCTTGTCATGTGACACCAGCCTCAGTACACAGTACACCTCGGATTGTCACACCAGCTGCAGTACACCTCAGCATGTCACACCAGCCTCAGTACACAGTACACCTCGGCATGTCACACCAGCTGCAGTACACCTGGGCATGTCACATCAGCTGCAGTACACCTTGGCGTGTCACACCAGCTGCAGTACTTCTGGGCATGTCACACCAGCTGCAGTACACCTCAGCATGTCACACCAGCTGCAGTACACCTCGGCATGTAACACCAGCTGCAGTACAACTCGACATATTACAGAAGCCTCAGTACACCTCGGCATGTCACACCAGCCTGAGTACAAAGTATACCTCGGCATGTCACACCAGCTGCAGTACACCTTGGCATGTCTCACCGGCCTCAGTACACAGTACACCTCGGCATGTCACACCAGCTGCAGTACACCTCGGCATGTCACACCAGCTGCAGTACACCTCGACGTGTCCACAAGCTGCAGTACACCTCGACATGTCACACCAGCTGCAGTACACCTCGACATGTCACACAAGCTGCAGTACACCTCGACATGTTACACCAGCCTCAGTACACAGTACACCTCGGCATGTCACACGAGCCTCAGTACACAGTACACCTCGACATGTTACACCAGCCTCATATAGGACATATGATGGCTATAGGACTCCAGGCATGTCCGCTGTTGTTGGTCAACTCTTCAGCAATCTTTGACATATCGTGCTATAGGACACCAGGCATGTCCGTGTTGTTGGTCAACTCTTCTGCAATCTTTCACATATCATGGCTATAGGACACCAGGCATGTCCGCTGTTGTAGGTCAACTCTTCAGCAATCTTTGACATATCGTGGCTATAGGACACCAGGCATGTCCGTGTTGTTGGTCAACTCTTCAGCAATCTTTGACATATCATGCTATAGGACACCAGGCATGTCCGTGTTGTTGGTCAACTCTTCAGCAATCTTTGACATATCATGGCTATAGGACATCAGGCATGTCCGTGTTGTTGGTCAACTCTTCAGCAATATTTGACATATCATGGCTATAGGACACCAGGCATGTCCGTGTTGTTGGTCAACTCTTCAGCAATCTTAGACATATCATGGCTATGGGACACCAGGCATGTCCGCTGTTGTTGGTCAACTCTTCAGCAATCTTTAACATATCATGGCTATCGGACACCAGGCATGTCCATGTTGTTGGTCAACTCTTCAGCAATCTTTGACATATGGCTATAGGACACCAGGCATGTCCGTGTTGTTGGTCAACTCTTCAGCAATCTTTGACATATCATGCTATAGGACACCAGGCATGTCCGTGTTGTCGGTCAACTCTTCAGCAATCTTTGACATATGGCTATAGGACACCAGGCATGTCCGTGTTGTTGGTCAACTCTTCAGCAATCTTTGACATATCATGGCTATAGGATAACAGGCATGTCCGTGTTGTCGGTCAACTCTTCAGCAATCTTTGACATATCGTGCTATAGGACACCAGGCATGTCCGTGTTGTCTGTCAACTCTTCAGCAATCTTTGACATATCATGGCTATAGGACACCAGGCATGTCCGTGTTGTAGGTCAACTCTTCAGCAATCTTTGACATATCGTGGCTATAGGACACCAGGCATGTCCGTGTTGTTGGTCAACTTTTCAGCAATCTTTGACATATCATGGCTTTAGGACACCTAAAGAGATGATGTTCATAATGCAAGAGAATGCATTTTGGAGAAATTAAAAACATGTTCTAAGTGCAAAGTTAAAAAGGTCAAATAAAAGTCAAAACTTAACCTATCGCAAAACAATGAGAGCATTTATGCTGAGCCCCACAACTAAGTACACATATGCCAAATTTCATTACATTTTGAATAATAATGACCATGAAATGGCTATAAATAGCTCTTACAACATGGCTGCCATGGATGCAAACCTCTTGTACACAGTTGCTGTCAATGGTCACATTGGAAATTGTAATTGAACCTCGAAAACAAATTGGGGCTTCATCACTGGTGGGAAGAAGCAAGTGAAGTTTCACCTTCATTGGACCAGTGGTTTCAGGAGATGCTGTTTACAGGGGCTGTCACTAGCATTGGTCCAGTGGTTTCAGTAGATGTTGTTTACAGAGGCTGTCACTAGCATTGGTCCAGTGGTTTCAGGAGATGTTGTTTACAGAGGCTGTCACTAGCATTGGTCCAGTGGTTTCAGGAGATGTTGTTCACAGAGGCTGTCACTGGCGTTGGTCCAGTGGTTTCAGGAGATGTTGTTTACAGAGGCTGTCACTAGCATTGGTCCAGTGGTTTCAGGAGATGTTGTTTACAGAGGATGTCACTAGCGTTGGTCCAGTGGTTTCAAGAGATGCTGTTCCCAGAGGCTGTCACTAGCATTGGTCCAGTGGTTTCAGGAGATGTTGTTTACAGAGGCTGTCACTAGCGTTGGTTCAGTGGTTTCAAGAGATGCTGTTCCCAGAGGCTGTCACTAGCGTTGGTCCAGTGGTTTCAGGAGATGTTGTTTACAGAGGCTGTCACTAGCGTTGGTCCAGTGGTTTCAGGAGATGTTGTTTACAGAGGCTGTCACTAGCGTTGGTCCAGTGGTTTCAAGAGATGCTGTTCCCAGAGGCTGTCACTAGCATTGGTCCAGTGGTTTCAGATGTTGTTTACAGAGGCTGTCACTAGCGTTGGTCCAGTGGTTTCAGGAGATGTTGTTTACAGAGGCTGTCACTAGCGTTGGTCCAGTGGTTTCAGGAGATGTTGTTTACAGAGGCTGTCACTAGCATTGGTCCAGTGGTTTCAGGAGATGTTGTTTACAGAGGCTGTCACTAGCGTTGGTCCAGTGGTTTCAGGAGATGTTGTTTACAGAGGCTGTCACTAGCGTTGGTCCAGTGGTTTCAGGAGATGTTGTTTACAGAGGCTGTCACTAGCGTTGGTCCAGTGGTTTCTAGAGATGCTGTTCCCAGAGGCTGTCACTAGCATTGGTCCAGTGGTTTCAGGAGATGTTGTTTACAGAGGCTGTCACAAGCGTTGGTCCAGTGGTTTCAGGAGATGTTGTTTACAGAGGCTTTCACTAGCATTGGTCCAGTGGTTTCAGGAGATGTTGTTTACAGAGGCTGTCACTAGCGTTGGTCCAGTGGTTTCAAGAGATGCTGTTCCCAGAGGCTGTCACTAGCATTGGTCCAGTGGTTTCAAGAGATGCTGTTCCCAGAGGCTGTCACTAGCATTGGTCCAGTGGTTTCAGGTGTTGTTTACAGAGGCTGTCACTAGCGTTGGTCCAGTGGTTTCAAGAGATGCTGTTCCCAGAGGCTGTCACTAGCATTGGTCCAGTGGTTTCAGGAGATGTTGTTTACAGAGGCTGTCACTAGCGTTGGTCCAGTGGTTTCAAGAGATGCTGTTCCCAGAGGCTGTCACTAGCGTTGGTCCAGTGGTTTCAGGAGATGTTGTTTACAGAGGCTGTCACTAGCGTTGGTCCAGTGGTTTCAAGAGATGCTGTTCAGAGGCTGTCACTAGCATTGGTCCAGTGGTTTCAGGTGTTGTTTACAGAGGCTGTCACTAGCGTTGGTCCAGTGGTTTCAGGAGATGTTGTTTACAGAGGATGTCACTAGCGTTGGTCCAGTGGTTTCAGGAGATGTTGTTCACAGAGGCTGTCACTAGCGTTGGTCCAGTGGTTTCAGGAGATGTTGTTTACAAAGGCTGTCACTAGCGTTGGTCCAGTGGTTTCAAGAGATGCTGTTCCCAGAGGCTGTCACTAGCATTGGTCCAGTGGTTTCAGTAGATGTTGTTTACAGAGGCTGTCACTAGCATTGGTCCAGTGGTTTCAGGAGATGTTGTTTACAGAGGCTGTCACTAGCATTGGTCCAATGGTTTCAGGAGATGTTGTTCACAGAGGCTGTCACTGGCGTTGGTCCAGTGGTTTCAGGAGATGTTGTTTACAGAGGCTGTCACTAGCATTGGTCCAGTGGTTTCAGGAGATGTTGTTTACAGAGGATGTCACTAGCGTTGGTCCAGTGGTTTCTAGAGATGCTGTTCCCAGAGGCTGTCACTAGCATTGGTCCAGTGGTTTCAGGAGATGTTGTTTACAGAGGCTGTCACAAGCGTTGGTCCAGTGGTTTCAGGAGATGCTGTTCACAGAGGCTGTCACTAGCATTGGTCCAGTGGTTTCAGGTGTTGTTTACAGAGGCTGTCACTAGCGTTGGTCCAGTGGTTTCAAGAGATGCTGTTCCCAGAGGCTGTCACTAGCATTGGTCCAGTGGTTTCAGGAGATGTTGTTTACAGAGGCTGTCACTAGCGTTGGTCCAGTGGTTTCAAGAGATGCTGTTCCCAGAGGCTGTCACTAGCGTTGGTCCAGTGGTTTCAGGAGATGTTGTTTACAGAGGCTGTCACTAGCGTTGGTCCAGTGGTTTCAAGAGATGCTGTTCACAGAGGCTGTCACTAGCATTGGTCCAGTGGTTTCAGGTGTTGTTTACAGAGGCTGTCACTAGCGTTGGTCCAGTGGTTTCAGGAGATGTTGTTTACAGAGGCTGTCACTAGCGTTGGTCCAGTGGTTTCAGGAGATGTTGTTCACAGAGGCTGTCACTAGCGTTGGTCCAGTGGTTTCAGGAGATGTTGTTTACAAAGGCTGTCACTAGCGTTGGTCCAGTGGTTTCAGGAGATGTTGTTTACAGAGGCTGTCACTAGCATTTGTCCAGTGGTTTCAGGAGATGTTGTTTACAGAGGATGTCACTAGCGTTGGTCCAGTGGTTTCAAGAGATGCTGTTCCCAGAGGCTGTCACTAGCATTTGTCCAGTGGTTTCAGGAGATGTTGTTTACAGAGGATGTCACTAGCGTTGGTCCAGTGGTTTCAAGAGATGCTGTTCCCAGAGGCTGTCACTAGCATTGGTCCAGTGGTTTCAGGAGATGTTGTTTACAGAGGCTGTCACTAGCGTTGGTCCAGTGGTTTCAGGAGATGTTGTTTACAGAGGCTGTCACTAGCGTTGGTCCAGTGGTTTCAGGAGATGTTGTTTACAGAGGCTGTCACTAGCGTTGGTCCAGTGGTTTCAAGAGATGCTGTTCCCAGAGGCTGTCACTAGCATTGGTCCAGTGGTTTCAGATGTTGTTTACAGAGGCTGTCACTAGCATTGGTCCAGTGGTTTCAGATGTTGTTTACAGAGGCTGTCACTAGCATTGGTCCAGTGGTTTCAGATGTTGTTTACAGAGGCTGTCACTAGCGTTGGTCCAGTGGTTTCAGGAGATGTTGTTTACAGAGGCTGTCACTAGCATTGGTCCAGTGGTTTCAGGAGATGCTGTTCACAGAGGCTGTAACTAGCGTTGGTCCAGTGGTTTCAGATGTTGTTTACAGAAGCTGTCACTAGCGTTGGTCCAGTGGTTTCAGGAGATGTTGTTTACAGAGGCTGTCACTAGCGTTGGTCCAGTGGTTTCAGGAGATGTTGTTTACAGAGGCTGTCACTAGCGTTGGTCCAGTGGTTTCGGGAGATGTTGTTTACAGAGGCTGTCACTAGCATTGGTCCAGTGGTTTCAGGAGATGTTGTTTACAGACCAGGCCATGATATAAACTCACTTGCTTTTCAGATAGACGAGCTAAACAATTTGAGAGGTTGATAGCCGACACAACGTCTAAAAAACACTATGATATTCTTTATGGTTTTTGCAATGTATATTTTGAAAAGGAACAGGAAACCATGCATCATATGTTGTTATTTTACAGCTATTCGGCCTCCAAATTGTTGGTATGTCTGTGTCAGAGATATCTTGTAAAACTTCTTCTCAAAATATGTGGTCTGCCAATCTTTGTTTGAAGTCCATACAAACAGATCCATGACAAAAGACAGAAGAAAAACATTTACATTTATTGGGCAATGATAAATAGCACATATACAAATTCAAGTTTTCTTTGTTTGATGCAATCCTAGATGAACAATGTCCTGATACTGTTTCAAAAACTTCTTAAGAGGAGTAACCACAACCTCAGAAGGCATACAAGTCATAAAACCATCTAAAATAATAAGTAAAAGGGAAAAGTGCCATGCCTCCTCTGGTATGATGTGTCCATGCAACATATTAACTAAGATGTTGTAGATATTACTTAGTGACTGAAGACTCCGGCATAAACATGTACCAGCAATAGGGGGATCAATAACAATATGGAAAACAAATTATTTTACTTTGTAAGGGGTGAAAAGGTATTGTCAATATGGCTTGCTTGAATAATTATTCTGTGTACAAGCACATAGCTTCACAAGGCAAGAGTAATAGGAGAGGAATAGAAAAAAAGGTTTTCTTGGCACTTAAGTCCTTACAGTGAACATTTGACGTTCACATTACACATATATATCCATTTCACGCGACCTACTCTAACATAAGGTTGATCAGGACCTGTAATTTGTCATTGGTAACTCTTGAATTTATTTTAGAAATTGTCTGAGAAACAGAGTGTAATGTCAATGAAATAACAGGTAAATCTTGTGTCTTGAGACTTGTGCAACAGAGGACATAGATCATTAGTGTCAAGATCATCATCATCATCATCATCATCATCCTTCGAGTCCACAGTGTGGCCATGATGGCCAGTGCAGCCTTTATCTGTTGAGTGATTCCTTTTCACCCAGGTCTCATTGACGTACACAAGTTGAAATTGCAAATAATAACAGACCTTGGCTAGTTTGTTAAGACTCTGAGAGATAACTGAGTCATGGAACACTGCCCTGGTATTAACCAATATAATCCAATTTAAACAAGTATGACGGTGAGTATAATACAAGTCACAATTATTGTGTCCCTCAGCTCTTCCCTAAGTTTTGTACGTTAAGAGGATCTGTTATGTTTACCAGTTTACCATCTGTTTACCACTTTGAAAACTATTTGTAAACATCTATGCAATGCAAGCACTCAACAATTTATACCATATTCATAGCTAATTGATTTCCCTATATCCAACACAAACTGCTGTCTATATATAGAATGAAATTAAATATGCAATATAGGAGAACAAGATCATTACATAGAATGTGTAACAATTGCATTTAAAATTAAATATCATTATACACAAGATATTTGACACTGAAAAATGTCAGAAAATAATCTAGTTTTCATATGTTTACAAGACATATTGTCAGTGGCTATATTAATAAAAGTCGCTTGATTCTCTGACATCTGTTTGGATATAGAAACAATCCTCAAGTAAACTACCCTTTCAAACATATACTTTCTTTTTTTCACAACTAGGTCACTTCTCACTGAACAGCATGGCACTTTCATAATGGCTTGCATTGCCGGCCAAATCAACATTTCCATTAAAATGGAACACACCAAAGTCTTAGCTGGTTTGGAAAACAATATGACATTTTGAACACGCTTCATGTGAAGCATGTTCAATAAGAGATTCTAAAATGAGCTATTACTGATTACTGAACTAAGACTCAGCTGCATCACATGGCTCAGATACTCATCCAACATATTTCTAATTCTTACTTAGACGGCCACACATACACGGCATCTATTGGATGACTTAAAACGGAATTTTTTAACATAATCTATGGCACCAAAGTTGAAGGCCTATCAATTAACAGCCAATTATCATTAAAACAAGGTTACAGCAATCTATGCCATGTGGTTCTTGAGAATAACATGTCTAAGCTTTTTGTGAAATTATATTTCTTACATTAAAACATAAATATCATAATGATTTGAACAAAATGCAATTTCTTTGTAAGGTAATTGGAATGTCAAATGTTATATCCATCAGTCCAGCAGTTCAAGAGGAGATGTGCACAGAGCCAAGAACCTGCCTGCCTGCCTGAGTTGGGTTTAACGCCGCTTTTAACAGTATTCCAGTTATATCAGGGCGTGTCAGCTTAATGTGTGAGGAAAGCCCGAAGTGATGCAGGTCTCAGACGTTTACCACTTCGGTGAAACCCACGAGCACAGGTATGGTGCTGACAAACCTAGAAACATAATTGGGGCGAACCGGGATTAGAACCCACAATCATAGGTTTCTGGCGTGCCTAAGGGACGCAACTCTGCACAGCGAATCGCGAGCCCCCAGAGCCAAGAACACCTTTGGAGAGCATTTAAAAGCAAGTTAAAATTGTAAAGGTGAAATCAAGTCAAAATTCATTTTATTGCAAGTTTGTCTTAAGTACCAGCTAAACACATGCCAAATTGTATTACATTTCATAAGAAGATGTCCAAATGGCCTTTATTGGGTTTTGAATATGGCTGGCATGGCAGACAGTTAGAAAATTTGTGTTGAAAAAATTCAGGTTTTCAGTCATTGGAGTGTGCAAAGTGTCAGCTTCACCAGTTGTACATTGGTCCAGGTGTTTGTAAGGAGTGAATGTTTACAAACGACAACGATGACGTTGTGGGACAAGCAGACCAGGCCACGTGACTCTCAGTCAGGTGAGGTAACACTGACACAAATACTTTACAAAAAAACCCTCACAGAGACCTGGACCTTGACTTCCAATGATCTTTCTTGGTTTGTCACATCACCCCCTGAGCATTTCATGTTCATTATTCATTACACTTGCAGTAAAGATAATTCTCCAAGTTATCTGGTAAACAAACTTTTTTCAGTCAATGTCTGA
Source organism: Haliotis rufescens (assembly GCF_023055435.1). Lineage (NCBI taxonomy): Eukaryota > Metazoa > Mollusca > Gastropoda > Lepetellida > Haliotidae > Haliotis > Haliotis rufescens. The sequence continues at coordinate 9,709,879 of NW_025964372.1, forward strand.
AAATAGGTACCTGACAAACATTAAACCAATTACAAGTGAGAAGTAGTAAAATATTTTCCCCATGTCTATGGAGGAGATATATATTTATGTCTCAACTTTTAAAACGCAGGGACAGCATGACCTCATCTATCAATCTAAGTTAAGTGTCTAAGAAAGATAAAAAATAAGGTTCTTTTTTTTTTGAAAATTCAGAGATATTTTTTTAGTTTAAAGTCCTTTTCCTCTTTTTGACCTGTGATCAGAAAAAAATAACACACCTTTTCAAAACTGTAACATTAGATACAAACATACTAAGCTGAATTGAGAAAGTCTTAAATGAAAAAGTCCAGAGGTTGAATAACAGCACCTGGGAACAACTTGTTAATCCCAGGACCTGTGTGTGACTACAGACCAGATGCCTCGCTGACTCCTTGTTCACCCAGATATACTGAGAAGGCTGTTCTTTGCTGGCTCCACAGACAAGATATGCAGGTAGATCTTGTTACTGTCTCTGAATACCAGTCTACACCACAGACAAGATATGCAGGTAGATCTTGTTACTGTCTCTGAATACCAGTCTACACCACAGACAAGATATGCAGGTAGATCTTGTTCACTGTCTCCATCTACATCATGGACAAGATACAGGAGTGTCTAAGTGTCTCTGTTTATCAGTTTTCCAATTGATAAGACAACTTTGCACTGCATATGGAATGGTAGACTGTCACATGATTATAATCTGCCATCATCCAAGAACAAAGAACAGTATTATCACAATCACTAAAACAACTGATAAAACTACTATTGCACAGCATTGCCGTCTATCTGAAAAAGACATAATGTTGTATAAGCATACATGACATGGACTAGAGGGTTGAACAATAAGCAACAATATCACATTAACATTCCCACCAATCACTAGATATATTCTCTCTCCTCACCCTTGGTGCTGAAATCTACACATCATTCAGAGCCAAGGTTGAGAAGACAGAAAGTTGCAATATACATGATATATATGAAGTAGCATCCTCCAATGACATAGTGACATAAAAATGGGACGTTGATCTTCTGTTGTACATTCAGGATTACTTACCTAATCCTTGCTGACAGAAATTCAGGAGTATCAAATACCTATCAGTAATATTATAAGCTCATTGTTTAAAGTTGAACCTACTTCACACTACCCATTGGTTTTATCTGATGTTCATGAAGGGATATCCATTGGTTAATTTGCAAACATGTTGTCACCCAGAAACCAAAGTTGTTCATGTATTGTGAGACAGTTGGTCAGGTGGCTGACAAAACAGGGCTCTGTGGTCAGTTGGGGTAATGAGAAGAATCCTCCATCAGACAAAAGCCTGTAGCTGTCAGGTTGAGGGGCTACTTGCATCTGTGTGCTATCTGTGACACTAGCCATATTTTTTATTGTTTTCTTAAAAAAATGTGTAGTGCAAACAGTGACACCATGAAGAAACTTGGATCTTCTCTTGGTCATTACATTCACACAATGTTTAATCCTACTAACAGTCTCTCCCAAAATTACTCAAACCAACCATCAAGGTTGGCTTCCATGGCAACCATATGTGAAAACCTATTTCTTGCCATTGCTGCCCAATGTATGCAGACAAATGATGAACATGCTGGGATCTAAATTATAGTCCTCAAATTTTCCGGCTAATTTTTTTTACATCTTCCCATGGCAAGGGAGTTAACCGACTATAAAAGTCCAGTTTCAATCCTAGCCGAACTAGCCTGGAGTTACTGGGCTTGACTGGAGCCACACCAGTGGCTATTAAGAGTTATGTCCCTTCTATGTACCAATTGACCAATCAGATTTCACCTCTCATATCACTTGCATTTGCTTTAAAAAAATGGCATTGCACAGTTAAGACGATCTGATCGATACCAGGTAAAACAGGTCTTATTTCACGATATGCAGAAAATCATGTGAGCACCTTGATTAAAAACATGTTAGAAATTTGGAAAATATCTGTTGACGCTAAGTTGACGGTTGATGAGCCCAGAAACTCCAGGCTAGTTTGGCACTACCATATTCGAAGTAAAACGCGCCCCGCTCTAATAAGCGCCAACGGCGATATTTGCTAATATATAGTCAGAACTCCTTTATCCATACACATTCAAGATCTTTCGCCGTTCAACGGCTCTTCAGGTGTAATGAAAACTTTAACTTACATTGTAGTCCTAGGCGACGCATAACAGTAGTATTTGTGGCGTCATAATGCCTATGATGTAACAGTGACAATAGAGGGAGAAGTAAAACATAGTCCTAGGCGACACCCAACGTTATGCTTTTGACGTCATAAAGCATATGACGTCATAGCTAGTGATAATAGTGGGAGGCATGAATACATTATGGTGTGAGTGCACAAAATAATACTTTTGAATTAAGTTTAGGTTTCAAAAGCCTAATAAACATCTGTTCTTTTTCCATTCATAAATGTTTGTCATTATTAAACAATTTATAAAACAGAAAGACAGTATAATGACCACTCCCGCATTCATCAATGTGTTTGCTTACATTTATACAACATACATTTGGATCTCGAATTTGTTGTCTGTTTACAGTGATTCGGTCTTTTAGTTGCATACCAGTTTCTCCAATATAATGCTCACCACATCCCGCACATGTTAAAACATATATATAACAACTTTCCTGCCACAGTTCATGTTGATTTTAACAGTAAATAGTTTATCTTGGCAGAATTGAAATTTGCAGTCTTCAACTATTATTGGGAAAGTTCCACATCGAGGTGTGTTACACTTTGTTACACTGACAGTATTTGTACACTGTGAGTATTTGGATGGACAAGGAATTTGTTTAAGATTTTTAGGCTGTCTAGTGCTGCGTATAAGTTTACACTCAGATAAACATGTTTTCATAGTTTTACTTTTATAAGGGGCATAATTTTACAGTTTCTAGGATTCTAGGTACACACAAATGGAAGAATGTCCATGTCTTTATCGGTTTCTTTTGTTTTCATTAATGTTTCTCGTGGAATTTTCATTGCTTTATTTACAGTGTCTTTAATCACTCCACATGGATATCCTTGCAGTTGGAGATATGTCTTTAATTCTCCTAATCTTCGGTTTCTTGTGTCCACATCCCCAACAATAGTACACACTCTTCTTGCCATCCAATATGGAATATTAATTTTAGTGTGCCACGGATGACATGTACATATTATAAATTTGAATATCCAAAGATGAAATGTCTATGGTAAATACTTGAGCTGATATTCAGAAGTAATTGTATTTGTGACCAAAAAGGTCATTGTTACAGGAAGGACATTTTGTTATGGGATGGACAATATTTTTTTCTGGTAAAGACATGTATGGCTTGTTCTTATCTTATTGGTTAAATCTAAATGACTTTCAATTAAATCATTTAAATTGACAATGCATGGTTACCAAAAGGATATAGTTGGAAAAACACACATGCATGTCCTGTTTTACACTGTAACATTTCAAGACATGTTACAGGAAGACATTTTAACCAGTCTTGTGGAAATATCTGTCTGAATGCAGCTATTTTGACAAAAAATTACACATCTATCCAAAATGATAATTTGATATTTTCCAAGAACGTTTTTACTAAACAAATAAACAACACCAACCATCCAAGGGCTGTTATGTGATGGCCACTTTTCTAGTAGAGTAGTGACTTTTATCTACTCAAATCTTCTTTGACTGTTGTGGGAAGGACATTTTTTTAAATAAAATCAATTTTCTGCTGAAGCTCCATCAAAGAAAATTGCTCACAGTTCAATCATCAGTGTACCATTGCATACTTACTTTCAAAGTGTTAAAAGAAAATAAGAATCATTTACTAAGTGACAAATATATTATCACTCACTGGCAACCTCGGTCAGATCTGAAATATTGACTGTATTTGTTGAGATAAATATTTTACTTCTTCTCTAAATACCAGGACATAATATAGCACTGTAGTTACACTGGCTTTGGCCCTTGGGGACTTATCTGACTCATTTGTCAAAAGTTTGGAGATTGGGGTTTCTCATGAGTAATAGCCAAACAGAAGCTCCAGTAAAATCTAAATATTTTCTACATTGGGATACTTATCCTGCATTACTACATAAATGCTTTTACTGCTGTAGTTTTACTAGAAAGACTGAGCTGTGTTAGGTCCAGGCTGCAGAAGTTGGATCAACCAGTTGATGAGATTGTGCATCATTCAGAAGTTGGATGAATCCTTTTTTGGTCACCACGAGCACCGGAGAGTAGAAGCCTGGATGCGCAACGGACTCAGGAACAACCTTGACCGCCTGCTTTGGCACCAGAAGATTAAATGGCCTGGAGCAAGAGCTGAGCCTCACGAGGAGGGTGGGTGTCCACCAGACAGTAGGAGGTTAATGGTGGATCTGCTATGAGAGAGAGCTGATACCCCTGACGAAAGACGATGGACGAAAGGATCCCGAAGAATGGTCCAATTGCCCGAAAACCTGCATAATCTCCCACCTACGGGAGTGTCTATGACAAGGACAACTAGGGATTGGAGATCCCAGGTGCCAAGAGCCGGGGTTTCAACGCGTGCCTCTGGACTTGTGTTGGTGACAATGAGGTAGATAATTTCCTTGTGGCTCAGAATGGTTTTGACCCTTGCTATGAAAGGAAGAAGCCTGGGGGAAGCTTGGCGAGAGGCACGCCATGGCTGATAACTGCCCATGTTAGACGGCTTGAATGGAATTGATTGGAGACGCGCTCCAGGACTATGAGCGCCGTTTCATCATGGGCAAAGCTGGAGACATGCACTTGAGTTTCAGAGATAGCACAACTGAAGAACGAGGACGCGCTCCAAGGCAAAGGAGTTGCCTCTTGAACTTGAATACCAGTCTGTTAAGGCAAGATAACCGAGGCGCCTGGTGGTGGTGATCTCCGCCAAGGCCACCCGGATGATTTTGCAGATGGTCGATTTGGCACTTTGGGAAAGACATCATAGTACCCAAGGGATCCAATTGGGATTGTCCTCAGTAAGGTCTTCATCAATGGTTCTGGCAAAGACAGACAAAGGCGTGAGAGACCGCCGAATCTTAATCCCGACAAAGGCGAGCCAAGTGTCAAGCATAAGAATAGTGGTCAGCCTAGAGGAACCAGTCATACGATGTCAGTCATCATTGAAAGTGCATATTATCAGTGGCTTCGAACATATGTATGGGGAAATCCAGTTTCCGGTAATGAGGTTCCTTAAATGCCGGAATGAGGGAGAGTTTCGAGAAGTCGTCATCCAAAGCCAATATCAAATCTGTGAGCAGCGGGATGGTGGAAGGAGACCAAATTGTGTCCTTCTTATAAATATCTGGGCCTGGGGAGGAAGCGACCAAAGCAAACCAGTCAGCCATCCAATCCGGTACTTGGTTAAGCCCCAGGTGAGTGTCCAGCTCCGAGGAGGTTGTGTCAAAGGAGAGACCGACAGAGCTCTCTGAAGAGTCCGATGGATAGTTGGTACCGGTGTCTGAATCGAGAAGACCTGGAAGTGCGACAAGAAGACCTGGGGTAGTTAGAGCCACATGTATGAGTTTGATGAGCAGGAGTGGTGTCCTTGAAAGGAGCCAAAGACGGACATGAGGTAGTCATAGATAATGGCAAAAAGGACGTATTGATATGCTGTACAACAGCACGGGGGCGGGAGCGTTGGGCACTTGCAACATGCTGATCAATGGTTGAAAGCCTGAAGGCTCTGAGGGTGCTGGAATGGGAACAGTGAAAAACGGGGGCGCCGAAGGTGCCGCCTGAGCCACTGATACCGGGAACATGAATTGCATCAAGTCAACTCAGATGGTGACGTTGACGAGAAGGTGACTGTGGGTGTGGACACAACGGCCATCTGGGGATGTCTGTGGGCACGTTGGGTGTGGCATTTTCTCAAGAGCCTAAGGTATTTAGTGAAGTCAATGATTGCACCGCAACGATGTGGAACAGGGGTCCGTGCAATTCTTGGGAGGTGAGGATCCCAAGATGATTCACTGCCACAACAGAGACAGCAATGCAGCATATAACAATAAAGAGAAGCAGGCATGTATAACTCAAACTTTCAAAAGTTTACGGGAGAAAATTATGATAGAAAAAGACCAGAATATAAGTGTTAATGTGCTAAGATACACATATGAAATATCAAAGTCAAGACATGAAGACATTACGTGGGTAAAACAAAATGGAGGATAGAGCAACACATGCATGAAGTGTGGCAAAAATGCTAATGTAAACCTGAAAGGACAACAATTGTACACCAGACTATAATATATATAATTGAGAACATTTGGGTCCTCAAAAGGATAGGCAAAGGATGCTATCTGCTTGTGGAAACTGGGAACTTTATTCTCAAACGTCTGTACAGTCCGATAACTAGCAGTAATGTGATTATACGTGACTTTGCCACTTCCGGTCACGTGGTAGCTGTGAGAGGGAATATGCCACACAACTGGTTGGGACAACAACTTCTGCAGCCAGGACCTCTCACAGCTCCATCTTTCTAGTAAAACAACAGCAGTAAAAGGATTAATGCTTTAATGCAGGATAAGGTAAAAAATTCAAAACTTCAGAAAGAAGGAAAGTAGAAACAGGTCACTGCTTATTCAATAGTTGGACCAAACAATAAACGAGATAAACTGATTCTACTCTCTGTTTACTACATCACAAATTACACATCAGTGCAAGTATACATGGCTACTCAGCAATGGACTAAAGTGTCCTCAAAATGTTGGAAGGATATCTTACCATTAGACATGTGTAAAACTTTGGCCATTTTCTTCATGGTAACATCTAATCTTGATTCAGTATTGTCCATTTCATGCCGAAAGTCATCAAGCATCCTGTAAAATAAATATTTCTAATGCATGTTGCAACTGTAACTACTGTAGCTAATATTGTTTGATGCTGAACAACATAGCTGGTGTCTGACCAGAATGAGTCAAGAGTTGGCCAGAAAACTAAAATCAATCCTGAATCTAAACAAAAGGACTACACTACAACTGATTGGGACTAAAACACCACAACTGTACAACTGTGTCAACAAAGACAGAATGAATTAACAATGGCTAAAGGTCAAGTACATAAAAGTTCCCTTGAATTTTAATTCCCTTTTGTTGTAATGAAATGTCTCATTATCAAATATTTGGAACTGATTAGGCCTCATGCCTCCCATGAACAAATAATGGGAGACATGCGGCATAACTCTGTAAGTTATACAGTCCAGCACATGTCCTGACTTGACAGATGGTTGTCATTTATTCATGCCTATGTCATACCGAAGCCACATTTCATTTTTATACTTGACACATAAGTAAACCGGTGAGTAATGTTTTAGGCAAACATGGGTTGCCAGCCGGCAGAGAGTTTACTATATATGATGTAAAGGTGTGGCATGTGTATTCAAATTCAAACAGAAATTCAAGATAGATTCAAACACAAGATAAATTGTAAATATTTCGGAACAAGCCCACTAAACAGCTGTGCTGAGAGTAAGTAATGACCAAACTACTTTGTCACACCTTCATTTTTGGCAACTTAAATCAAATAATGGTCAAAAAGCAAGTGAAGTTTCAGCCTCATTGGTCCAGTGGTTTCTTTGGAAATGTTTATGATTTCTGGTTTTTCCAATATGGCCATTGGCAGACACATGTCTTTTTTTAAAAATTGCGATGCCTTTAACTGATGACCATCTCTCACCAACTTTTTTTAATCCCTATTAAAGTTCTGGAGAAAATGTCTTGTGAACAAAGTACTTTCATCTTTCCTTCATGTCCTTCATGTCCTTCCTGAGCTCCTCCCGCAAATACTTTCAGAGTTGTTTTTTGTTTTTTAAATTGTCAACACTGTTGCCTTTTTCTCTGAAATGTCTTGATGCATTCACAAAACGTTTTTGTGAATATCAGGGGTTTGAATTTAATATGGCTGCCAGTTGCCATCTTTTATGTAAGCAAAATGTTACTGAGGTACATAAAAGAGGCAGGATGTCGAACGTTCCCAAGCTATGTTTGTTAACAACAGCCGATAACCCCTGAGCTTACTCTGCTCTGTTCTGCTCTGCTCTCATTGGCTTATCGTGGGACACGACTTTTCTCTTGTTTGTAAACAAACACACTTATTCTGAAATTAGAACAGATGGGCCTAATGCAAGCATTTCGGTGCACTTTACATATTGTTTAGCATGATAAAAAAGATATACTACCATGACTACTGCAACTGTGACTGAGGTGCATGACAATATGGCTTGACACATCAAAGTGACTGTATTGCTAGCTATGAAGGGCAACAACGACAGCACTTAGAGGATAAATACACAAGTGAAAACAGTTTACACGTTTTGGGCTATTTTCTAAAATGAGCCAATGAAAACCACATGACTTGACTGTATAACATGTTACGATGTGACAGAGGTACTAGGCTGGCCGCAAGGAACTCTGGGTAGGAGCGTGATTGGCTTCATATGACTGAGGCATATTGATATTGTAATCTAGGCTTACTAGCTTCTAATCATATCAAGCTGGCTATAAGTATTTTGTAACTCATCCATAAGAAATACACAGAAATTGTTTTGGTTTGAGAACTGAATTGCGCATGGGACATCACACTTGGAAATTATTTCAAGCATGATATACAAACACAGAACTGTTGACGCATTGTCCCTTCAATGGTGACTGTTAGGTATGGTGACTGTTAGGTATGGGATACCCAGAGACACGCATGCAGGGGTCACATGACAGCAGTCAAGATACCTGCATCAAGGTTCCTGTAATTGATTTGTCAAGTTCCCTCTGGGAGGCATGGGCATTAGAGGTTTTAGTACTATTAAAGTTACATGATAAAGATGACATCTGCCAAGTAATGAAGTGTACGTAAAGTCCGGTAGGCAGTGATGTAATTCTGTATCCTGTGCTCTATGTGCTGTGAGGCTTACCTGGGCTCAGTGTTACTTACAAATTCTGATCTTCTAGCTCTGATCCAATCTGCTGGCTCATGTTCTTGAGAATGCCAACACTGGAACCTATCTTGTCCAGCTGTTCATCCTGTGACCTCATAAGCAACTGAAAAAAGGGTACTCAATAATACATGTTCTGAAGACATATTTTGGCTGTACCTTACAGAGCACGCCCAGATTGTTTTGAAGTAGTAAACTCTAAATATTTTGTAAATATTTCTGCCTTCCTCAACAAGGCCATAGTGTCCCAGTGCACTCCCAACTAACACTTTGGTATTGTTCATATTTTTTAACTTATCCTGCATTACTCCTTAATGCATTTACTGCTGTTTTCTGACAGAGAGACGAACCGCGTGAGATCCAGGTGCTGAAGAAAAGTTGTTCCAACCAGTAGAGGCAGCACCCTTGCACAGTCCCCACGTGACCCGGAAGTCATGTCATCACATCAAAACACATAACTGCATTGAACACAACATCTGAAACTTCATGGGGAGGCAGCGTAGCGACGGGAGGGCAATTAGACATCATAATGCAGGATAAGTATAAAAATGTAAAAAATATTTAGATTTTACAAAAAAATTCAACTTATCCTGCATTACTCCTAAATGTATCTTTATCAGACGGCACGGCCGGTGGGGATACCTTCAGATTTGATCCATAATAAACCCTCGTCAATGTCCGATGAACCCGCACCACATACCACCACAAACCCGAATAGGTGAAAGAAATAGAATGAGGTGGCTAGCAAAAATCAAGAACTGACCTAAGAGCGAATGCTGCCTCAGTACAGCCCTCTCAACAGGCCCCGCTCGGGGTATCGGAGAATCATCGGTGTCGTGGATTGGTGACCTGTTGTCTACCACCAGGGGACCAAAACCTTGGACATCCGCCACATCATCCAAGCTACATCACTGTGGTTGTGGCTGGCAAAGACGGTGTCAGACCGCCTAAAACAGCCTTCCATGATTGATTTGATGGAGCAGTTGCTATGAATGGCTCTGATCTTGTGAGTGTTGGTAGCCTTGGGGAGGGGGCCGGGGAGGGGGCCGGGGAGGGGGCTGGGGATACTAATCCGGAGGCTTTTAAATCTTGTAGGATGACAGCCCGGAGCCATAGGGAAAGAGTATTCCGACTGACTGCGACCAGGAGAGACAGGCAGGAAAAGGCATTTCCTAGACTTGCAGCAGGCTACTGACCATCATAGGAAAACCCTCAATGCCCACACCGGGTATAACCAAAACTCTGCTCCGACCGCCTCTGCCTAGACAAAAGTGGGGAGGGGTTGGTGCACCGGTGAGATGTAGGATGCTCGCTGGCAGTTCTGGGATGTGGCGAACAGATTGACGTTAGGGGAGATGATCTTTTGGCAAGTCAAGGTGAACACGTCTGAGTGCAGCTACCACCTGAGCAAGACCATGTCTGGCCTGGACAGAGCGTGTGCCAGAACATGCTCTCAACCTGGTAAGAGATGAACGAGAAATTGCAGGTCCAGGCTGACCACCAAGTCAAATAAGCGGAAGGTCTGGTTTAGCAGGGATGAAGCATGGAGAGTACCCTGGTTCCTCAAACACCATATCATGGTAATGTTGTCCATGGATATGATCAACTTGGGAGTGATCTAGAATGCTCTGCCAGTAAGTGACAACCAGGATAAGCGCTTTTAAGCTTAAGGTTGTTGCTGTGACAATGGAGTTGATCTCCGGACCACAGCCGGTCACAACATGGGCTGGCATGAGCAATCCCAGAAGCACTAGCCACTGACAAAGTGGAAAAGCGGAAAGCCATGGTAGAAGAGGTCATCTACAAGACTGCAAAGTTGAAAAGTCAACAACTGGGGTCTCCGATTGTGTCATATCCGGAAGATACGTGGAAAAGTGTGTTTGCCTGCGAACAAATACCAAACCTATGTAGACGAAAGAAACCTGCTCCTAAAACGACCAGTTAGTCGGAAGTCAAAGCTATATCCATAAGATAAGGTGGATATCAAGAAAACTGTGGTTCTGAAAGATAGCACCGTACAACGAAAGGTGACCAATATCATCCCCTAGGTGTTACATAAGCACTCCCGTTCTTATAACGAGGTGACGACGAAGGGAGCAGAGAGTCACGGAACAGTCGTGGGAAGAATCATAAAATCGACCCTGTATCTGAATAGATATAAGTCTTATATCGAGTGACGATGAAGGAAGGCAACACGATACTCGTCATGTAGTCGACAGGGGTCGATGGAACGTCATGGGAAGAATTAAAAATAAAAGATTTGTAGCCTGAAAGATCATACCATACAAAGTAAGGCGATCTTTTCCATACCCTGAACGTCATAGCGAGGGGGCAATGAAATGTGGTGTCTCCATTTTGCCGTGTTGGCTGCGGAGGTCTGCCCTTTCAATCCTCTACACATGGATGGATTAGGACAGGCGTCTGGTTGAGTGATGGCACCATGCGTACAAGTAGACATGCAAACCAATCTGTAGAAATAATTGCACTGCTCCCAATAGGTCAGTTGACCTCATTCCAGTCGAATATGTCTACAATCAGAGTACTCGACACATGACATGTAAATCACCCTGCGCAGTAGAAACCTGCATTGTAGTTGGAAATGAGGTGCAATCTCCACACACAGACAATCCCCAATGAACTGTGTGGTAGACAAACAAGTGGGAGCAGGGGGAGCACCGTGGAATAACCTGGAGAGCCTCATTGCGCTAGGGCAGGGTAGATGAACACGAAAGTATGTGGCCATGTTGTTTATCACCAAAATGGCGGGAAAAAGACAAATGGCAGGAACAACAATACGCCCGTAAATTGTGACTAGAGCCACAAACAGGCAATAAACATTATAAAACAAGAAAGAAGTGAGCAAAGCTCACATACCCCCGTTATCCCCGCTGGTCAACAACAAATAGTAAATAGTTCGTTAATTAATGAAATATTACATATTTCTAGCTGATTTTAACTCTAACGTTTCAAAAACTAAGATTGAATTCCAGTGACAATTGACCCCTCCCAAATCTCCTATGTTACCACTGTTCACTACGAGGAAGTAGATCACCATGTACACCTTTGAATAAAAATTTGATTGAGGAGTTACAAAAGAAGAATTATCAAAAGGACCAAAAATTGTTGATATAAAAACACATAAAAAATGGAACAATATCATATGAGAAAATAAAAAAATTAATAATTTCCATCTAGCCTTAACAGATATGGTAAAGAATTCATAAATTCAAACTCACACAAAGTACAGATACTTATGACAATTTTGGAAAATATATTAGCTATACAAAACCAGCCATCAAAATTTCTAAATTCCATCATGTTTCCAGGAAAACAGCAAAAGAGAAAACTTTCAGAATCTTATAACAGATAAAAAACAATCATAGTGGTTAATGAAGCAAGTTTGCTGAAGCTAGGATACATAATAATGTAAACATGGATCATACACAAACTCTACCCAAAATTTATGTTTCACCATGATTCCATGAAAAACAGCAAAAATAAAAAAATTCAGAATCTTCAAACTAGCAAAAGGCACAAGTTCTCATTGTGGTAAATGTGTTTAGCAAGCTTGATGAAGCTAGGATGCATAGTTAAAAAGATATGGGCCGTACAAAACACCCACCCTAAAAGTTTAAGTTTCTTAATGTGTCCATGGAAACAGCAAAAATGAAAAAATTCAGAATCTTCAAACTAGCAAAAGGCACAAGAACTCATTGTGGTAAATGTGTGTAGCAAGTTTTGTGAAGCTAGGGTGCATAGTTAAAAGATATACGCCGTACAAAACACCCACGCTAAAAGTTTAAGTTTCTAAATGTTTCCATGGAAACGGCAAAAATTAAAAAGTTCAGAATCCTCAAACTAGCAAAAGACACAAGTTCTCATTGTGGTAAATGTGTGTAGCAAGTTTGGTGAAGCTAGGGTGCATGGTTAAAAAGTTATTGGCCGTACAATAGCTCGGACGGAAGGACGGATGAATGGAACGCTATATACCCCCGATTTACTTCGTAAACAGGGGTATAATTACAAATGGGAAGACCCCAAAGGTAACAGACCATGAACAGGTAACAGTATAGCAGCATACGATGAATGCAGAAACATGCAATGTATAGAAACAATAAGCTTTAATTTCCACAAGGGATACAAAGTACGTCCGTCCGTGGAGGTGCCAACTATGCAAGGGTGCTGCCACTACTGGTTGGAACAACTTTTCTTCAGCACCTGGATCTCACTCGGTTCGTCTCTCTGTCAGAAAACAGCAGTAAATGCATTAAGGAGTAATGCAGGACAAGTTAAAAAATATGAACAATACCAAAGTGTTAGTTGAGAGTGCACTGGGACACTATGGCCTTGTTGAGGAAGGCAGAAATATTTAGCGGGGATCAGAGGCCAAGTTAGTTAAACTGCTTGAGAAGATAGATGGTGATTTAGTCATCAGTTGTTGGCTTAACACAGTCACACAGTATAGTCCAGTTTCTATGCCGACCTCTTCTGGTCATGTCTGAAATCTTCATCGGTGGAGGTACAAATATCTTAAACTTGACTTCTGTCTACAGTTGTCTGCAAACCCGCATAGCTTGCTTGAGAAATACCTACTCATGTTTTATTAAAAGTATTGAAATACTAATAAATACATTCATAAATTTTGCTCTAGATTTAGTAACTTAATTATCATGAAAATTATAATAAAAAATAATTGTATGTCCTAATAACACAACATGTAAATATATGATCATCATCTATATCGGGAGCTTTTTGTAAAATCCTAAATATATCCTTTTCAAAACACAGAAAGACGTTGGATTTCAAGAATGCATGGACGGATGGGTAATAAGAATGATAAATAATATTTCCAGAAAGCAGTTGTTTAATATATATTCACTGGATATTCAATATATTGATAATTATTTTTAAAAAGTGTGATATTAACGTTTGCTATTTTGGGATATTTTACACAAATTTCAAATGTTTCATCCTGTGCATTTGCTTGTTTGATGAATACTTGTATTTAGTTCTTTTAAATTCAGATATTTAAACCGCTCGTCCCTGTCCTACTGGACTTTGCACTTTAGCATGTATTTATTTGTAGATTAATTTAGTGATCAACTAAAGGTGAGGTGAAATTGGGTTTAACGTCGCGTCCAAGATTATTGCAGTTATATAGCGACGTGCATGCACGTGTGTGAGTGTGTGTGTGTGGCTGCTTGTACTAGACCGGACTGATGCCAATTCATAGTGCTAGCCCACTGAGATACCATGCCGCATTTTAAAATGAATACCCCACTCAGACACAGTATACGGACTCCGAGCTGACCAGTCCTTGCTTTTACCCCATAATGCCGAGCGCCAGACAGGGTAACAACAAGTACCATCTTTTAACGTCTTTTGGTATGACCCGGGCAGGGATTGAACCACAGACCTTCCGCTCTCCGGGCGGACGCTCTACCACTAGACCACGGAGGCGGTCGGTCAACTAAAGACAAAATAACTGACACGAAGGTGACCCAAAAGATATAGAGCGGGAGCTCAGGGATTCTACAACATTTATACACTGGGTAAGGTAGATTCTACTCTACAGGCTTATACAAAGGGATACCACTCCTATCTAGAGCATAAACTAATATAAGCTGCCCTTGAGTTATCCAAAAAGGTCACAGACGTTACTAGTCGCTTGCAGCCAACTTTTGTTTTTATCCTTCCCTTGATAAGCAAAAAGGTATAGGTTTCACACTTCCTTCAGCATAAAGTGGGGTGGGAAAGCACTTTTAGCTATCGACTCGATAGTTTTGTGGTTCACTATCACAATTACCAATATTTCTGATGTTAAATCTGTGGTGCATTGTTCGTGTTGTTGAAGTGTCGATTTGAATCATAAAGTTTAACAAAATAAAGGGGCAATGTTTGAATGTAAAGCAGATTATTTATGTGAAATTTTGTCAAGTATATTCAGGGACTACAGCTACTTAAGATTGGTCCGGATCAATTGTAAATTTCGATTGTATAATTCGATTTGAATAATAGATAAAATTAAACATCAATAGTATAAGGAATATACATACAATAGTATGTAAACACTTCACAAACTTATCTAGGAACTTGGAAACGTTGTGTTCCTCATTATAAAGAAGTGAAGACACTGTAGAACAACCCATGGGGCCTGCAACGGGTGGTTACCCGAACCTGTCTTGTTTCTTTGTGTTGCATGTCAAACCCAAACAACAAGTTGTACTAAAAACTGCAGAAAGATTGCAAAATGCTAGTTTCAATAGTGACAAGAGTTTGGGTGGTGGAGTGATTTGTCTATGTGTGGGTGAATAACAGCAATTATTTACACCTGAAACACAAATTTATTTGGAATGATTTGAGGACCAAATACTTGTCCTAAGAGCAGACTAATAACCAGGTGGTTGAGGGTGTGTAAGTGACCTTAGTGTATAAGTGACCTTGGTGTACAAGTGACGCCAGTGTACAAATGATCCCTGTGTGTAAGTGACCTTGGTGTACAAGTGACGCCAGTGTACAAATGATCCCTGTGTGTAAGTGACCTTGGTGTATAAGTGACCTTGGTGTGCAAGTGATGCCAGTGTACAAATGATCCCTGTGTGTAAGTGACCCGGGTGTACAAGTGACCTTGGTGTACAAATGATCCCTGTGTGTAAGTGACCCAGGTGTACAAGTGACCTTGGTGTACAAATGATCCCTGTGTGTAAGTGACCTTTGTGTACAAGGGATGCCAGTGTACAAATGATCCCTGTGTGTAAGTGACCTTGGTGTATAAGTGACCTTGGTGTGCAAGTGATGCCAGTGTACAAATGATCCCTGTGTGTAAGTGACCCGGGTGTGTAAGTGACCTGGGTATATAAATGACCCGGGTGTATAAGTGACCTTGGTGTATAAGTGACCTTGGTGTACAAGTGATGCCAGTGTACAAATGATCCCTGTGTGTAAGTGACCCCGGTGTGTAAGTGACCTTGGTGTACAAGTGACGCCAGTGTACAAATGATCCCTGTGTGTAAGTGACCCCGGTGTGTAAGTGAAGCTGGTGTGTAAGTGACCCTGGTGTATAAGTGACCCCAGTGTGTAAGTGACCTGGGTGTAAAAGTGACCTTGGTGTTCAAGTGACGCCAGTGTACAAATGATCCCCGTGTGTAAGTGACCCCGGTGTGTAAGTGAAGCTGGTGTGTAAGTGAAGCTGGTGTGTAAGTGACCCCAGTGTGTAAGTGACCTGGGTGTATAAGTGACCTTGGTGTACAAGTGACGCCAGTGTACAAATGATCCCTGTGTGTAAGTGACCCTGGTGTGTAAGTGAAGCTGGTGTGTAAGTGACCCGGGTGTATAAGTGACCCCAGTGTGTAAGTGACCTGGGTGTATAAGTGACCTTGGTGTACAAGTGAGGCCAGTGTACAAATTATCCCTGTGTGTAAGTGACCCCGGTGTGTAAGTGACCCTGGTGTGTATGTGACCCTGGTGTAAAAGTGACCCGGGTGTATAAGGGACGCCAGTGTATAAATGATCCCTGTGTGTAAGTGACTCGGGTGTGTAAGTGACCCTGGTGTGTAAGTGACCCTGGAACATAAGTGACCCTGGTGTGTAAGTGACCCTGGTGTGTAAGTGACCCTGGTATATAAGTGACCCTGGTGTGTAAGTGACCCTGGTGTGTAAGTGACCCTGGTATATAAGTGACCCTGGTGAGTAAGTGACCCTGGTACATAAGTGACCCTGGTGTGTAAGTGACCCTGGTGTGTAAGTGACCCTGGTATATAAGTGACCCTGGTGTGTAAGTGACCCTGGTATATAAGTGACCCTGGTGTGTAAGTGACCCTGGTGTATAAGTGACCCTGGTGTTTAAGTGACCCGGGTGTATAAGTGACCCCGGTGTGTATTTGACCTTGGTGTACAAGTGATGCCAGTGTACAAATGATCCCTGTGTGTAAGTGACCCGGGTGTATAAGTGACCCCGGTGTATAAGTGTTTCTGTCGGTACACACACAGAGGTTGTGTTGCAGTCGGTACACACACACACAGGTAGTGTTGCTGTCGGTACACACAAACAGGTAGTGTTGCAGTCGGTACACACACACAGGTAGTGTTGCAGTCGGTACACACACAAAGGTAGTGTTGCTGTCGGTACACACAAACAGGTAGTGTTGCAGCTGGTACACACACACAGGTAGTGTTGCAGTCGGTACACACACACAGGTAGTGTTGCAGTCGGTACACACACAAAGGTAGTGTTGCAGTCGGTACAAATTCACAGGTAGTGTTGCAGTGGGTACACACACAAACACACACAGGTAGTGTTGCAGTCGGTACACACACACACACACACACACACACAGAGGTAGTGTTGCCGTCGGCACACACACACACACACACACACACACACACACACACACACACACACACACACACACACACACACACACACACACACACACACACACAGAGGTAGTGTTGCAGTGGGTACACACACACACAGGTTGTGTTGCAGTCAGAATACACACATAGGTAGTTGAAGCTAACTTACCTGCTGTTGCTGACTTGTATCATCAATGTAGTTCTGATTTGACCGTTCCATGTCTTGGTCAAGGCGAGTGTATCGGTCAACATTCCCACCATTGGCCGAAAGAAGAGACTACAAATATGTAGATGTACAGATCATGCAACATGTCTTATATCCTGAATATACACATAATGTCTTCAGATGACAGTAAAACAAAACATTGCTGAAGCGGTAGTGAGAGAGTTGGGTTTAACATCGCTTTTAACAGTATTCGAGTTACATCACAGTGTGTCTAAAGCCGTACGCGGTCTTTTTGTTGTCGTAAGGTAAGCAGTGAATGCATTAAGGAGCAATGCAGGATAAGTAAAAAATATGGACATATGTGCACATATGTTGTTGTACATGAACATAAGCCTGTAGAATATTGTTCCTGTGCATCACTATCCCGGAAATGATAAATAAACAAAACACCTACCAACATAACATCATTACAGGCTTACTTTACTGTAAAGAAGAATCATGTGAGCCTGTACAAAGACCCAGCCATACTCTCGAATTGACAATGTCAAGGTGAACACAGAAGACCATGAAGCATGGCACTGCAGCTGTAGCTGTAGCTGTAGCTGTACTGTGTGCTATGTGCTGTGTGCTGTGTGCTGCTATACTATCTACCTGTCTGGGATTTCCCTCACGAGCTTTGTGCGACCCTGGGCTGGACAACTCATCCTTCATATCCTAGAACACAAAACACAAACCTTGTCATGATGGCTTGACAAGCTAACATTAACTTCCTTACCTGCTTACTGAATCATAGTAACCCAACGGTTAAAGTGATAAATATTGTGACAACATGGTCAAACAGTTTGCTTGCAGAGTGATAAATCCAAGATGGCATCACTGACAGTACCAGTTATTGGAACATATTTCACAGAGGAAGCATCAGAAGATAGATATGTTGGTTTTGACTGCACGATGATGGATGAGACAATGAGAAGACACTGATGGTCTCAGCGTTATCTATTTGTGAGTATGCAACACCTCTGGTCCACTGATGATGGGGATAGTCAGGTGGATGTCAGAATAGAATTAAAATAACTTATGTCTTCTTTCTAACATAGTTTAAAAACAAACAAATATTGTTTCTAGCTACATGTTAACCTTTCAGTTGTGTTTCAGTGTTCCCATTAACCGGTAGTTAACAGTTTTTTACCAGTAAAATTAGGCTTGGACCGGTATATTCATGTGACTGACAGTCCCTGTAAAACGGCAAATAAAGTACCTTATAAATCTTTGTTGCTGAACAAAATATCGGTGATATTCATAAAAGTATATTTTTCAAACAAAGTCAGCTTGTCTGTTACAATCAGGGTGTCCCCTTGAAATAACATTTTGCTTTGCATCGAGGTTAAATATATATATATATAGCGTTTCAGTCTCAAGATATTAAAAAAAAGAAGGAGAAAGTGTGACTGAACTCTGTGTGAATGACGTAGTTACTCCAGAGATAACGACATTGCATTGAACATGATAATGAAAGAATTATTACCAGGTAAATTTTTTACGTTTTTTTTATATGCTGAACATGTAAAAAGTTGGGACCGACAATAATTAGGAGGAACTGGTAATTTTTAGAGTTGCCAGTCCTTGCAGGACTGGCAGTTTCAAAAGCTAGCAAGAACACTGTGTTTGCTTACTTAAGTCTCTAAGACTGTTACTATGAATCACAACAGGCCAAGACAGCATTTTGAATCTCCCTTGCAGATTTGTTCAGCTTTGCACTAAAACTTGTCGCCCTTTGACAACATCAGGAAGGAGGTCCTACAATTTGACTGTGGTACTTAACAAGTTTGTGTATTAATTGCCAAGCACAGTCTCTGTGGCCGATGTAGTTTTTGTATAGATTTGTTTTTGTTTCTTTCCATGTTTTTTTATATATATATTTATGATATACAATTAGTTGTTAGTTTCCTTCTGAGTAACCTACTAATTGCCCCATGCCCAGAAGATCTTTCTGCTGATTGGCCTAGCTTACACCTGAGATTACCTGTAGGGTCCATAAGAAACATACTTATCTGCCCTTGATTCGCCTGCACTAAGCAACAGTTTTCAAGGGGATTATAACTTCCAGCATGTACACAATCCAGTCGCTTGTAACAATTGCCTATTGTCACTGTTAGAATAGCACAGAAAAGGGTCAAGCATTGATATCGCTCACCAAGGTTTCTACATGCCATCTTCTACTCTTGAATATTAATCTTGTTGTACAAATACTGTCTTTTAACTAATGTAGAGAAATACGGGTTCATAATGTCAAACAAAACATGTGTTTCAATGTTGCCAAAACCGTTTATCATATGCTATCTTGCCATCAAGCACTGAACTAAAACAACTATAGACAAATGCATCTCCCTGATTGTGTTAATGTAGCTCTATAATCCTACATCCTACTACATTCTTCACCACAATATTTGTAACAAATTTATTATTTACAATGGATTAGATCAGTTAAGAAAACTAAATATTGCACTAAACATCCTGATGATGATGATAAAAAGGGTTTTCATAATAATATTTAAAATGACATAGAAGTGATATTTTATAATTTAAGTTGGCATTGGCATCTGTGAATGGCTGGCTTCTTTCTTGCAGGTTTTTTTTTTCCAGTGATGGATGTTGGTATGGAGAATTTTGGTTTGTTGCCAGCAAATATCTTAGAAGGATAGACATGATATTGTTACTTTTGTACATTGATCCAACCTTTTGTAAACATAAGAACATGTATATAAATATTAATTCCATACAGGTCATCTAACGAAGGGACACTGAAAAGTCGATGTACAGTATAAAGTGCTTGTTATTCATAAACAAGTGTCACATATTCATCATCTGTCATGTTTTGTTTTGACTCCAAGCTCAGGAAGTGGAGAGTTGTCTGGGGAGACAACTCTGTTGATGTTTCCTTAGGGGTTTCTAAGCGACCCTATGGTTAAACTGCATGCTTTGATCATCCTGAATAAGCTCTCAGCACATGCAATTTGTCTGGGAACTCCAAAAACTAAAAAGTATGAAAAAACCCAGCCTTTTTGTTGTGACAGGAATATAATCTACTTCGAAGCTTTGCATTAGACTTCTTCCTAGGGTTAGCTTGTTCTGTATGAGGGTAATGAATGTGGCAACAGTGAGTGAGTGAGTGAGTGAGTGAGTGAGTGAGTGAGTATGGTTTGACGCCGCTTTTAGCAATATTCCAGCAATTTCACGGCTGGAGACACCAGAAATAGGCTTCACAACATCGAAGCTGGGTCTTATGCTCGAACGAGCGAACACTTTGACCACTAGGCTACCCAACCACCCTGTGACATCAGTGGATTGACCATGCATTAGACTTCTTCCTAGGGTTACCTTGTTCTGTATGAGGGTAATGAATGTGGCACCAGTGCATGGACCTTGTTCTCTATCAGGGTAATGAATGTGGCCCCAGCGGATGGACCATGCTCTGTATGAGGGTAATGAATGTGGCCCCAGCGGATGGACCTTGTTCTGTATGAGGGTAATGAATGTGGCACCAGTGGATGGACCTCGTTCTGTATGAGGGTAATGAATGTGGCACCAGTGGATGGGCCTTGCTCTGTATGAGGCTAATGAATGTGGCACCAGTGGATGAGGCTTCCTCTTTATCTGGGTAATGAATGTGGCACCAGTGGATGGGCCTTGCTCTCTATGAGGGCAATGAATGTGGCACCAGTGGATGGACCTTGTTCTGTATGAGGGTTATGAATGGAGCAAAAGTGGATGGGCCTTTTTTTCTGTATGAGGGTTATGAATGTGGCACCAGTGGATGGATCTTGCCCTGTATTGGGGTAATGAATGTGGCACCAGTGGATTGGCCATGCTCTGTATGAGGGTAATGAATGTGGCACCAGTGGATGGGCCTTCCTCTCTATGAGGGTAATGAATGTGGCACCAGTGGATGGACCTTCTTCTATATGAGGCTAATGAATGTGGCACCAGTGGATGGGCCTTTTTCTGTATGAGGGTTATGAATGTGGCACCAGTGGATGGATCTTGCTCTGTATCAGGGTAATGAATGTGGCACCAGTGGATGGACCTTGTTCTGTATGAGGGTTATGAATGTGGCACCAGTGGATGGGCCTTTTTTTCTGTATGAGGCTAATGAATGTGGCACCAGTGGATGGACCATGCTCTGTATGAGGCTAATGAATGTGGCACCAGTGGATGGATCTTGCTCTGCATCAGGGTAATGAATGTGGCACCAGTGGATGGACCTTGTTCTGTATGAGGCTAATGAATGTGGCACCAGTGGATGGACCATGCTCTGTATGAGGGTAATGAATGTGGCACCAGTGGATGGATCTTGCTCTGTATCAGGGTAATGAATGTGGCACCAGTGGATGGGCCTTGCTCTGTATCAGGGTTATGAATGTGGCACCAGTGGATGGATCTTGCTCTGTATCAGGGTAATGAATGTGGCACCAGTGGATGGACCTTGTTCTCTATCAGGGTAATGAATGTGGCACCAGTGGATGGGCCTTGCTCTGTATCAGGGTAATGAATGTGGCACGAGTAGATGGGCCTTTTTCTGTATGAAGGTTATGAATGTGGCAAAAGTGGACGGATCTTGCTCTGTATCAGGATAATGAATGTGGCACCAGTGGATGGACCTTGATCTCTATCAAGGTGATGAATGTGGCACCAGTGGATGGACCTTGTTCCCTATCAGGGTAATGAATGTGGCACCAGTGGATGGATCTTGCTCTGTATCAGGGTAATGAATGTGGCACCAGTGGATGGGCCTTGCTCTGTATCAGGGTAATGAATGTGGCATGAGTGGATGGACCTTGTTCTCTATCAGGGTAATGAATATGGCCCCAGTGGATGGACCTTGTTCTCTATCACGGTAATGAATGTGGCACCAGTGGATGGACCTTGTTCTCTTTGAGGGTAATGAATGTGGCACCAGTGGATGGACCTTGTTCTGTATGAGGGTTATGAATGTGGCACCAGTGGATGGGCCTTTTTTCTGTATGAGGCTAATGAATGTGGCACCAGTGGATGGACCATGCTCTGTATGAGGCTAATGAATGTGGCACCAGTGGATGGATCTTGCTCTGCATCAGGGTAATGAATGTGGCACCAGTGGATGGACCTTGTTCTGTATGAGGCTTATGAATGTGGCACCAGTGGATGGACCATGCTCTGTATGAGGGTAATGAATGTGGCACCAGTGGATGGACCTTGCTCTGTATGAGAGTAATGAATGTGGCACCAGTGGATGGACCTTGTTCTATATGAGGCTAATGAATGTGGCACCAGTGGATGGACCTTGTTCTCTATCAGGGTAATGAATGTGGCACCAGTGGATGGGCCTTGCTCTGTATCACGGTAATGAATGTGGCACCAGTTGATGGACCTTGTTCTCTATGAGGGTAATGAATGTGGCACCAGTGGATGGACCTTGTTCTCTATCAGGGTAATGAATGTGGCACCAGTAGATGGGCCTTTTTCTGTATGAGGGTTATGAATGTGGCACCAGTGGATGGATCTTGCTCTGTATGAGGGTAATGAATGTGGCACCAGTGGATGGACCTTGTTCTCTATCACGGTAATGAATGTGGCACCAGTTGATGGACCTTGTTCTCTATGAGGGTAATGAATGTGGCCCCCTGTAGATGGGCCTTTTTCTGTATGAGGGTTATGAATGTGGAACCAGTGGATGGATCTTGCTCTGTATGAGGGTAATGAATGTGGCACCAGTGGATGGACCTTGTTCTCTATCACGGTAATGAATGTGGCACCAGTAGATGGGCCTTTTTCTGTATGAGGGTTATGAATGTGGCACCAGTGGATGGATCTTGCTCTGTATGAGGGTAATGAATGTGGCCCCAGCGGATGGACCTTGTTCTGTATGAGGGTAATGAATGTGGCACCAGTGGATGGACCTCGTTCTGTATGAGGGTAATGAATGTGGCACCAGTGGATGGGCCTTGCTCTGTATGAGGCTAATGAATGTGGCACCAGTGGATGAGGCTTCCTCTTTATCTGGGTAATGAATGTGGCACCAGTGGATGGGCCTTGCTCTCTATGAGGGCAATGAATGTGGCACCAGTGGATGGACCTTGTTCTGTATGAGGGTTATGAATGGAGCAAAAGTGGATGGGCCTTTTTTTCTGTATGAGGGTTATGAATGTGGCACCAGTGGATGGATCTTGCCCTGTATTGGGGTAATGAATGTGGCACCAGTGGATTGGCCATGCTCTGTATGAGGGTAATGAATGTGGCACCAGTGGATGGGCCTTCCTCTCTATGAGGGTAATGAATGTGGCACCAGTGGATGGACCTTCTTCTATATGAGGCTAATGAATGTGGCACCAGTGGATGGGCCTTTTTCTGTATGAGGGTTATGAATGTGGCACCAGTGGATGGATCTTGCTCTGTATCAGGGTAATGAATGTGGCACCAGTGGATGGACCTTGTTCTGTATGAGGGTTATGAATGTGGCACCAGTGGATGGGCCTTTTTTTCTGTATGAGGCTAATGAATGTGGCACCAGTGGATGGACCATGCTCTGTATGAGGCTAATGAATGTGGCACCAGTGGATGGATCTTGCTCTGCATCAGGGTAATGAATGTGGCACCAGTGGATGGACCTTGTTCTGTATGAGGCTAATGAATGTGGCACCAGTGGATGGACCATGCTCTGTATGAGGGTAATGAATGTGGCACCAGTGGATGGATCTTGCTCTGTATCAGGGTAATGAATGTGGCACCAGTGGATGGGCCTTGCTCTGTATCAGGGTTATGAATGTGGCACCAGTGGATGGATCTTGCTCTGTATCAGGGTAATGAATGTGGCACCAGTGGATGGACCTTGTTCTCTATCAGGGTAATGAATGTGGCACCAGTGGATGGGCCTTGCTCTGTATCAGGGTAATGAATGTGGCACGAGTAGATGGGCCTTTTTCTGTATGAAGGTTATGAATGTGGCAAAAGTGGACGGATCTTGCTCTGTATCAGGATAATGAATGTGGCACCAGTGGATGGACCTTGATCTCTATCAAGGTGATGAATGTGGCACCAGTGGATGGACCTTGTTCCCTATCAGGGTAATGAATGTGGCACCAGTGGATGGATCTTGCTCTGTATCAGGGTAATGAATGTGGCACCAGTGGATGGGCCTTGCTCTGTATCAGGGTAATGAATGTGGCATGAGTGGATGGACCTTGTTCTCTATCAGGGTAATGAATATGGCCCCAGTGGATGGACCTTGTTCTCTATCACGGTAATGAATGTGGCACCAGTGGATGGACCTTGTTCTCTTTGAGGGTAATGAATGTGGCACCAGTGGATGGACCTTGTTCTGTATGAGGGTTATGAATGTGGCACCAGTGGATGGGCCTTTTTTCTGTATGAGGCTAATGAATGTGGCACCAGTGGATGGACCATGCTCTGTATGAGGCTAATGAATGTGGCACCAGTGGATGGATCTTGCTCTGCATCAGGGTAATGAATGTGGCACCAGTGGATGGACCTTGTTCTGTATGAGGCTTATGAATGTGGCACCAGTGGATGGACCATGCTCTGTATGAGGGTAATGAATGTGGCACCAGTGGATGGACCTTGCTCTGTATGAGAGTAATGAATGTGGCACCAGTGGATGGACCTTGTTC
The DNA here is from genome assembly GCF_023055435.1 of Haliotis rufescens. NCBI lineage: Eukaryota > Metazoa > Mollusca > Gastropoda > Lepetellida > Haliotidae > Haliotis > Haliotis rufescens. The sequence continues at coordinate 9,734,999 of NW_025964372.1, forward strand.
TATATGAGGCTAATGAATGTGGCACCAGTGGATGGACCTTGTTCTCTATCAGGGTAATGAATGTGGCACCAGTGGATGGGCCTTGCTCTGTATCACGGTAATGAATGTGGCACCAGTTGATGGACCTTGTTCTCTATGAGGGTAATGAATGTGGCACCAGTGGATGGACCTTGTTCTCTATCAGGGTAATGAATGTGGCACCAGTAGATGGGCCTTTTTCTGTATGAGGGTTATGAATGTGGCACCAGTGGATGGATCTTGCTCTGTATGAGGGTAATGAATGTGGCACCAGTGGATGGACCTTGTTCTCTATCACGGTAATGAATGTGGCACCAGTTGATGGACCTTGTTCTCTATGAGGGTAATGAATGTGGCCCCCTGTAGATGGGCCTTTTTCTGTATGAGGGTTATGAATGTGGAACCAGTGGATGGATCTTGCTCTGTATGAGGGTAATGAATGTGGCACCAGTGGATGGACCTTGTTCTCTATCACGGTAATGAATGTGGCACCAGTAGATGGGCCTTTTTCTGTATGAGGGTTATGAATGTGGCACCAGTGGATGGATCTTGCTCTGTATGAGGGTAATGAATGTGGCCCCAGCGGATGGACCTTGTTCTGTATGAGGGTAATGAATGTGGCACCAGTGGATGGACCTCGTTCTGTATGAGGGTAATGAATGTGGCACCAGTGGATGGGCCTTGCTCTGTATGAGGCTAATGAATGTGGCACCAGTGGATGAGGCTTCCTCTTTATCTGGGTAATGAATGTGGCACCAGTGGATGGGCCTTGCTCTCTATGAGGGCAATGAATGTGGCACCAGTGGATGGACCTTGTTCTGTATGAGGGTTATGAATGGAGCAAAAGTGGATGGGCCTTTTTTTCTGTATGAGGGTTATGAATGTGGCACCAGTGGATGGATCTTGCCCTGTATTGGGGTAATGAATGTGGCACCAGTGGATTGGCCATGCTCTGTATGAGGGTAATGAATGTGGCACCAGTGGATGGGCCTTCCTCTCTATGAGGGTAATGAATGTGGCACCAGTGGATGGACCTTCTTCTATATGAGGCTAATGAATGTGGCACCAGTGGATGGGCCTTTTTCTGTATGAGGGTTATGAATGTGGCACCAGTGGATGGATCTTGCTCTGTATCAGGGTAATGAATGTGGCACCAGTGGATGGACCTTGTTCTGTATGAGGGTTATGAATGTGGCACCAGTGGATGGGCCTTTTTTTCTGTATGAGGCTAATGAATGTGGCACCAGTGGATGGACCATGCTCTGTATGAGGCTAATGAATGTGGCACCAGTGGATGGATCTTGCTCTGCATCAGGGTAATGAATGTGGCACCAGTGGATGGACCTTGTTCTGTATGAGGCTAATGAATGTGGCACCAGTGGATGGACCATGCTCTGTATGAGGGTAATGAATGTGGCACCAGTGGATGGATCTTGCTCTGTATCAGGGTAATGAATGTGGCACCAGTGGATGGGCCTTGCTCTGTATCAGGGTTATGAATGTGGCACCAGTGGATGGATCTTGCTCTGTATCAGGGTAATGAATGTGGCACCAGTGGATGGACCTTGTTCTCTATCAGGGTAATGAATGTGGCACCAGTGGATGGGCCTTGCTCTGTATCAGGGTAATGAATGTGGCATGAGTGGATGGACCTTGTTCTCTATCAGGGTAATGAATATGGCCCCAGTGGATGGACCTTGTTCTCTATCACGGTAATGAATGTGGCACCAGTGGATGGACCTTGTTCTCTTTGAGGGTAATGAATGTGGCACCAGTGGATGGACCTTGTTCTGTATGAGGGTTATGAATGTGGCACCAGTGGATGGGCCTTTTTTCTGTATGAGGCTAATGAATGTGGCACCAGTGGATGGACCATGCTCTGTATGAGGCTAATGAATGTGGCACCAGTGGATGGATCTTGCTCTGCATCAGGGTAATGAATGTGGCACCAGTGGATGGACCTTGTTCTGTATGAGGCTTATGAATGTGGCACCAGTGGATGGACCATGCTCTGTATGAGGGTAATGAATGTGGCACCAGTGGATGGACCTTGCTCTGTATGAGAGTAATGAATGTGGCACCAGTGGATGGACCTTGTTCTATATGAGGCTAATGAATGTGGCACCAGTGGATGGACCTTGTTCTCTATCAGGGTAATGAATGTGGCACCAGTGGATGGGCCTTGCTCTGTATCACGGTAATGAATGTGGCACCAGTTGATGGACCTTGTTCTCTATGAGGGTAATGAATGTGGCACCAGTGGATGGACCTTGTTCTCTATCAGGGTAATGAATGTGGCACCAGTAGATGGGCCTTTTTCTGTATGAGGGTTATGAATGTGGCACCAGTGGATGGATCTTGCTCTGTATGAGGGTAATGAATGTGGCACCAGTGGATGGACCTTGTTCTCTATCACGGTAATGAATGTGGCACCAGTTGATGGACCTTGTTCTCTATGAGGGTAATGAATGTGGCCCCCTGTAGATGGGCCTTTTTCTGTATGAGGGTTATGAATGTGGAACCAGTGGATGGATCTTGCTCTGTATGAGGGTAATGAATGTGGCACCAGTGGATGGACCTTGTTCTCTATCACGGTAATGAATGTGGCACCAGTAGATGGGCCTTTTTCTGTATGAGGGTTATGAATGTGGCACCAGTGGATGGATCTTGCTCTGTATGAGGGTAATGAATGTGGCACCAGTGGATGGACCTTGCTCTGTATGTGGGTAATGAATGTGGCACCAATGGATGGGCCTTGCTCTCTATGAGGGCAATGAATGTGGCACCAGTGGATGGACCTTGATCTGTATGAGGCTAATGAATGTGGCACCAGTGGATGGACCTTTTTCTGTATGAGGGGTATGAATGTGGCACCAGTGGATGGACCTTGCTCTGTATGTGGGTAATGAATGTGGCACCAGTGGATGGACCTTGATCTGTATGAGGCTAATGAATGTGGCACCAGTGGATGGACCTTTTATGTCTGTATGAGGCTAATGAATGTGGCACCAGTGGATGGACCTTGTTCTGTATGAGACTAATGAATGTGGCACCAGTGGATGGATCATGCTCTGTATGAGGTTAATGAATGTGGCACCAGTGGATGGGCCTTGTTCTCTATGAGGGTAATGAATGTGGCACAAGTGGATGGACCTTGTTCTATATGAGGCTAATGAATGTGGCACCAGTGGATGGACCATGCTCTGTATGAGGGTAATGAATGTGGCACCAGTGGATGGGCCTTGCTCTGTATCAGGGTAATGAATGTGGCACCAGTGGATGGACCTTGTTCTGTATGAGGGTAATGAATGTGGCACCAGTGGATGGGCCTTTTTCTGTATGAGGGTTATGAATGTGGCACCAGTGGATGGATCTTGCTCTGTATCAGGGTAATGAATGTGGCACCAGTGGATGGACCTTGTTCTCTATCAGGGTAATGAATGTGGCACCAGTGGATGGGCCTTGCTCTGTATCAGGGTAATGAATGTGGCACCAGTAGACGGGCCTTTTTCTGTATGAGGGTTATGAATGTGGCAAAAGTGGATGGATCTTGCTCTGTATCAGGGTAATGAATGTGGCACCAGTGGATGGACCTTGATGTCTATCAAGGTAATGAATGTGGCACCAGTGGATGGACCTTGTTCTCTATCAGGGTAATGAATATGGCACCAGTGGATGGACCTTGTTCTCTATCACGGTAATGAATGTGGCACCAGTGGATGGACCATGCTCTGTATGAGGCTAATGAATGTGGCACCAGTGGATGGATCTTGCTCTGCATCAGGGTAATGAATGTGGCACCAGTGGATGGACCTTGTTCTGTATGAGGCTAATGAATGTGGCACCAGTGGATGGACCATGCTCTGTATGAGGGTAATGAATGTGGCACCAGTGGATGGACCTTGCTCTGTATGAGGGTAATGAATGTGGCACCAGTGGATGGGCCTTGCTCTGTATCAGGGTAATGAATGTGGCACCAGTGGATGGACCTTGTTCTATATGAGGTTAATGAATGTGGCACCCGTGGATGGACCTTTTTCTGTATGAGGGGTATGAATGTGGCACCAGTGGATGGGCCTCTTTCTGTATGAGGGTTATGAATGTGGCACCAGTGGATGGACCTTGCTCTGTATGAGGGTACTGAATGTGGCACCAGTGGATGGGCCTTGCTCTCTATGAGGGCAATGCATGTGGCACCAGTGGATGGACCTTGATCTGTATGAGGCTAATGAATGTGGCACCAGTGGATGGACCTTTTTTGTCTGTATGAGGCTAATGAATGTGGCAAAAGTGGATGGACCTTGTTCTGTATGAGACTTATGAATGTGGCACCAGTGGATGGACCATGCTCTGTATGAGGTTAATGAATGTGGCACCAGTGGATGGGCCTTGTTCTCTATGAGGGTAATGAATGTGGCACCAGTGGATGGACCTTGTTCTATATGAAGCTAATGAATGTGGCACCAGTGGATGGACCATGCTCTGTATGAGGTTAATGAATGTGGCACCAGTGGATGGGCCTTCCTCTCTATGAGGGTAATGAATGTGGCACCAGTGGATGGACCTTGTTCTATATGAGGCTAATGAATGTGGCACCAGTGGATGGGCCTTTTTCTGTATCAGGGTTATAAATGTGGCACCAGTGGATGGGCCTTGCTCTCTATCAGGGTAATGAATGTGGCACCAGTGGATGGACCTTGTTCTGTATGAGGATAATGAATGTGGCACCAGTGGATGGACCTTGTTCTCTATCACGGTAATGAATGTGGCACCAGTGGATGGACCTTGTTCTCTATCAGGGGTATGAATGTGGCACCAGTGGATGGGCCTTTTTCTGTATGAGGGTTATGAATGTGGCAGCAGTGCATGGATCTTGCTCTGTATGAGGGTAATGAATGTGGCACCAGTGGATGGACCTTGTTCTCTATCAGGGGTATGAATGTGGCACCAGTGGATGGACCTTTTTCTGTATGCACACTGCTCATTTCTCATATAAATATACCAAGCAAGTAAATGTTCCAGAATTTTAATGAAATGAAATTCTTTTGTATTAGAAACCATGCAGTCAGCTGCCTGATGTAGTTATAATTACACTGATGTGGCAATGCCAAGCTTTAGAATGACAGCCACAAACCTGACTCACCTTCACTGTCCATTTGGTCTTGTCAATGAAACTGCGTCGTTCTTTCAGCTCAAATTCATCAATTTTGAATTTCTTTGGATTTTTTTCAACAATACCTGTGTTGAGATTAAGGAACACCTCCAAGAGTTTACTGTGTGTTTTTACAGTGCCGGTCACTAATACCAATCCACATCTTCTTGACAAAAATAAAGAAAACAAACATCTTTTGCTGATGGGTTTACCATGAGCTAAAACCTTAAAAGTGAAGAAAATGGTTCCCAGCTAAGAAAGTTAACTTAAGCTTAAAGACCACTATTATCTTAATTATTGGCTATAGTTCATTATCTGCAAAATCTAACTTAAGTGTCACAGGACTGCTGTAACATGTTTAACACATAGGATACCAACAGTTTCTTCTAGATCTTCCAAGTCCCATTCTATACTTCTCAAACTGTTCCGTAATTCATTTGTGGTCCATTCCAACTCTTCTTTTGACCCCCCTCCTGTCTGTGAGTGCAGCTCCCTCCAGCGCGTGTACAGTCCACCAGCTGTCTGCAGCGCCTTCTGCACCTCACTGACAACACATGACGCACCACTGTAGCAGTACTTTCATCTACATTTCTCAAATTGCCTTTTCATTACGTCATTACTTAACAATGCATAAACATCAACTATGATTTCTATAATGTTTTAACAAGAAAAACCCTGATAACACATAGGCCCAGATCGGCTCTAATACATCATATGGAATCTAGTATATGATAAATAGGATGTTTCTTAATCCTTTCGCATAGTTTTCATATCTTATATTTTGATATTTACCATGTTTATTAGTGGATGAGAAAAGGTAACTGTATACATTTGATGCTTTTGTGCATATGTATGGAATTGAAACAAATTATATAGAATATGATCATGATGATGATAAATGATGTATTTTATGCAGTTAAAAAAATTTGTTAGGTAAAGGAACACAATGTTTTCAATTCAATATCTACTCAACCAACCATGCCATTCAATATATCACATCTGCTAACATGCTAAACCAATATATACAGATATGGGTAGTATAAAAATTTTACAAGATAAACAGCATCTGAGTTTGTTAAATTTCATGGCACTGAAAAATGGGAAAGTATACTAAATAAGACATCTTGTGAAACAGATTGGCAAGAACATATATTGATGGCAAAAAGATGCACTCAAAGTGAAGATATTAGATAGTTTCAGTTAAAGATTATTCATTACATTCTTACAACAAACAAATATTTATATCAATTGGATATGTTGACTCTCCTTTGTGTACTTTCTATACAAATCAACCTGAAACTATAATCCATACGTTATATGAGTGTGAATATGTAAGAAAGATTTGGGAGAAACTGTACATTTGGATAAAAACCGTTGTGGAAGGAACCATTGATTTGAACAGAGAAAATGTTTTGTTTGGATTTCAAGACAAACACAACAACCCATTGAATATTGTACTTTTAATAACAAAACAAGTAATATACAGACTATGTAGGAAAAGATTAATGCCACGTTCTGAACACATACAGCATGAGATAATTAGTTATTACAAAGATAATGTCATTTACAAATAGTAGCTATGCAAACTTGTTTAGTTTCTGATCTTCCTTCCACACTTTGTTTAAAAACCAATCTGTAATAAATACTGATAATAAAGCATGTTGACTTTATAGGCAAGAATTTATATATATGAATAGCTGTATGCTTCTTGAATATAATGTACCACAATTCTATTGACATGACATGTATACCATGGTATACATATGTACCTGCTGAGATGAATAAAGAAGGAAAGTAAAAAAATATTTTTAAAATGTTTAATCAATGGTAAGTCCAATAATCAACTTGGAATGCATGTTCCACAGGTTTGTCAAACGAATCCAGCACATGAACCATGCTGGAGTTGGTCAGCTACACATGATCACATGTAGGCTACACTGGTGTATGGTCAACATCCTCAGTGTCACAGGTTTACAAAGTAGGATAACATTTTTGTGAATATTTATGTTTGCTGCCTCGTCATTATCTGTTAAAAAGATGATGGTACTAGTTAGATCAATCTGCACATGCCATGTGTTGATCCAACTGGAAGCGACATAGAGGGTCTGGGCGTTTTACCTTGTGGATTGGCATGAGAAGATCTAAAGGTGCGTCGGCAAAACCTTCACAGGCAATAATGGCAAATATATCGTATGAACATAACTTGGAACATGTAAAATGAACATAAACTTGGAATATGTAAAATTATGTTGCAAGTGCTTCCAATCTGCTAACAGATTTTCATGTTTGGGACCATGCTTGAGTTGATGTGGCGGCACAAAACAGATTCAATGAATCATATATTTCTGAAAATCAAGATCATACTTAATGCTGGCTTACCCTCGTACGACGAAAAATGGATCTTCAAGTGACATGTTTAGGATATTAAAACCAGAAGCCAAGTAAAAACTGAAACTGTCACAAAATGACAACAAACTCTGCGTCTAATAACATGGCGACAGGAGATTCGGTGTGACGTCACTGGGGTTTCCCCGACCGACTTCCGGGATTTCCCTCAGACATTTGGAAAGCTGAACAATTTTGCTCGCTATATATATTACCCTCGCTCTTGATCATAGGCATTTTCTACGATGCTTTGATGTATATCGATTGCATATCAATGTTACACACACTGGATGTCCACGGGTAAAATAATCTCAAAACCAGCCAAAACGGACCAGTTCCAAAATGAAACATGCACTTTGGTCAAAACGCCCCATTTTTAAAAAAAAGATTGGACATTGGAGCAAACCACTGAAGTAATTTTATAACTGGAATGTTACAAAGAAATGGATTTACACCAAAGGGAACTAACTGATCATTTCGAGAAATGGCTGTTAATCGAATATTTTGGATTCTCCATTGGGTGTACGTGTATGTATATGTGTAATATGAATGTGATTGTGTGTTTGAAAAATTTGACAAATATTACATAAAGTAAGACCAGTCCGAAAACCAACAAATCATTAATCTATCACGTCTTGACGAGACTCATTGGATGAGGTAGTCTTAAGCTTCTTATTTGTTTTTCAAAACCTTGCTTTGGCTTGCAATTTGTCAGAGAACGTGAACGTGACTTGTTTCAATTTCTTCAAAACATTGTTGTTAGAACCTGCTTGTGTTTGGTTCGCCTTTTTGTTGTTTGTCTACTACTTCGGTGTTCTATATGGTGCGACGTCGGGAGGTCATTGTTTTGACAATTATAATTTGGAAATACTGGCGCTTGCCTAGTTTTGAGAACTATTAGCATATAGGTTTATCTACGTGATACATCTGGTACTCGCGTTTGATCTGATCTCATTTGCAAATCATTACAATGGTCCTTGAAAAAAATCTTTTATCGGCAACATAGTAAAAGCCTGGCTATGTCCAACTATTACAGCATTGATGAGCTCACAGGTTTATTTTGCCGGGTAAGGCCCCTATGCAGAGGTATCACCTTGGTGTCCATGGTGGGTATAAACTGTTGGAGAAAATCATCTTGGAGAGAATTTAGCAGTACGTCAAATGTATGAAGCCCAATTTCCCACATAATTGTTACAGTGTGGTTTCAGACTGGTGCATAGTACAAACACAGCGACGTATATGTATTACAAAATATCATATGATTCTTGTTGGATATTTAGCCGTCATACCCAACTGTCCCATAGTGAGTCGTCATACCCAACTGTCCTAGTGTGTCGTCAAACCCAACTGTCCTTATGTGTCGTCAAACCCAACTGTCCCGTAGTGAGACGTCATACCCAAATGTCCTAGTATGTCGTCATACCCAACTGTCCTAGTGTGTCGCCATACCCAACTGTCCTTGTGTGTCGTCAAACCCAACTGTCCCGTAGTGAGTCGTCATACCCAAATGTCCTAGTATGTCGTCATACCCAACTGTCCTAGTGTGTCGTCAAACCCAACTGTCCTTGTGTGTCGTCAAACCCAACTGTCCCGTAGTGAGTCGTCATACCCAAATGTCCTAGTATGTCGTCATACCAAAACTGTCCTAGTGTGTCGCCATACCCAACTGTCCTTGTGTGTCGTCAAACCCAACTGTCCTAGTGTGTCGTCATACCCAACTGTCCTAGTGTGTCGCCATACCCAACTGTCCTTGTGTGTCGTCAAACCCAACTGTCCCGTAGTGAGTCGTCATACCCAAATGTCCTAGTATGTCGTCAAACCCAACTGTCCTAGTGTGTCGCCATACCCAACTGTCCTTGTGTGTCGTCAAACCCAACTGTCCTAGTGTGTCGTCATACCCAACTGTCCTAGTGTGTCGCCATACCCAACTGTCCTTGTGTGTCGTCAAACCCAACTGTCCCGTAGTGAGTCGTCATACCCAAATGTCCTAGTATGTCGTCAAACCCAACTGTCCTAGTGTGTCGTCATACCCAACTGTCCTAGTGTGTCGCCATACCCAACTGTCCTTGTGTGTCGTCAAACCCAACTGTCCCGTAGTGAGTCTTCATACCCAAATGTCCTAGTATGTCGTCATACCCAACTGTCCTAGTGTGTCGCCATACCCAACTGTCCTTGTGTGTCGTCAAACCCAACTGTCCCGTAGTGAGTCGTCATACCCAACTGTCCTAGGGGGTCATCAAACATAACTGTCCTAGTGTGTCGTCAAACGCACCTGCCCTTGTGTGTCGTCAAACATGACTGTGTTAATGTGGCGACAATCCTAGGTGTCCTAGAGGGGGCATTTGAGACTTTTTATTTTATCATATTTACATATTCTCTACGATTGTTGGGAATCACATAAGACCTATACAATGCATTTACATTCTCATCGAAACATAGAGGCATACTACTGCACTATTTCCTCTTCGATCTGACAGAAGATAATTTTCGTTTCTTTGTATTTTAATTTTCTATCTTTTGCTCTTTACAAGATTTGCTCAGTTAACGGCTTTACGGAGAGGTGATGACAACTTGGGTGTAAGTACCTGCATAGTCGCACACAAACATAGTTCTATACCATCTGACACGCATGTAGTATCATCAGCAAATTGTGACAGCAAATAATCAGTGTTGCCTTTAAGTTTGTATTGTTTCTTATAAGGGTTTCCAAGATTTCCGCACATAATTAAAAGACATCCTCTAGATATATGAAAAGAGGCTGTTCTCTACACTATAATTTGTAGCAAGATAACAAGGGGTACAGGGGGTTTAATCCGTCCCGCGTAAGGTTTTATACCACGTGCCGGAAGAATCGTATAACAAATATTGCAAACAGGATCAAGATGTAAATAATGTGACGAAGGTAAACAAAAACAGGGCTATAATGAGAAATATAATATCATAACCTCTTTTGTAAAAACCGAAATTATACCAAGTTTCAAATCGGACCATTCTCTAATAATGATCACAATAAAAATATCAGATTTAAAACGTGGTAAAGGTTTTTGAAAATTAAAAAATGTTATTATTATTATTATAATTATTATTATTATACCCTTGCTCGTGGGTTTCACCGAAGTGGCAAACGTCTGAGACCTGCATCACTTCGGGCTTTCCTCCCACATTAAGCTGGCACGCCATGATATAACTGGAATGCTGTTAAAGCGGTGCCAAACCCAACTTACTCACTCACGAAATACAGGGCATGCTAATGCGCTCGATCTACAGCAAGAAGGTCTGGATTCAATGAAGAATGGGGGAATTAACAGACACACTCTCTTATAATACCCTCAAACTACAGGTAGGTTGCCATTTTCTGGAGAGATATTTCAGTAACGGTATGTTCACTACACATATTTCAACCACATTAATACATTTGTATTGCAAGAATACGCTTACAAACCAGGTGATTAATTATTTTCTCCTCGTGTCAATCCGTGAGAAAACGAAGGACATTACGGAAAATACTAATCCATTCGTGACCGACCCGTGAATATTCCGGGGTAGAATAGGTCTTCAGCAACCCATGTTTGCGGTAAAAGGCGACTATGCCTGTCGTAAAAGGCGACTATCGGGATCGGGTGGTCAGGCTCGCTGATTTGGTTTATGCGTGGATCGATGCTCATGATATTAATCACTGGATTGTCTGGTCCAGACTTACAGACCGCCTTCATATAGCTGGAATATTGCTGAGTGCGGTTACACAACAAACCGACCCACCAACCAATCCATTCTTGACCAACTCGTGTTATGGGACAAGCAGGTTACGGAAAGGGGCGAGTTGTGACGAATGATTTCGCATTCGTGACCAACTCGTATTATTCCGGGACAGGTTACGGAAAGGGGCGAGTGGTGACGAATGGACTGATCTATAACTAAGGGAGGCCACTCTATCACCTGGTGGCTGAATTAAGAATCAAGAGTAGATAAACGATTGAAATACACGTCAGTATTTGACAGGAAGACCTCGTTTACTTATGAACACGTTGAGAAGATCACCATGTTTTGTCGTTTATCTGTATTCCAGACAATGATGTGATGGAAAATGAGGAAATTTAGTGTTAGTGTTCACATTCTCGTGGCAGTTTTATATTTTCAAAGGTAAATCTTTATTTTACATTTACATTTCATATTTTACCACAGGCGCAGTAAACAGACAGAAAGACCTCATGTCTGATTCATTGATTGAACACCTGTGTCTGGCTATATTCGTTATTTGTCAGGTAGTGACAGCTTATAAAAAACTTGCAATTACCATTGACACACGTCCTCTAATATTTCAAACACGCTTTTGATACCAACACGTTAGGTGGGCTCGGAATACTTATCAAATTAGTGAACATGGTGAAGCAAGGGCAGGTGTTTTATTTTTTTTTCATATTAGCTGTGATTATAAAATCTATTCACCACCCAGTAGTATAATAATAACTAGACATTTGTCTCAAGAAAAAAATACTTTGTATAGGAAAATACATATTTATGCTGTCTTGGATCCTTAGGGTTTGTTGTGTTAGGGTGGGGCAACAGGGTAGGTTACCCCACCTCTATCCTTAGCCCATTGATCCTTCAATGAACATAAAGGAGAAAATATTCAATTGTGGCTCTAGTTAGGTACCTACTTCCTATCAACAGCCCCATCGTCAAGGTTAGGCACCTGTTTCTGATCCTGACTGGCGAGCGACCTGTCATCACAGAGGACCATTGATCTCCACCCCAAGTTATAGCGTGCATGTGATAATGACTCATTTCACTATTGGTCGTTTTCATTAGAAAAGTAACGTCTCTTCCTAAAATAATGATCAAAGTTGACTGGTTAGGTAATATAAAAAAAAAACAACCTTGCTCAAGTGTGACTTTTCAAAAGACACTCGGGGTGGGGATGGTGATGGGGGATGTCACATTACTAATTAATGTCACATACACAAAAATCCAACAATAAAACATCTCAATGTGATCATATTACGAATATATGTGCATGATCATGTGACACATGCTGTTTGGACAATGTAGACAATGTTGATTACTAAAGGGAATTAAATCAACAGGAAAGACCTATTTCCACTGTTTTGACTCCCTCTTGTCCCATTATAAACAAAAATCAATTCAACCTTATGCATGGACAGAAATATGTGCATTTGCTCATAGTTTCCCCCAAAAAGTTATTGGAACATTAGGTGAAGGAATATTTCTGAAATAACACGGGGAAAACAATAGGGTTAGCCATCTCATCACATGTGTATTACCTGTGTCAGAGACCATCTACCGGTATATGGTCTCTGCCTGTGTATTGTGTAATAATTCAATTCTATTTTGTGTGGATATGTCAGGGCTCATTGTCCATTTTTCATCTCCACTGAAGCAACAAGGTTTATGATGCTGAAACCAGGATGATAACGACAGTGATGTATCATCATGTAGATTGTAATCTGCCTGTCTCTATACTTATGCTCATGTTCTGTTGGCAGTTATATATTCTTTGGTAAGTAATTCATTATTTGTGTTATCAACTCTCTGTAGCTCCAAACTTAATACGGTATGGCCATTATTCTGGCTCATACTCCAATCACAGGAAGTTTCAGCTGTTCACGAAACATCAATGTTCATAATCATGATAATCATGTATCCAGTGAGGGGAACAGAAGTGAAAAACCAACACTCACCTTGATTCTGACCCAGTTTATTGTTTATATATAATTAAGGATTGACTGTGTATTTTTTTCGGTTCATTGAGGTATGAAACGAAAAAGGGATGTGCAAACTGTATGAATCGGCATAGCGTATTCTTCCAAATGTTTGCACATTGGTTTTTCTATTCATACCTCAGTGAACCAAAAAAATACACAGTCAATGCTTATAATTAAATTCGACAACGTGAAACATGTTTATCTACAATAGTTTAACCAAAATCAGTTGTATATGTCAAAACAGACAAAAATGACGAGATTGATAAACATTCCAGGTGTAGGAATACATACTGTGGCGTGACATGAATCAGTTGATCGTTTAATTTATGCACATGACTTGACACGCCTACACAGTAAGTAGCCAATCAACGGAGAGAAGGATCAAAACAATGTTCATTGGACCTGTCAGTTAAGGCAAGAGGCGAAAAGAACTGCAACAGTGAGACTGTAACGAACTGGAAGAAATATCTCCGGGAGAAGGCGGCTGTTTCAAATAACATGGTCAGTTACCGCTAGATTCAAACATTACTTCCCTGATTACGGTAAAACACGGTAGGAAATATGCTGGTCAGAAATGAAACCCGAAGACATGAAATTTGAGGCAAGCGGGGAAAAAACAAGCGATCGAGCCTGCACGTTTGCTGTTTCATTCATTCTCCGCCTTCAGTTTCAAAGGGTAGTTTGGACAATGAATATGCATTAAAGTCGCTAAATGTCCTGTGCATGACGATACACATACGCAGAAAGGGAATACTCTCGACTGTAACATTGGGATTCCCCATCATTCCGCAGTAATAAAAGTAGTGCGCCTCAGTGGGCGTGGCTTAATTTTTTACATTCATTGGGAAATGAATGCAGTAACACGTGACCAATTCAGCTAATCAGAATGCAGGAATTTCAAAGAACACAACGAAAATTTAATTATTTAGAGTTAATAATTTATTATTTCATTTAACTGTAATTTTAGGTGTCAGTTTATGTTGAAACTTGCCATGGAAACTCGCAGATTCCAATCACTCTCTTGGGTGAATCTAAACAGGCTAGTTCACAGGTTTTATATTTTCCTCAAAATCCATCTACAGTCGACTTTCCCCTTTCTGTTGTCTGTTATCATGATTATATCACATTGTGAACTTCTTGACACTACTGCAACCTTTGGCAGGCTCTTATCTAGCCAGGTCACAGAACATGCACCAACCAGAGAGCCATGTTGAGAATGTCAATTTTACTCCTTGTTAGACATTTTGGCATGAATAATTATGATAGTAATATACTGTTAGTATATCATGGTATGTGGTTTGAGAAATAAAAGATAACAGAAACAATGTTTCAATACTATATCTTTGTAATATATATTTAGAATGAATCCCATTGTGTGGCCACACATACAAACTGCACATCCAATTTGACTAAATTGCTGCATGAACAATCATGTTTATCGACAAAAACAATTTTGGCCAATCACTTTGATGCTTAATTTGTGCAAGCATGAAACACTAGGCACCATAGTTAGACAAGTTTGAACAGACATTTTTTTATCACTTGTGTATGACACTAATTGATTTACATGGCTTGTCGATTGTTAGCAACCAGTCATGCTGATGATCTGGAAATTCTTAACAGTTCTCATTGGTAGCAAATACCAAATTAAATTATTGGTAACATCTCTTGTAGCTCTACATGCATGTGGAGAAACCATTAAGAAATAGAAAACAGCCAATGTCTCCTAATGATATGTTTGATGCATGTTAACTTGATAACTTGTGAATGAATTGTTTGAAATGGATGTGGTGAATACTTGCTTAGTTTGATGACTGATTATGGCTCACTTGAACCAATGTACATGTCTAAGTTCTTAAAAAAATAGTCCAACAATAATGTCAAACCTCTACATGTACAATTATTATCCCCCGCCGCGCGAAAGCGCGAAGCGGGGGATATAGTATTCACGACCGTCCGTCCGTCCGTACGTCCCACCTGTTTATTGCCGCGATATCTCAAGAACTAAACACTGGATTGTCTTCATATTTGGAACTATGGTGTATATACAGACTCCGCAGACACCAGTCGGTTTTGGTGACCTTGATCCCATTCTAAAGGTCACAGCAGGCAAATCTGCTTTTGGAGTTGGAAAACGGTGTTGCCGCGATATCTCAAGAACTAAACACTGGATTGTCTTCATATTTGGAACTATGGTGTATATACAGACACCGCAGACACCAGTCGGTTTTGGTGACCTTGACCCCATTGTCAAGGTCACAGCAGGCAAATCTGCTTTTGGAGTTAGAAAACGGTGTTGCCGCGATATCTCAAGAACTAATCGCTGGATTGTCTTCATATTTGGAACTATAGTGTATATACAGACACCGCATACACCTGTCAGATTTGGTGACCTTGACCCCATTTTCAAGGTCACAGCAGGCAAATCTGTTTTTGGAGTTGGAAAACGGTGTTGCCACAATATCTCAAGAACTAATCGCTGGATTGTCTTCATATTTGGTAGTATGGTGTACAGGCGGGGGATATTTCGTCACTCTGTGACAAATACTTGTTTTATCTCATCTGCAAACTTGGTGCCCGGATACTTAGTCTGACATGATGTAACTATGTGCTGGTGCAGCATCTCCAGCATCTGACATGATGTAACTATCTGCTGGTGCAGCATCTCCAGCATCTGACATGATGTAACTATGTGCTGGTGCAGCATCTCCAGCATCTGACATGATGTAACTATGTGCTGGTGCAGCATCTCCAGCATCTGACATGATGTAACTATGTGCTGGTGCAGCATCTCCAGCATCTGACATGATGTAACCATGTGCTGGTGCAGCATCTCCAGCATCTGACATGATGTAACCATGTGCTGGTGCAGCATCTCCAGCATCTGACATGATGTAACCATGTGCTGGTGTAGCATCTCCAGCATCTGACATGATGTAACCATGTGCTGGTGTAGCATCTCCAGCATCTGACATGATGTAACCATGTGCTGGTGCAGCATCTCCAGCATCTGACATGATGTAACCATGTGCTGGTGCAGCATCTCCAGCATCTGACATGATGTAACCATGTGCTGGTGCAGCATCTCCAGCATCTGGCATGATGTAACCATGTGCTGGTGCAGCATCTCCAGCATCTGACATGATGTAACCATGTGCTGGTGCAGCATCTCAAGCATCTGACATGATGTAACCATGTGCTGGTGCAGCATCTCCAGCATCTGACATGATGTAACCATGTGCTGGTGCAGCATCTCCAGCATCTGACATGATGTAACCATGTGCTGGTGCAGCATCTCCAGCATCTGTTTGACTGTCGGGTCAAACATCTCGTGCTGGATGGACTGAAGCAACTATTATTTTGAAGGATGTACATTGAGATGTTCAGTTCTGTTTGTACCCAAAAGGTTTAGGCTTTGAATTGGTGTCATTTTGAAACAGAATGTGGGTATCAAGGGTAACACTGATTGTCTTCTGATTGCCTTTGTTGTGATATCAGATGATGGTGAAGGGGTGTGTGATCAGTGATGAGATAAGCATTCTGATAGCCATGATAGTTGGCTTGGTATTGTTGCAGCCATGACAACTGTTCCTAATAGGTCTGTCGTCATGATAGTCACCATTGACTGTGCAAAGATAATTACTCTGATCAGGTAAGCTTGTTTTCAGATTGAAATTTGAGTATAATCCTTAGTGAGGTATGGCATATGGAACGGTTGGTAGAGTCAAACATATCTTCTTACAATCTTTCCATGGCTGCCTTCAGGGCAGTAGTTAACATTTATGATCTGAATGTTGTGTATGTAGGTCATCATTGTTATTTACAGGATATAACTGTTTTATATTGTGCTCTATGTCATGAGTCTGCATCCATTATGCCTGTCCATCCATGGTTTGACTCTGAAATAAAACTCTTCTTCAAAACTATTACACATATATGTCCTGGTAACATACTGTGAATTCTGCATGTAATATTACAACTTTATACATCATATTTTAGGGGGGCATATTTGGAATTTTATCCACCTCCTTACTACCTTTATCTGAGCTTGTTTTTTCTGGTGTTATTGCATTTTGAACCTGTCCTCTGAAACATGTATAAGGTTTATGGAGCTGAATGAGGGGTGGATGAAGATTAGTTTACCTTAGGCTTCAGTTTCTAAGGTGGTAAACATGTTGTGTTGAACAAGATGGCTTTTTCCTCCATAAACATATAGGAGGTGTGGGTATTTCAAGGCCTTGGGTGAACCACTCTTAATCTGCTGGAAGTCCAGCATGGTGGGAAGGCTCCCCAAGGGTAGGTGACTATGTGTGGGGGGTGCAAGTATCATGGCCAGGTGATTTGGATCTGATGCAGGGAACTTGGATTCACCTTACTCAGGATACACATTAGGTCTGACCAGGGGAACACCAGCAGGCTGAGAGAGTTCCCCTGACCTGGTGGCAACATTTGAGGGGAGCATCTGTCATGGTTGGATGATGCAGATCTGATGCAGGGAACTCCATCTCACTCAGGATACTGTATACTGCCAGTACAGACTTGGTTCGGCCAGACAGCCTTCGGACGGGTAGTCCAAGTGGGATGGGGCGGCTGTGTGGGAGAGTTTGATCTTGGAAGACTGGAAGTGGAGCCGTTTTCTAATGGTGACTACTTGGAAAACTTGAAACTTGGTTTTGATATAGGCTATCAGACACTTTTGCTTCGGGAAGATGGCCTGCTGTGGATTTTCAAAACCTTCATGTGGCTATGAGCCAGGATACTAGTTCTCAGAGGTAATGGAAGAGCTTTGTCATGTTATGCTTGGCCTCATGTGGAGGAGGAGGTTGTACTGCAGATGTCAAAGTATACAGGGTGCCGTGGGATCACCACCACTGTGCCATCAGTACACAATGTATACCATCACTGCACTGCCTCTCAGACTTACAATTACATCTCAGCTCAAGCTCTTGCCATGACTGAGAAGCTTGTGGTAGTGTAGTCCACAAAGGCTCATAGCCATATGCTACTGATCTTACCCATCCCCATTTAGTTTGTGTGAGAAGGTCTGTTTCGTCCTCCAGTCTTCATCCCCAATAGTGACCAGCTTGGAATACAGCTCTTTTGACATGTGGGTATGAAGCAGCTGATGTAGGAGGAATGGAATCAATTGATATACCTATCTTAGTGAATAAGTCTTTGCGTGCCTTATCTACTCCTGCAAAGATACTGGCCGATCATACATTGAGACCACAAAATCATCTTCTCGACATCCTGTTCGGTTGGTACACCATCAATGAGATTGAAAGCCTCTGTCGCTTCATCATACACATTCGTGTTTCCCATGCTGTTGTTTTTTCCTTTTTCCCCCCAAAAGAAACATGTCTGGTCAGAGCCACTAAGTGACCAAGCTTTCACTGGTCCAAGGAGTCTGATACGGACATGAACAGCCAAATATCTGAACTGTTTGCCAGTTCCAAAAGCTATTCAGAGGTAAGACATATCCATTTGACTCGTGCAAAAAGAGTCTTGTGTCAGCTTCTTTATGTGAACATTGATGCAGATTATTGACAACATCTGAACCTTTGTCATGTTTGCCATGAGTGCTTATTCTTTGTTTCTCTCCTCATTCTAATGAAGTAACTTGTTCAGCTGAGAACTTAAACAGTTTTGTCTTGTTCTCGTCAATGCTCAGAAATGCCTACCATTTGTGAGGAATTTTGCTGTTTGGTTGAACGTGGCATCTTTTCCCCGTTTGCTTCTACCAATGCTAACTGAGTAGGGATGGACAAGATCAGTGGCACATGGCTATGACCTTTTGTTGACTACCACAGGCTTCTGAGTCCTGCCAAGAGCCTCTGAGATGTAGTTGTAAGGTGTAAATACATGTAGCACAGTTGATTAGTACACCACTTGCAAATGTGGTGGCGACTGTGATTGCATTAAATATTCACTTGCTAACAAAAAAATCAGCCATGTACAACCTATTTCAATAAATAATAATGTTGTTCTTTAAATATTCTGTTGTTGACCATTTGAGTATATGTTTAATGAAGTATGTCATAAAGATATGCCTAAAAAGAAAGAAATGCATACTTTTTCACACTTTAGAATATCTAAATCAAGATAAATAGTTTATTATAATATTGTTATGTATATTACAGATGTAGTGTTCGATAAATTTATTCCAAATTAATAATTTTGCACAATATATTTACACGATAAGTGTACACGATACACGAGAATTTCATTCCTCCTTGGTGGCCATTTGGATTATTTTGGGTGGCCCCATGTCTTAAAATATTTGGAATGTCATTACCTACAAATGTGCCAAGGTTCATGCTTTTATATATATTTTTTATGTTTATAAAGTAGCATTAGAAATATGACATATACTGATAAGGATAATAATGCATCTTGTTTATTGCAGTGTAAGACCACAACAAGCAGGGGAGAGCACTGATGGCTCCATGTCGCTCAACACTGGTGTTCAGACAGGGAAAGGAGAGTCCGACACTCTACAGGCCAACAGTCCAAGTGCATCCCCGCATATTACAGCCAGGTATTATGGGTATACAGCAAAGACCCTCCTTCACATATCTCTTTACTTAGGAACTGATCATTCTGACAGTAGTTTTTCAGTAATGTCTTCAAATCATCTTTTTTTCCCTTTAAAGTGGGACCAGACAATTTAAGTAGAAGATAAGCATGATACCAGTAGCTAAGGTTTTGGCAAGTGCAGTCCTGTACTTGAATTTAGTTATTTCTTTTAAATATGATTCTAAATAAATATTAACATGATTAATTTTGAATGTACCATAAAGAGTTAATGCCAATCTTTCTCATATCAGTGAGTGAGTGAGTTAAGTTTAACGCTGCTTTTAAAGGGGCACTGATCTAACGCAATTCCCCGGGACTGGTTGTTGCCTTTGTTATTGTTTTTCCCCAGTGAGTACCCGGATATATAGCAGAAATCTAGACTAGTTCGCGATGTCTGCTGCGCAATTCGTAAGCGCATCAGTCACTTTTATGGGTAGTAATAAGGGCGTATGGTCACATTGATCAACAAAATGAAATACAGTTTTCGAGATAATAAGGTAATGTAGGTATCTTTGTGGGTAGCATCGGTAATGGTGACGAAGTTTTGATAGCAAGTCACTTGCTTTGTAATTTTGCGATTTTCGTTTACACTATTTTGACTTGCAACACAAAGTAAATATTTCACCTGAGCATTGCTTTTTTATAGTGTGTATATTTTTTTACTGTCAAAATGTGTAACATTTTCAAATTTATTAAACGTCTAAATATTCAGTTATTTTACAAAGTGACTGAAAAACATTTCCATATGTATTATTATGATAACGAATTCCAAACATTTTGATGTTTAATGTCATCACCAAGAGACTGAAAATGTTACGTTGAAAAGTACATTTCTATGTTGTTTGGCTTCTAATCCTACATAATAATCTGTTGTGATGTTTGTAGGCCCTTTTGATCATCTTTATCAATCTGGACAGATTTTTTAGTCAAAATGACTGAAATATTTACACATTTTATAAATTGCCTGAGAGAATCACATTTTACAAATTGACGGTAATATATACACACTTACAAAGGAAAAGACCTGTGAAAACAACATCTATCGCGCATTGAAGAATTTCCCAACCAAGACGTAGAGAAACAAGAACGAATCGGTTCAAATGAAGGAAAACAAAATGCAAAACCATAATTGCAACCTACCAAATTTATGTGTATAAATTTTAGGCAGCTTCCTTGTTCGAGGAATGTATCCGTGAATATCCACACAAAGGAACAATATCCCACTCGTCTGCAGCCGTACAACGAAACTTATTCGATGTCACGTGTCTCTGTAACAATCAAATATTTTGAAAGATATATATCGTTTCGGGATATCATAACCCGCGTTCGTTTCTCAACTGATCACTTGGATTGTTTCAGGTGTTTCACATAGGTGTCAAGTCTCAAGGGTCGGCTGAGAAAGCCCACGTGACAACTATTTTCATAACGTTCACGGTTCCTAAAAAATCCATTGAGTGATAGATAACAATGATCAATCAATCAATGTATTATCAGTTAACCCTTTGAACAAAGTAAGTTGTTTTTACATCGGCACTTCACGCCATGATATGAGTGTATTCCCTTTGTTTTAGTAAACCTAGACATGTAAACACTCACTTTTGACATATCCACTGTGCAAGATAACAGTGATTAATCAATCAACGTATTTTCTGTTAATCCTTTGATGACTAGGAACGATCCGTTGATTTACAAAAAAAAGGAAATCAACTGATCATTCACCTCTTGCTGGTCTGCCACGTGCATATTACATAACACACATTTTACCTCACTTCAAACCTGGATTTAGATTGAATAATTACCCCAGACACAATAAATGCCAAATGGGAACCTTTGTCAGGTAATCTAAGTGGTGCTACCACTAATTGTACCTGTAATAAATTCATTAACTGAGCATCAAGTGAATGACGACAAATACACAAGTGTAGGGTTATACGAGAAAACGTGGATGACAACAAGGGAGTAGTAATCGTATTATCAACGCAATCCGAAATCCGAAAATGCTTTCACTGCATAGATACTTTTTTTAGTATTAAACTATAACCATCTGGGGTATTTCCAAATGACGACATCTGATGAGCGTTCTTTTTGTCTGTTTGTTTAGGCTGAATAAATTAATTAACCTGCGCCCTTTGTCGAAATCTTTATAGATCACAGTTAACCAATCAGTGTTTATGCAAAAATGCGTAAAACAAATATTGCCTCCAGCCTCCAAGTTTATTTAGCTGTCTTTGCAGACGGTAGCCAAGTCTCTGGTCACGCTCAGTTGCGTTGCGTATCATCCGGGTACTCACGGGGAAAAAAACAATAACAAAGGCAACAACCAGTCCGGGGAATTGCGTTAGATCAGTGCCCCTTTAACAGTATTCCAGTTATATCACGGCCTGTCAGCTTAATGTGGGAGGAAAGCCCGAAGTGATGCAGGTCTCAGACATTTACCACTTCGGTGAAACCCACGAACACGGGCATGGTGCTGACCTAGAAACATAAACCTAGAAACATAATCTGGGCGAACCAGGATTCGAACCCTCAATCATAGGTTTCTGGCATGCCCAAGGGACTCAACTCTGCACAGCGAATCACGGCGCCTTAGACGACTGGGCCACCTGTGCCCCCCCTTTCTCATATGAAGATTTTACACAAAGTGTATGCATTCAGACCAGAAGCAGGCAGTGTGGCTTTTAGATTGCTGTTCCCATTCATATCCAAATAGTCACTATATAAGGGCAATAATGTTGGACGAGACGTTAAACCCAATTTAACTTTTGATACCCAGTTAGTCTTACTAATGTTGGATGATTATCACAATCTAACATTAATAGATAGTAACATTTCTTGACCAGACAAGATGCTGGAATAGTGATTATTTTACACCAGTACTTTATAGCATGCAATTATGTACATGGGATATCTTCCACATTCTCCTATAACAATATGATTTGATGATGACTGCTTCACATAAAAATCGCCTACATGCAATCTTTTGTGCAACTTCTATTTCCTCATTTTTATTAATCCTCCATACTTCAGTGACATAAAACAAACTGGACGGAATTTGGGAATCAAATATATTAGGCCACAGATCATTGGGTAGAGGTTACAGCACGTGTAATGATTTGTCCACAGAGAATTGTTTCTGCCTGAATGGATGAGTTTTCGATTCATTTGGAACATGATAATGCTCCAGAAAAATATAATCCAAGATATGAAATGATTGTGATGACCCACATTCAAGCTTAAATAGTATATGATTTTTCGAAACTTGATAAACACAATTTTAGTCTTATCTAGATTATATGACAAATGATAGTTAAACCAAAAAGATTTGACGACATCAGTATGTTTTGGCAGCCCATTGACAGTGTCCGAAAAGAGGACAAATTTTATCTGCAAATAACAAAAGTACCTGTATGACATCAGGGTGTAGCTGTACACCTGGAACACATGATGATGCTATTTGTTCAAGTCCATGGATAAACATTGACAATAGGAAAGGACTCCCTTCATGGCCTTGCCTAAAATCTAGCGGACACTTAAAACATTCAGAAAAATTATAAATCTTTGGACAAAACTCCTCTATATTTTAGAATATACCAGTTGTTAAGTTAGCGTGTCAGCACATTCTGTACTAAGCTTTCATCTCCATGCTTGACAGAAGCAACTACGCCCTCAGAACTTCCATCTTCATTCTGTCCCCCTGCTGAATGGATGTGTTCTGAAGCCTCACTCAACAAGGGAGTTTTCTCCAATGACTTTGGTGGTCTGGGTTCTTTTTGAATTCTCTTGGTATTCTTTATACTTAATATTAATACAACATATTTTATTATTTTATGAATCATATTTTTAACATTTTGTTTGTTTGTGCTGTGTTGTACACCTTCACAGTTTGTTCTAAATAGTGGGTTGAGTTGCATTGAAGTGATTCTTCGTCGTTTCCAACTCGTTTTCCTGAAGTGTGTGTGTTCATTATCAGCGTTTCACATGCTTTTGTGCCTTTGAAGGTGTTTATGATGTTTCTATGGTTAAGACAGCCTCATCATCCCAAGAGATGTTTTTGTGAGGTGTGTGGATTGAGACGATCTGCCCAAGACCAACACAGGTTATGTCTTTCCTAAATTGCCAGAACCTTGTGACCTAGAATATTGATGCTTGGCCTGCCAAATCTGTCTCTATGGACTTTGCTTTTCGGACGTTAGAAGACATGATGGGGATTGTCTTAGACATCTCCAGTCTACCAAGGAGTTGTCATTGTACTCCCCATTGCACTGTGATGTACGGGATGAGCCTGTGTCCTCTTGTGAACCTGAGGATTCTATGCTTGTGCATGGCTATCAAGTACATTGAAGCTTCCTGCATCTGAACCATGTTCATCATACGATAAAGTGTTTCCTGAATCAGGTGCTTGACTGTCCTCCCTGCAGCCTCCTTCACAGGGGCGCCTACAACAGTGTAGCTCCTACACTAGTACATGATCACCTTACACGACTGTGCTATCTCTGTGGATGCCACTAGTACATGATCACCTTACACGACTGTGCTATCTCTGTGGATGCATCCTCCTTCACAGGGGGCACCTACAACAGTGTAGCTCCTACACTAGTACATGATCACCTAACACGACTGTGCTATCTCTGTGGATGCAGCCTCCTTCACAGGGGGCACCTACAACAGTGTAGCTCCTACACTAGTACATGATCACCTTACAGGTTACACACAACCAAAGGTTTTCCCATAGACTTCTATAGTAACGTTATATTTTTTTGTAAAATAACTAAGCATTCAACAGCTATTACCTGTACGTGTGTGCACAGTTTGGCCTTAGAGCAGCAATAAAAAAATAAAAAATGTCTACCTTAGTCAGCTCCTTTTCCGAGTACCGGAAGCTAAACACAACGTCCCCAGTTTCGCACCAAATGTCACCTACTTGAAAATAGCTGTGGTCACATTCAGCATAAGTCATCATGTTGAAAAAGACAGTACTAAATATAGAAAAACATGGTCAGTTTTACTAACTGGATGGATGTACATTTGAAAGACATAAAAATCTTACAGAATATCTTCCAATCACAGCCTGCAGATATCTCTCGATCTGTACTGAAGGCTCCCTACGAAAACCGCACTCTCCAAACTGGTACTGATTTGGTGTAGTAGAACCTACATGACTGTGCTATCTCTGTGGATGCCACTAGTACATGATCACCTTACACGACTGTGCTATCTCTGTGGATGCCACTAGTACATGATCACCTTACGTGACTGTGCTATCTCTGTGGATGCCACTAGTACATGATCACCTTACACAACTGTGCTATCTCTGTGGATGCCACTAGTACATGATCACCTTACACGACTGTGCTATATCTGTGGATGCCACTAGTACATGATCACCTTACACGACTGTGCTATATCTGTGGATGCAGCCTCCTTCACAGGGGGCGCCTACAACAGTGTGGCTCCTACACTAGTACATGATCACCTTACATGACTGTGCTATCTCTGTGGATGCAGCCTCCTTCACAGGGGGCACCTACAACAGTGTGGCTCGTACACTAGTACATGATCACCTTACACGACTGTGCTATATCTGTGGATGCAGCCTCCTTCACAGGGGGCGCCTACAACAGTGTGGCTCATACACCAGTACATGATCACCTTACATGACTGTGCTATCTCTGTGGATGCAGCCGTCACGATATGGCTGAAATATTGCCGATGTGCAGCCTCCTTCCTTCCGGCACCTGAGATGCAGGCTACATCAGCTCCTATGTGCAGCTACCTTACGTCAGATAGTGGAGCATCTCTTTGACAGCTACAAATCCTAGGGTTCTCAAGTAGATGGATCTATGCGGACGGTAAGAGTGCTTTGGTCACCCCTTTTGAAACTGCTGACCTCATTCATCTAAGACAGAAGACCATCTTTCACATGGCTTTGGCAACCTTAGCCCGAGTTAGTGAGTTCCTTGCTCTAGATGTCATACAGGTGGCCTTTAGTTGAGGTCTGCATGGTGTCACTCATTTAGTACTCATGTTTGGATTTCATCGGCAAAAATCTACTTCAAGGCCAGCGAAAAGGAGGATTCCATATTACTCTGCAGTCTTCCATACTAAATATCTTGCCATGTGCCCAGTGAGGACACTGCACCGTTACCTTGTCATTTCCATGATTACTAGGGAGTTTAGCTTCAGAGGAAATGACTGTTTCTCTCGGTACTCCACACTGAAATATCCAAGAATGCTGTTCTCTTTTGCCTCTGTTCTACTGTCTTGGAAGCCCATGCACCTGCCACCCTTCTGCCTGTACAGGCTCAAGATCCTCATGAAATATGGACGTTGTCACACCAACATTTGTGTTTAAGCGCTCACCACCTTTACTGCCACTGTTTGAACTGGGCCGATGTGCTTCCAGTTCCAAGAGACTTCTTCATGCCTCCTCCATACAGCTGTGGGATAATGCAGTGTGTGACAAGAGGCTAAAGTAGATTAATTGTTATATCTAATATTTGGAATATTAGAAACTTAGCCTGTTACCTGTTACCGCCCATCCTGCCCCATGGTCAGATCCTATAGCATGTTCTAGAATGAAGAAGGAAGTACTGAGGGCTTATAGTAGTCTTCATCAAGCGTTGAGATGAAAGAAGGATTATGGAGAATGTGGTAACAGGTTAACCTTTTTTAAGTAGTGTTTAATACCAGTTTGAAGAATGAAGATATCCTATTGTCATGATTGTGCTGTATTGTTTTTATTATAATTATCTTAAAAAATGTTTTGAGGAACAGTTTATGTGTACTAAAGCATCTTAATCCCCACCCCACCCCATATTTAGCACAAATGGTTGGCCACCATTACCAAGCTATATTTATAAAAGTAAAATAAATTGTTGCTTTACCTTGTAACAGATCATGCACTGCTTGGTATTACCTCCATCACAGGTATAGAAGCCAGCTGTGCTAACTTGTCTGGATAAAAAAAAAAAACACACTTATACATCACCTGTTGGTCCCCTGCTGTTGCACACTGCTGACATCAGTGTAGGTACTGATTGGCCACAGAGGCCACAAGACTAATGTTACTCACTTGCTCCCAAGGTCCATATGTTCATAAGGCCAGACTTGTTTTAGTTCACCTCACTGAAAGTGTGTCATGTCATGGTGCATTGTTTAGTGTCCGTCTATCCGCCTTAAGTTATATATTTTTGACATCTCCTCTGTAGTCTAAAGATCTTAGACTTTGTATGAATAATCCCAGCTATATTTTCTCTAAATGGTGATTTAAACATGGCCTCCATGGTGGCACAGACATTTCTGTTGTATCTTTAGGATAATTTGATAAGCAGTAAGTAATTAATATGTCGAAAAGCATATGATACATTTTTGACGACTCATTTGTCACCACCAAATGTTGATGTATCAATAAATGATTTCTTCCTACTGCAGGTGAGCTACAGAACCTAGTGGCTCTAGATTTGTTTTTGTCTACAGATTCTGGCTCGGAGGTGGTAAAAACCGTAGTAAAAAAACCCACATTTGACACTCTTTAAAATGTTAACTGTCGTACTATTGCTCTTAGCCTGTGGTGTTTACATTTCCTCTTGTCATGAACAGGACAGTTTGCATTCGGCGGAGTACATGGAGTAAGGACATTTTGTTCTTCAGATGTTTATTTTTCCAATGTTCACTTTTTAGTGGTTTATTTATATTTAACAAAAGCCAAAACTAATTTTGAAAACAAAGCACCTTATTTTGTGATTTTATTGAAACTACAATGTCATGTATTTGCAGCATGAATAAACCTGAGTCAACTAGTGTGCTTGCGCAACCAAGTGTGGTGATTACTGCTGACAGTTCACACCAGCAGGTGGAGGCCAGCGTTGTGGCAGTAGGTGCAGTGGACAGCAGTAGTGCAGCAGTAGCCAGTGATAAGGTGCATGACCCCAGTGACCAAGGGGGAGCTCACAAACAGAATGGTCAAGATCATCTTAAAACAGATGCCATTAAAAGCAATGTTGAGCCCACAGAGTCCTCGTCTGAGAAGGAAAAATTGGCTAGTCAGACTGAATCATCAAGTAGTGATGATGTTCAACAAAAGCAGCACAGTGACCACCACTCATCAGTGACAACTAATGAGACACTTGGAGATAAAAGCAAAGATGAAGCACTGCCTGCATCAGAAGACAGTTCTACTGTATCACTGTCCGAGCCTGAACTTAGTGTGGACACTAGAGATTTGAGTGGGGGCAGCAAGGTTGACATCAGGGACAAAGTAGCCACTGATCATCAACAGGACTTTCAGTCATACACTGAGTGGAGGCAGAAGGTCCTGGAGGAAGAACAAAAGTCAAAACAAGACAACACAAGTGAGTTACTGACAGTAAATAATGTTGACACAACACTTGGCTCACAACATCACTTAGATGAAACAGCAGAATTAAGTTAAAGCAGCTTGACATCAGTTACACTCATCATACAACAGCCAACGCACAGCAGACTTACATCACCAGGCTTGACAAAGCAGTCACACAGCACTTGAAACACAGTGATCACACACAGCACTTGATATAAAGCATTCACACACAACACGTGAAATACAGTGGTCACACACAACACTTGAAATAGAGTGGTCACACACAACACTTGAAACATAGTGGTCACACACAACACTTGAAACACAGTGATCACACACAACACTTGAAATACAGTGGTCACACACAACACTTGAAACATAGTGATCACACACAGCACTTGATATAAAGCATTCACACACAACACGTGAAATAGAGTGGTCACACACAACACTTGAAACACAGTGGTCACACACAACACTTGAAACACAGTGGTCACACACAACACTTGAAACACAGTGGTCACACACAACACTTGAAACAAAGTGATCACACACAGCACTTGAAACATAGTGGTCACACACAGCACTTGATATAAAGCATTCACACACAACACGTGAAATACAGTGGTCACACACAACACTTGAAACACAGTGGTCACACACAACACTTGAAACATAGTGATCACACACAACACTTGAAACATAGTGGTCACACACAACACTTGAAACATAGTGGTCACACACAGCACTTGATATAAAGCATTCACACACAACACGTGAAATACAGTGGTCACACACAACACTTGAAACATAGTGGTCACACACAACACTTGAAACACAGTGGTCACACACAACACTTGAAACATAGTGGTCACACACAGCACTTGAAACATAGTGGTCACACACAGCACTTGATATAAAGCATTCACACACAACACGTGAAATACAGTGGTCACACACAACACTTGAAACACAGTGGTCACACACAACACTTGAAACATAGTGATCACACACAACACTTGAAACATAGTGGTCACACACAACACTTGAAACATAGTGGTCACACACAGCACTTGATATAAAGCATTCACACACAACACGTGAAATACAGTGGTCACACACAACACTTGAAACATAGTGGTCACACACAACACTTGAAACATAGTGGTCACACACAGCACTTGATATAAAGCATTCACACACAACACGTGAAATACAGTGGTCACACACAACACTTGAAACACAGTGGTCACACACAACACTTGAAACATAGTGGTCACACACAGCACTTGATATAAAGCATTCACACACAACACTTGAAACATAGTGATCACACACAACACTTGAAACATAGTGATCACACACAACACTTGAAACATAGTGGTCACACACAACACTTGAAACATAGTGGTCACACACAGCACTTGATATAAAGCATTCACACACAACACGTGAAATACAGTGGTCACACACAACACTTGAAATAGAGTGGTCACACACAACACTTGAAATAGAGTGGTCACACACAACACTTGAAACATAGTGGTCACACACAACACTTGAAACATAGTGGTCACACACAGCACTTGATATAAAGCATTCACACACAACACGTGAAATAGAGTGATCACACACAACACTTGAAACATAGTGGTCACACACAACACTTGAAACATAGTGGTCACACACAGCACTTGATATAAAGCATTCACACACAACACGTGAAATACAGTGGTCACACACAACACGTGAAATACAGTTGTCACACACAACACTTGAAACATAGTGATCACACACAACACTTGAAACATAGTGGTCACACACAACACTTGAAACATAGTGGTCACACACAACACTTGATATAAAGCATTCACACACAACACGTGAAATACAGTGGTCACACACAACACGTGAAATACAGTTGTCACACACAACACTTGAAACACAGTGATCACACACAACACTTGAAATACAGTGGTCACACACAACACTTGAAACATAGTGATCACACACAGCACTTGATATAAAGCATTCACACACAACACGTGAAATACAGTGGTCACACACAACACTTGAAATAGAGTGGTCACACACAACACTTGAAATAGAGTGGTCACACACAACACTTGAAACATAGTGATCACACACAGCACTTGATATAAAGCATTCACACACAACACGTGAAATAGAGTGGTCACACACAACACTTGAAACACAGTGGTCACACACAACACTTGAAACACAGTGGTCACACACAACACTTGAAACATAGTGGTCACACACAACACTTGAAACATAGTGATCACACACAACACTTGAAACACAGTGGTCACACACAACACTTGAAACACAGTGATCACACACAACACTTGAAACATAGTGGTCACACACAACACTTGAAACATAGTGGTCACACACAACACGTGAAATACAGTGGTCACACACAACACTTGAAATACAGTGGTCACACACAACACGTGAAACACAGTGATCACACACAGCACTTGAAACATAGTGGTCACACACAACACTTGAAACACAGTGATCACACACAACACTTGAAACATAGTGGTCACACACAACACTTGAAACATAGTGGTCACACACAACACGTGAAATACAGTGGTCACACACAACACTTGAAATACAGTGGTCACACACAACACGTGAAACACAGTGATCACACACAGCACTTGAAACATAGTGGTCACACACAACACTTGAAACACAGTGATCACACACAGCACTTGAAACATAGTGGTCACACACAACACTTGAAACATAGTGGTCACACACAACACTTGAAATACAGTGGTCACACACAACACGTGAAACACAGTGATCACACACAGCACTTGAAACATAGTGGTCACACACAACACTTGAAACATAGTGGTCACACACAACACTTGAAATACAGTGGTCACACACAACACTTGAAACATAGTGATCACACACAGCACTTGATATAAAGCATTCACACACAACACGTGAAATACAGTGGTCACACACAACACTTGAAATAGAGTGGTCACACACAACACTTGAAATAGAGTGGTCACACACAACACTTGAAACACAGTGGTCACACACAACACTTGAAACATAGTGATCACACACAACACTTGAAACATAGTGGTCACACACAACACTTGAAATACAGTGGTCACACACAACACTTGAAACATAGTGATCACACACAGCACTTGATATAAAGCATTCACACACAACACGTGAAATACAGTGGTCACACACAACACTTGAAATAGAGTGGTCACACACAACACTTGAAATAGAGTGGTCACACACAACACTTGAAATACAGTGGTCACACACAACACTTGAAACACAGTGGTCACACACAACACTTGAAACATAGTGGTCACACACAACACTTGAAATAGAGTGGTCACACACAACACTTGAAATACAGTGGTCACACACAACACTTGAAATACAGTGGTCACACACAACACTTGAAACACAGTGGTCACACACAACACTTGAAATAGAGTGGTCACACACAACACTTGAAACACAGTGGTCACACACAACACTTGAAACATAGTGGTCACACACAGCACTTGAAACATAGTGGTCACACACAACACTTGAAACATAGTGATCACACACAGCACTTGAAACATAGTGATCACACACAACACTTGAAACACAGTGATCACACACAACACTTGAAACATAGTGATCACACACAGCACTTGAAACACAGTGATCACACACAACACTTGAAACATAGTGGTCACACACAACACTTGAAACATAGTGGTCACACACAACACTTGAAACATAGTGATCACACACAGCACTTGAAACATAGTGGTCACACACAACACTTGAAACACAGTGATCACACACAACACTTGAAACATAGTGGTCACACACAACACGTGAAATAGAGTGGTCACACACAACACTTGAAATACAGTGGTCACACACAACACTTGAAACATAGTGATCACACACAGCACTTGATATAAAGCATTCACACACAACACGTGAAATACAGTGGTCACACACAACACTTGAAATAGAGTGGTCACACACAACACGTGAAATAGAGTGGTCACACACAACACGTGAAATAGAGTGGTCACACACAACACGTGAAATAGAGTGGTCACACACAACACTTGAAATAGAGTGGTCACACACAACACTTGAAATAGAGTGGTCACACACAACACTTGAAACATAGTGGTCACACACAACACTTGAAACACAGTGATCACACACAACACTTGAAACATAGTGGTCACACACAACACTTGAAACACAGTGGTCACACACAACACTTGAAACACAGTGGTCACACACAACACTTGAAACACAGTGATCACACACAACACTTGAAATAGAGTGGTCACACACAACACTTGAAATACAGTGGTCACACACAACACTTGAAATAGAGTGGTCACACACAACACTTGAAACATAGTGGTCACACACAACACTTGAAATAGAGTGGTCACACACAACACTTGAAACACAGTGACAAAAATTATGACTGCAATAAGAGCTTAAGAGCAATAAGAGCTATTCTTGAAGCTGTCTTAAACCTATTGCAACATTATCTTACGACACAAATCTTAGCTGATCTTCTTTGTGACGGAAGTTAAATAAGCTGGGTGTTTCCCAATGATGTCATCGATTATTCAGGGAATTCCCCAGATTGAAATTTTATTATTACTGTTTATCAAGTTTTATATAACTTTTGAAGACAAACAATTAAGCCCCTATTGAAGATAAATGTTGATTTTATGATTAATGTTGTTGCCCCACATTATTAGCTGCTGTCCTTTATAGATGGATAAAGCAAGCATGGAAAATTAATATGTAGAGTTCAAAAGGATGATTCCGAAGGAAAACAAATGTGATAAAATATTATGTGTAAATATGTAGCAGTGATGTTGCTGGACGTGGCAAGTATGTGGCAATCATGTTGTATTGCTGTGATATAAAGGGGTTTCACATGTTAGGGCATTCCAGTCATTTGGTTTAACATGTTTAATAACACACCTGCAACCAGAATAGTTGTAAACAAAGCCACTGCTCAACCTTAGAAACAACAATGTTCAACTCTAACTAGGCTAAATGCTGCAGTGAAATCATTCAACTGATAATGGTCGATATTAACTTGATATCCAATCATATCTCTGTTATGATTTGGAGTATCTTTACGAAAATAACTCCATAGCAGTAAAAGATTCAAGATTTAATTCCTGAGAGACAAAGAAAATTATGGCAAGCCGTTTTCACATTTATTACGGAATTACAGATATCTTCAATTGTTTTAAAGATATCTTGAAATGAATTGAAGATATCTTGAATGGAATTGAAGATATCTGGAATGGAATTGAAGATATCTTAAATGCAGATAATTGTAGATATCTGCAATAAAATTTAAGATATCTTCAATTGTTTTAAAGATATCTTGAAATGAATTGAAGATATCTTGAATGGAATTGAAGATATCTTGAAAAGAATTGCTGATATCTTAAATTCGATTATTGATATCAAAATATGATTTAAAGATATCAAAATGTCATGTTCTGTTTTGTTGTCATTAATTCAATTCCTGATATCTTGAAACTAAATACAGATATCAATAATTAATTATTGATATCTTCAATTGTTGCCATTATTAAAGATGTTACATTAACTCTTTCAACACCGTAGGCCGGTTATCCGGCCAAGAAGCATCGAGTCCCCAGACACCGCAGGCCGGTTATCCGGCCAAGCCGTAGTCACGTCAAAATAGTATATATTTTTATGGACCTACCTGTAATGCCATTCATTTATTAAATCTATCACATTTCACAATGTCTGAAATACATATTCCATTTTAATTTAATATTTTTTATCGTTAAATTAAAAAATTATTCACTATTTCTCGCGATGTTATTGAAAATAAAATTCTCGTACACACATTTCGACAACGGGTCCACATCGAACACGTCAAAGAGGAAAATAAACACGTTTTAAACAAATCTTTAAATATATTATACAAAGTAATAAATAAAATCAACAAAAACATATCTAAAAGTAATCAAACTTACATCTATATTATTATTTCCATCTTTTCATGCGATCGCGTGTAATGTAAGTCAAATGACATCTCGGCTTTCGTCGCCTTGAATTCTCGGCTCGGACACGATGTTTAATGCAAAAATATATGCATGAAAAATCTTTGTCACAGCTCGTAACCTAGCACGATACATTCACGAAGTTCCATATTTTTAATATATATCGTGATTTCCTGCTCAAAACGTTCAGAATAACACGATTTCACAAAATTCTTTCGCAAACTTCTGTAATTTATCGAACACGAGCTTGGTATCACAGCTGTAATTTGATTGGCTGCCTTAGGTCACGTGCTCAAAATTGACCAATCACGAAACTTGTAGCAGATTTCAGCAAGAAAGCGTCATTAGAAACCAATTTTAATCCAATGAAATCACTTGTTATAACTACGAGAAAAAACCAGTCGATGTTACGAGCGTGTAGATGAAGGAATAAGCTTTCCAGCGATGTGTCATATGCCATTCTTCGACGCACGTGTTATTCATACGAAACCTCGAAAACAGGGGTATTTCTTCATTTTACTGAGCGGACAGTCGCTGTTATCGGGAAATGGGCGATCACAGAAACTATTTATAATTCTTTTTAAAATGATTTTCCAATTACGTAAACAATGAAAATAAAACAGAAATAGGTACGTGGATATTATGAAATCATATATTTGCCGAAAATCATCAAGTTTTCGCTTCCTTGGTCCTTAATCTGGATGTTAACAACGTGTTAGCGTACATTTTTTATTTACAACGAATTTAATTAAGTTGTAAATGCATTTTTTTAAATAATGTGAAAAACATAACTTTCATAATTATAAACCTTAGGATCAGACCTTTCAAATGGTGTATAACATGTAGTAGCAAATATATTTTACAAGCAGGTATTTTCTTTGATAAATGTTGGCTTCATCTATCACACAAGAGTCTCTGGGAACTCGGTGTCCCAGCAGTAAACACTTCTGGTTGACTGGTGTTGAAAGAGTTAATAATGTTACTTAAATTAGATAACTGATATCAATAATTGATATAAAGATATCATCAAAAGTATTAATGATATCTTTAATTGGATGTTTGATATCAGTAACGGTCAGAATTCATGATATCTTGAATTGAATTAAAGATATCTCTTATTGAATTAAAGATATCTCTAATTGAATTAAAGATATCTGTAATGCATTTGTGGATACGTATAACTTATTTCAAGATATCTTGAAATGAATTTAAGATATCTTGAATTTATTTCTAATATATTTATGTATTGTGGGAGGGTAATTGTTTAATGATATCTTAAATACATTTTGAGATATCACAAACTAATTTGTTGATATCACCGTAACATTTTAAGATATCAGTAATTGTATTATGGATATCAGAAATGAATTTAAGATATCTTTAATTATTTTTTGATATCTTAAAAACATTATTGATATCTTTAAATAAAATACCGATATCTTTAAAACAATTGAAGATATCTGTAATTCCGTAATAAATGTGAAAACGGCTTGCCATAGAAAATGACAGATTACCACAGTAAAGCTACTCATTACTGCCGAATGTCATCATTACAATGATAGAGGTATACAGACTGCGCAGTATCAAGTAACACTGCACATCACACTGACAGGAAACACTCAAGGGGGGATTGTAAAAATACCACTGCATGTTCGTCACAAAAAGCAATCAAGTATGCACTCAAATATATAAAAGTAATTGGGCGAATTGATTGAAAACTGTGAACCACCTCGAAAATATTTGTCTTCGCTTATTGTTTGGAATTTGAGTGCAAATTCAACAGGCGATGGCTGTGGCCATAGCAGTGACCACGTTTTCTGAACCCAGATGTTGACTTTGTTAAAGCTCCTTTGATTGGACTATTGATATCATCTTTTAGCACTGAAAATTTGGCTTGAAATGGCAAGAGTGAAAACTAGACTTTGATATGGGCTAGCGGTTAAATATTAGATTTAACAAATTTCAGGGATTTGTTGAGTGGTGTACCACATGCGTCCAGGTTATTGGTGTGTTTCTTGTTTCTTTATTTCATAATTGCGCAAAATATATTTGACTTCAAACAGTTAATTAGCTGCAGACTTTTGATAGCAAAAAACAATGGTTGACTGGTTTCAAGTACATTGGAAATGTGAATAATTTTATGCATTTATTTATGAATATGCAATTTGTAAAGTCCAAAAAGGTAAAATTGACAATTTTTTACTAACTACTCCTGAATGCAATCACTGCTTACCTTACGACAACTGGAAAGACAGTGCAACAGCCATGGTCCTGGGTGAAGAAATAAAGTTGTTGTTGTGAAGTCCCTTTTACTGACCCTCGCCGCTGTCCTGTGACCTTGATGACACCTAAGGTCACCTTCTTCACATCACTGCTTGTCGCACTACAGCAAGCACGTGTCCCAGTGGAGCTCTCCTTTTGGATTAGTTTAGACCTTCAGTTTTCATCTACAATCCTAAAATTGATCTGCGATGGGTGATGTATTCTTTTCATATTACTTTCACCATGTTGTGTAGTTTTATGTGAATTAATTAGGCGTAAAAAGACTCTGTCTTTTTTCCTGCCACATATTTGTTGATCGCTGCCATTTTGAATTGTGTTACATTTGTTTGCCTGCCAAGGTAGTCAAATTGTTTACAATTCTCAGCTTCGTATGTATAACATATTCTTGTGTTCTTAAATACTACTAGCTTTGGCTTAACAGTGAGTTGCGTATATATATGGGCAAATCGCAGACCCAAGCCATGGCCAAGTCAATACCAATGAGCTTTGGGTCTCACTTACCCACGCCGAGCGCAGCACCTGACTACTACCCAAGCGCCTCTACAATGACTTCAGCGTAAATGTTACGCAGGCGACGCATGATCAGTTTAGCGCTGTTCCAACATATCCAACGCAGCAGACGTACTCTCAACACCGTTCCCGAAAGCTAATTGGACAATGGTCCAAGCGCTTCTACAATGATCCAGTCATCACCGATGAACCTTGTCTCATAGACCTGCGCTGAGTGCAGGGCCTGTGTACCAATCAAGGTCTCTACAATGACAGTGTAGTAGGTTATGCAACTGGCACATGATCAGCTTAGCGATGTTCCAACAACTTTGGCACAAGTGTAAGCCCCTGCACCTGTACCTGTGCCTTACATATACCAAACGCCTAATGTGCTTTCTTGTACAGCATTCATCGCTGGGCAGCGCTAGTACGCCAGCACGTACGGGAACATCAGCACCTGGCTCCTTATCCAGGGAGGTCATCAAAGCCTTCTGATAGAGGATGCACTACGCACCGGAGCAGTTCACCGCCTTAGCGCAAGTACCCGATTGGGTAGCAGACCATCTTGTGTCAGTGGCGCCCTCCCCTGGTAACGGTGAAAATAAGAGGGACACCACTAGGTCATTGGAGGAAGACTTCTCCAAACTTACATTTGCTCCATCATTTAAGCCACCAACATCGTCAAAGCTTGCGGTGGACCAGGATCTATCAGAGGATAACCCTATCTGATTAGAGCACTTCCAAACTATGGTGATTTTCCTACCGCGTCAGATTGACCACAGGAAAGTTCATCTTGAGGCCGCCCTGGTGGAGATTACCGTCTTTAGACTTTAGAGTTTTTCCAACTGGGACTCTGGGGTTCACTACCTGTTCCCATGTGGCATTTCAGTGACCCTATGGCTATTTACAGGAGTAATGAAGCCAATAACTGCATATCTACACTTGGTTTCGAGTCGTAGATAGAGAACGGTCTACTGTGTCATCAACACATGCCAACATTAGGCTGCTTACAACTGCGACCAATTCATCATTTCCTGAACCCTTACATCAGGAGTCAGGATCCATTCAAGGCCATCACTCTACTGGCTGAATTAAGGCCTTACCTCAGTTGGTGGAGTTGAATGTCTTAGGAGGAGTCTCTTTAATAGGGTTTTCCGCGAATATACACCTGTTCATGGACACCTCCCTTCAGTGGTGGGATGATCACTTGCAAGACCAGACAACCTCAGAGCTATGGTCCAGCGCTCAGCGAAAGTGGCACATAAACAACTTGGAGTTGGAAGCTTTACTTCTGGCCATATCACATTGGCAGAATCAACTGCAGTCAGCCCAAATCGCAATATCCACAGACAACAGGACTGCGATGTGGTGCCTGCTCAATCAGGGAACAACGCACTCCCACTCTCTACTTCAACAGACATTCAGATTTTTCCATAGAGTGGATTGGCTGCAACTATAGTTCATAGTTCAGCAAATCCCCAGATGTCGAAACATACTGGCTGATGCCTTATCAAGTCCAAACAGGATGGCTCCCACCGAGTGGAAACTTCTCACAGAAGCACTCCAGTTACTGCTTCAGAAGTTCAGGCAACCAAACATCGACTTGTTTGCTACTTGCCTTACCTACTTACCACCAACTGTATGTGTCCCCGTTACCGGATCTGCAGACTTGGGCGGTGGACGCGTTCAGCATCCCAAGGGCTAAAAGCATACACCAGTTTAACTTTCCAAGGTGATACAAGGGATCAAGGAGACAAGGTATCTTGCTCTCACTTTGGTTGCGCCCTTGTGACCGGCGAGAGGGTGGTTCGTCGAGCTCAGAAAAATCTAGCAGAAGACGATCCACTACCCCTCCCACAATGGTCCAACCTACTCATCCACCCTCACAGCAAATTGCCTCACCCAACGTCTTCACGCATGGTTGTCTTTAAAAGGCATTTAAGTGCGAAGGTTTTTTTTGGCACGGGCAGCAAAGATATAGCTTTAGTTCATCGTTCCTCTCTCAGAGGACTATACAATGACAAGTGGGGATCATTTGAGACTTTTTGCAAGACAAAAGAATCAAGACCCTATGATTGCATCACAACAATCCCTAGAGGAATACCTCCTACATTTGCATACCCAAAGACACTTGGAGTGAGTGAGTTTGGTTTTACGCCCATTTCTGGTGTCCCCCACCGTGATACTGCTGGAATATTGCTAAAAGTGGCGTAAAACCATACTCACTCACTCACTACTTCGAGGTTTGCGAGAGCCCTCTTTGAGCCCCTCTATGCATCTTCATTTTATGACTTCACCAAGGAAACAATGGTTTCTCTTGGCATAAGCCATGGCAGTACGGGTGAGCGAATTACATGCGATAGACACCACCTTTGAGCATGGGACCCTCGAGCAGTGCATCTCCAGTTATGCTGGGATTTTATTGCTAAAATCAACTACCAGGCCAACCCAATCATTCCTTCACCATCCCACCAATATCGACCAATGAAGGTGCATTTCTCCTGGGCTTGGTGCGAGCAGTTCGAGTTTTCTTTCACCGCTCCAAGACTAGGCATGGTTCGATGAAGCAGTTATTTATACCCGTGTTTACTACATCCACGACCCAAGTTAGTCGCAAACACCATATCCCTATGGTTAGGCACAGTCATCCTTGAGGCTTACGAGAACGCCAAAACGGAATCTGCCGAGAGCAAATTACCCTCACGATCTCAGGGTGTTAGCCTTTACCATGGGTCTACACTGCAATTGTTCTACTAGAACAATCACGGAAGGATATTTCTGGAGGTTCAACACAGTTTTCGTTAGTCATTATCTTGGTGTTGTGGCTCTCGAGTACGTCGAAGGCGTGCAAAGTTTTGGCCCACTTGTTGTAACCCAGCAGGTTACCAACCCCTGATGCAAATAATGAACTCGCCCTATACAGAGCCAGCCTACTTCCATGTGCAGTCACTCAATCTCCGCCAGTGGAAGAATATTAGACAATCTTGTTTGTCAACGACGGCTCTATGACGTAGTGAGTAAAGAATTAGCTGATTAGCTATTTTTTTCTTTATCACTAAATATGAATAGGGAATTTCTCTTTAATTCATATGTTCAATCGTTTTGATTTTTGAACAACCCTACCGTAATGGCGTTTTTCTGAACTTTTCCGCTTCATGCTTTATCGACCAACTGGTGTTTGAGGGTGTGAATTATTGAGGTTTCTGTTTTCTGAGGGTTTACCCACCTCCAAACCGTCCGATAACAGATGCATTAAGGATTTATGCAGGATAAGTAAAAAATTTAGTAAAATCACAGGACAGCGGCGAGGGGTCAGTAAAAGGGACTTCAGAACAACAACTTTATTTCTTCACCCAAGACCATGGCTGTTGCGCTGTCCTTCTAGCTGTCATAAGGTAAGCAGTGAATGCATTAAGGAGTAATGCAGGATGAGTATACAAATGTAAAAATATATTTAGATTTTACTAATTTTGGCATTTAAAGTAAAGTGCAATATGGCATGAGCGGTCGGGTAGCTTAGTGTTTAAAGCGTTCGCTCATTATGCTGAAGACCCGGG
The DNA here is from genome assembly GCF_023055435.1 of Haliotis rufescens. NCBI lineage: Eukaryota > Metazoa > Mollusca > Gastropoda > Lepetellida > Haliotidae > Haliotis > Haliotis rufescens. Next base: position 9,775,627 of record NW_025964372.1, read on the forward strand.
TTTGATTCCCCACATGGGTACGATGTGAGAAGCCCATTTCTGGTGTGATATTGCTGGTATATTGCTAAAAGCGGCGTAAAACCATACTCACTCACTCACTTAAATTACTGATCAGAGTTGTAGACATAAATGCACAATTTGATGTATCTTTAAAGTTTCATATTTCAAGAGATCTCATTACGCCGATAAATACAGAGAATTTTCTCCCCTAAGTACCAGGTTACACACTGCAGTGTCATAACACAGTTACAGTAACGTATGTGGTAGTTTATTTATATGTTTGTCACCATTATGAGAATTAGTTCAAAATTGAACTTTGTGATCTTTGAAAGAATTGGGAAGGTATGTGGTGAATTAGAAAGCGACATAATTTCAGACTGACAATATGGATAACAGTTTACAGTTTGTGAGTGTGAGCTGTTGTTCAACTGGTCAACATTACACGTGACTTTCATTGTAGCAGATTAAGAAACCTTGTTGAAATTTAGTTACTTTTTTCATATCTGTCTGTTTGTTTTTTTCTATCTATATAAGCAGAGCTCCAGGTATCTTTTTGAGCAATTGAGTTTTTACTCTCGGGTTTGTATTTTAATTGGGTTATTACATCATCTCACTATTCTATTAATCACTCTATTGGTTTTTTCCCCAAAGTAGTGAACATTTTAAGAGTTAAAAGAAATGAAATAATGTTTTAGATGTATATGACTGTTTTAAATATATAGGCTTGACTCGGAAAGTAAATTAGCTCGTAATTGTTTCTCGCAAATTAGCTCCTTTGTATGCATGCTGAAAAAGCTTCATTGGGTATTTACGCGAGCTGCTTTTATACATTTGAGTTTTTCATTTAATGCATGCGTTTCTGTATGCAAGTTAATTGAAAGTAATTGGGTTTTGAATATCTTTGGGGGGTATCTTACTCAAATACGCTGCTTATCTGTAGCTCTGACATGTATATGTATGCAGAACTATTTTAGTATCTATGACACTGTTGTGTTTTGCTCCTTACCAAGGTGACCGACAGTGCTGTGGAGGTGTTTTTACCTGTGGATTTAAAATAATTTAATATTTGACATAACAAATACTCCTGGTTGATGAAATGCCAACGTGTTGTTGCCAGTTCCTGTGGTGCCCATGCCTGTTCCTCTCAAGTCCAAGCAGCGAATCAACTTTTCCTCTAAGAACTGTGGGGCTAAGGTGTTGGCATCCAATCAGGAGGCTGAAAATGTGCAGGGTGTGCTCACTGGGAACAAAGATGAGTACATGCTCAATCCATGCGGCGCTCAGAAGAAATGGTAATGATACGTTTGAAACAATTGTATGTCACACACAGTATGAACCCCAGCTGTGTCCTACCTCTTGCACACTGTAACAATTCCAGGAAATGGTCAATGTTCACCTGCCTGAATTTACTATTATTAAAATTTAATTACAAAACCATGATACACCTTAAACATTGACAACTGATAAGGATTGAAAGTAAATTTTGTTTGAGTGATAATGTGTACTTCTCTCCCAAAAGTTACTTTTACCACTTGTCGTGCGTTCTCAAACTTCAGGAGTGAGTTAATATTTAAAGTCACATCGGCAATATTTCAGCCATATAGTGACTATAAACTTCAGGAATGAATAGCAGGATACAAATAAGGCTGAGACAGGTGAACCTGCGGTGACCATTAGGATATTCCAAGTGTTGTTACATTACATGAGCTACAATGATGTATACATAGTCATTGAGAGTGACTAGCTAGTAAACTATAATAATAATAATAATAATAATAATAATAATAATAATAATAATTTGCTTATTTATACTGCACCAAATCCATGTTCTAAAGCGCGCTCAAAGCACTATACAGTAAACCTTGTTTATAACGAAATCGCATATAACAAACTAAAATTAGTGGTGACAGTGGTGAGTTATGACAGTAGTTTACTGTATTTGATAAGCATGCATGGAGTAAGGTATCAGACCGAAGTGTTATGGACAGATGTCCTGTGCTTGATTTGGCTTCTTTGTATCAGAAGAATTGGTTACAGGTGGCACATGGTATAAACATACAGAAATTGTATGATTTAAGTGTGTGTGTGTGTGTGTGTGTGTGTGTGTGTGTGTGGGGGGGGGGGGGGGGGGGGGGGGGGGGGGGGGGGGGGGCAAGGTACAATGTGTGTTGGGGGGCATGGTACAATGTGTGTTGGGGGGCAAGGTACAATGTGTGTTGGGGGGCAAGGTATAATGTGTGTTGGGGGGGCTTGGTACAATGTGTGTTTGGGGCATGGTACAATGTGTGTTTGGGGCATGGTACAATGTGTGTTGGGGGGCATGGTACAATGTGTGTTGGGGGGCATCGTACAATTTGTTTTGGGGGGCAAGGTACAATGTGTGTTGGGGGCATGGTACAATGTATGTTTGGGGGCATGGTACAATGTGTGTTGGGGGCATGGTACAATGTGTGTTGGGGGCATGGTACAATGTGTGTTGGGGGGCATGGTACAATGTGTGTTGGGGGCATGGTACAATGTGTGTTGGGGGGTATGGTACAATGTGTGCTTGGGGGGCATGGTACAATGTGTTTTGGGGGGCATGGTACAATGTGTGTTGGGGGGTATGGTACAATGTGTGCTTGGGGGGCATGGTATAATGTGTGTTGGGGGCAAGGTACAATGTGTGTTGGGGGCATGGTACAATGTGTGTTGGGGGGTATGGTACAATGTGTGCTTGGGGGGCATGGTACAATGTGTTTTGGGGGGCATGGTGCAATGTGTGTTGGGGGCATGGTATAATGTGTGTTTGGGGGCATGGTACAATGTGTGTTGGGGGGTATGGTACAATGTGTGCTTGGGGGGCATGGTACAATGTGTGTTTGGGGGCATGGTACAATGTGTGTTGGGGGGGCATGGTATAATGTGTGTTGGGGGGCATGGTACAATGTGTGTTGGGGGCATGGTACAATGTGTGTTGGGGGGTATGGTACAATGTGTGCTTGGGGGGCATGGTACAATGTGTTTTGGGGGGCATGGTACAATGTGTGTTGGGGGCATGGTATAATGTGTGTTTGGGGGCAAGGTATAATATGTGTTGGGGGGCATGGTACAATGTGTGTTGGGGGCAAGGTATAACGTGTGTTGGGAGGCATGGTATAATGTGTGTTGGGGGGGCATGGTATAATGTGTGTTGGGAGGCATGGTATAATGTGTGTTGGGGGCAAGGTATAATGTGTGTTTGGGGGCATGGTACAATGTGTGTTGGGGGGCATGGTACAATGTGTGTTGGGGGCATGGTACAATGCGTGTTGGGGGGCATGGTACAATGCGTGTTGGGGGGCTTGGTACAATGTGTGTTGGGGGCATGGTACAATGTGTGTTGGGGGGGGGGGGCATGGTACAATGTGTGTTGGGGGGCATGGTATAATGTGTGTTTGGGGCAAGGTAAAATGTGTGTTTTGGGCAAGGTAAAATGTGTGTTTGGGGGCAAGGTATAATGTGTGTTGGGGGGCATGGTACAATGTGTGTTGGGGGACATGGTACAATGTGTGTTTGGGGCATGGTACAATGTGTGTTGGGGGGCAAGGTATAATGTGTGTTGGGGAGGCATGGTACAGTGTGTTACGCAGTGTTTTTCAAACTGACTTTATTTTCACAAAGCTTGGCTATACATAGGCAATTTCACGTGCCGCACGATTTACATGAACTACAAAATCCGCGAAGCACTCCACGTTCGCACGAATGCTCCCAGTTAACTCCCAGTGGTATTCCCAGCGAACATTTCAAGTTCCTGGCTATAGTTCTCCAGAACATTCCCCCCTACAAATGATAGATCCCAGTCTATCATTTCAAATAGTAGCTATCGATCACAACATAGTATACATGAAATAATATGCGACTTAATTGTTCATAAAAAGTCCACACATGTCCTGAAAAACAAAGCAGTCATTTCAACGTCCACATCTCTGTAAATAAGAAATATTCCACTTGAAAGCATGTCAATTCACTGGTGAGTATCATGTTCATTGTTAAAAAGAAAGAACACATCCTGTTTTATAAAATGAAAAATATTAATGTTTCAGTCACTCGAAATACTTCCTTGAATGTTCATCCTTGAATAACATCTTCTATCCATGAACTCTTCTGTCAATCCTCCATTCACGAATTCTTCTATCCGTTCCTCGAATCCTTCTGCTGTTCTTTGAATCCTCCATTCACGAATTCTTCTATCCGTTCCTCGGAATCCTTCAGCTGTCCTTTTGAATCCTCCATTCACGAATTCTTCCATCCGTTCCTCGAATCCTTCTGCTGTTCCGTTCTGTTCTTGAAGCCTTCTCCAGCTGCAGTTCCTGAAACATTCCATTCAAGTGGACACACTTTTGTCACTGGTCTTGTGACAACACCCTTACTGGTCTGTATGTCAACGACTCGAACGTGTCCATCTCTTCCAGGATGTGTCTTTATGATTCGTCCGGTGATCCAACTGCCTCTAGGTGACTGAGGGGAGACAACCAGAACGACGTCATCTACTTCAAGATCACGGTTTGGTATAAACCATTTCTTCCTTGCTTTTAGATAAGGAAGCCATTCAGACATCCACCGTTTCCAAAAGTGGCGTACAAGTTCTTGCACTCTTCGCCAACGTTTTTTCGGATTGAACCCTCCAACACCGGTCAGGTGTTGCCATTGCAAAGAACTGCTTTGTCGATATAACAGGTTTCCTGGCTTCAGAATCATCTAATGTTTGGTTGTTCCCCATCTGTAAAGGCCATTCTGTCACATCTTTTTCCAGAAAGTCAGGTCCAGAAGTCCATGCTTTGTTCAAATTAGCAACTGTTGTACCCCTAGACAGGATATCTGCTGGATTCTGAACAGAAGGAACGTAGTTCCACTGACTAGGAACAGTATTTTCTTGGATAAAAGCTATCCGATTAGCTACAAATGTTTTGAATGTGCGGCTATGGTTTTTTATCCAATCTAGCACATTTTGACTATCTGACCAAAGAATCACACTAGTCATTGGTATTTCAAGAGCTTTGACTACAGTCAAGATCAACTTTACTCCTAATATTGCTGCCATTAACTCCATTCTAGGAATGCTGACCGATTTCAGAGGTGCTACTCGACATTTTGATGCCACCAAGCGACTTGACACCATCCCATTTTGATAGGTAGTCACGTTGTAGACTACTGCCCCATATGCATTTTCAGATGCATCAACGAAAACATGTAATTTCCTGTTCTCAATTTTGAAGTTGAGTTGCAAGCATCTCGGGAATCTAACAGCCTCCAACTGTTTTATTTGATTGAGCCAAAGCAATGCTTTCTGTTTCAAATCATTATCAAGCTCTTCATCCCAATCTAAACCCTTGAGCCAGATTTCCTGCATGATGATTTTCGCTTTGATGATGAAAGGAGCAAGGAATCCTAACGGATCGAATACCCTAGCCATTTCTCTAAGAAAACCCCTCTTTGTAAGTATCCAACTGTTTTGTGCACTAGTATTTCGGAAGCTAAACTCGTCATCTTTTGCCACCCACGTCAGAACCAAGTGTTTTTGTAGTTGGCAACTCACCCCTACCAAGATCAACCTCAGTAGCCCTATTTTCTATGGGAATTTTCTGTAAGACTTCAGGTGAATTGCTTAACCACTTTCGTGCACACATGCCTGCCTTTCCCCACAACTCTGTAAGCTGCTCATACAGCTCTATGGCTTCGACCTCATTTGGAAGCGAGTCTATGTTGTCATCCATATAGGTCGACTATAACACAGTCTCAGCAGCTTTTGGTAGAGTATCTTGAAACCTTCTAGCATGTTCTTGTGATATGTACTGTGCCAAAAACGGAGAGGCATTAACACCAAAGACTACTCTTGAGAATTGGTAAACCTGTGTCATGTCATTCTGATTGTTTGACCTCTAAAGAAATCAAAAGAATGACCGGTCCTTTGGCAACATTTCTATCTGAAGATACATTTCTGCAATGTCACATACTATGGCTACCGAGTACCTTCTAAACCTGAGCAATATCTGAAATAGGTCACCTTGTAACTTTGGACCTTGATGGATACTGTCATTCAATGACACACCTTCACATTTTGCTGATGCATCAAAGACAATGCGAACCTTGGTAGTTTCCCTATCTGGACGCACTACGGGGAAATGAGGTAAGTACCATCCACAAGGTACATCTGTTCCATCAATGGACACCTTTTCAATGTAACCTTTTTCAAGATACCGAGATATGATACCATCATAAGTATCAGCAACCTGTTTGTCTTTTGATAATTTCTTCTCTGTGCAACAGAGACGTTTGTAAGCTATTTCCCAATTGTCTGGTAAAGGACTTGCATTTTCCTTCCATGGTATGCCAATTTGATACCGACCATTCTGGTATCTGATTGTATCTTTTACAGATTCAATCACAAATTCATCATCCTTGGAAAGGATAGATGTCAAAGGGGGAACTTCATCAACTTCCCAGAATTTCTGTAATATTGAACTTAATTCAACTTCCCTACTGTCAGTGAAGAATGTGCCCGAATTCTGACAATCACTTAATCCTGGTATCCTACCAACACAGGTCCAACCCAAGGGAGTTAACCGTGCTGTTGGCTCACCTTCCTGACCTGGGATATCCTGATAGGATCTATGCAGTTCAAGATAATCCATTCCAATAAGAAGATCTACTATATGAGGAGATTTGACTTTTGGAAACTCAATGCTGTCAAGGTGTTTCCATCTTCCTGCAAACTTCTGCCAATCAACAACCTGCATCTGTCCCATGACCCGGGTAGTTGTTAAGGCAGATATTGTAGTATTGACTGAACCATCCAAACTCTCTAGTCCAACTTGAACTGACATAGTTTCCAATGTTTCATGTTGTCCATTGAGGACATTAACTGAAACTTTCTCTGTAGGACCCCATAACCCTAATTCTGAGGCAACATCTTGATTAATATAAGTCTGTGTGCTGGCATCATCCAATAGTGCATTAACAACAATTCTGTTCTTTCCATTCTTTAGAACTACTGGCACTGTTCTCAATGATACTAGCATTGACTTGCTAGATTTAGTGGAAGACATTGTAACTACAGATGGACCATGACTTCCATGTTGCTTTTCAGTTTCAGCTTTAGAAACATTGTCACAAGTTCTCTTTGTTGAGTGAAGAAATCTACTATGAGTTGCGGTACAGTTATCTATTCCACAGGTGATTCTGCGTCTGCAACTGTTACCTCGATGGTTAGTGCCCAAACACCTGAAGCAAAGGTTCAATTGTTTAGCAGTTTCCCATCTTGTGGGAACTGTCATTGTCTTGAACTGTTTACAGTTCCAAATATGATGACCACTTTTACAGAGCACACACTGAGCGTTCGTTTCAGTCTGTCGATCCCCAAAGTATGAACCTGATTTGCTCTGACCTCTAACTGTAATCCTTCCCTTTTGGGAAATGCCATGCAAAGTTTCTGATGCTACAACATTAAACTCAGTTTCTTGCAACACCCACTCACGCAATGTGTCTACCGATTCTTGACGCTCTTGATCAAAGACCCACCTTTGATAGTCAGTTAACATAGATTCTGTCATTTTCTTCAGTAACTGATTATATAATGCTCCATTGCCCAACTCTTCTAGTCTGTCAGTATCTCTAAGATTCACCACGACAGTGTCTAACATGTCAGCATACCGCTCAATATCCTTGACATTGCCAGGACGAATTGGCCTAAAGTTACACACTTCCTCCAACTGTAATGTAATTTGGCGTCTCTTGCCACCATACTTCCTCTCTAATCTATCTAGTGCTACGTCATATGCAGCCGCACTATGACCTAAATCTTGTATGACTTTCATTGCATCCCCAGCTAAGTACTGACGCAACTGTAAAAGCTTGTACTCGGGTGTAGCTGGAGCCTTATGAACACAAGCCATGAAAGCCGCTTTCCAACCCTCATATGATTTGGCATCACCCGAGAAAGTAGGAATGGAAACACGTCGCAACTGCTTCCACATATCATTTCCCAAATTGTAACTTCTCGAATTTCCAACAGTTTCTGGGGAAATTGTATGTCTAACATTCTTCTGCGTGATGGGTTCTGGCCTATTCATATGACTAAATTCATCTGCATTGGTCTGCTGCCGCCGACCTAACCCAATGACATTTGTTTGTGACCTCTGATCTAAACTAGCAACATCTAACCCCAACTGTGGTTCCGCTTGCTCTACGTGAGAAGCAGTGACAACAGTAACATGCTTTTCTTTTTCAGCCGTAAATAATCTGGATAATCCTGTTCTAACGCTGCTGAACGATCTCGTATCTGCCCTGTTTCGCAAATATTCTTGAGCTCGTTCTTGTATCGCATTCCCTATCTCCTCTATCTGTGTTACCTCGCCAGTAACTTTCGTCATGCTATCTTGATCACCTATTGTGTGAAATGTTTCAGACAATGCTATAACTATCTCGATAGCCTTCAGCTGACAATCATTAACTTTGTCAATCGCGTCTCGGATTTCTGTCCGAGTGGAACGATTCTCTTCATCAATAAGTCTTTCAAGTCTATTCGTTGCTTTAGTGAAGGCTGATTTGACTATAGCCTTCTTGCGTCTAAGTTCTGCTATTTCTGCCACATAGTCAGGAAAGTCATGAGCTGACTTTTTAGACCCTGTTTGCGACATGACTTGGTGCCTGAAACTTAAAGAAACAGTCAACAAATAAGTTCAAAACCTGTTTGTTCTATAAACTGTGACTCAAACTCCACTATAACCCTAACTAAATGTCAACACACGACGTAACATGCAACTATTCTACTAAAGTAAACACTGCACCCTATACCCAGATAACACTGCTCTAAACTATTCAAAACCACGCTCTGCTACCATTTGTTACGCAGTGTTTTTCAAACTGACTTTATTTTCACAAAGCTTGGCTATACATAGGCAATTTCACGTGCCGCACGATTTACATGAACTACAAAATCCGCGAAGCACTCCGCGTTCGCACGAATGCTCCCAGTTAACTCCCAGTGGTATTCCCAGCGAACATTTCATGTTCCTGGCTATAGTTCTCCAGAACACAGTGTGTGTTTGGGGCATGGTACATTGTGTGTTGGGGACATGGTATAATGTGTCTAGGAGGACATGGTACAAATCACTAAAGCCGATTACAGCTACTGTAAATAGTCTTTGTGTTGTATTCATTAGAAAGTTCCTCTAACAAATATCTTGATCTTGTCTTGGGGGTTTGGTACATGTAATGCAGTATTATATAGGATGATAATGTATCATTTACACTGGAATTGCACTGCTTCATGTTGACTGTTTTAGGTTTGCCATAGAACTTTGTGAACCAATTCAAGTGAAGACAGTTGAAATTGCAAGCTTAGAGCTGTTTTCTTCTCAGCCAAAGACATTTCGAGTGTCCCTGAGTGACAGGTAAATATATCCTCATTCTTACATCATTTCTGTCTTCTAGTATTCCATGTTCATTAAGAATGTGACTCCGACTGACTGAACATGACTCAACAGCACAACCGAGCATGTGGTAAGATAATGCAACCAACCTCAGAAACAGTGATCAAATTATTTGTGTGTGGCAAACAATACAGATTGATTGTGGGAATGCTACTTGCAGGTTTCCAGCCAAAGATTGGCGTGAGTTGGGCGAGTATGAAGCGACACAAGAGAAGACTGCACAGGCCTTTCAGGTGGATGACCAGCAGTTTGTGAAGTTTGTCAAGGTGGAGCTGCTCAGTCACTACAGCAATGAACACTTCTGTCCTGTTACCTTGTTCAGGTCAGTCGGCCACAATTGTACATGAGTTGTGGTGTTACATGTCGGCATGTTCAGGCTAAAATGTAACTGTTTGGGTTGCATTTTTTATCCATCGCAACACGTTTTGCAGGGGGTAAAAAATGGGCTCAGTCAGTCCATCTGTGTGTCTGTACGTCCGTGTAAGGTCATCTCCAGAGCAGATATTGAAAAATGTACATTATTGCTTCACAAAACATCTAGTGAGAATATTGCATGCCATTCTGAAACTGAGCAGGTCATTGCTGTAGAAATTGACAGATAGGAACACATGGAAATGTTTGGCCATGAAAGAAGTCTTTATGAAAGTGTTGATAATACAACATGGAGCAATAACTATGATCAAAGTGTTGTTTTTTCAGTGTAACCTTGTTCTTATATAATTAGAGCAAGATTCAAAACCTCGACCCCTTGTAGCCAGCACTAACCCTCCTATACTTCCACACACATGTGATGCAAGCACCAATCTTTCTCACCCCTTGTAGCCAGCACTGACCCTCCAATACTTCCACACATGTGTGATGCAAGCACCAATCCTTCTCACCTCTTGTAGCCAGCACTGACCCTCCAATACTTCCACACATGTGTGATGCAAGCACCAATCTTTCCACCCCCTTTTAGTCAGCACTGACCCTCCAATACTTCTACACATGTGTGATGCAAGCACCAATCTTTCCACCCCTTTAAGTCAGCACTGACCCTCCAATACTTCCACACATGTGTGATGCAAGTACCAATCCTTCTCACCTCTTGTAGCCAGCACTGACCCTCCTATACTTCCACACATGTGTGATGCAAGTACCAATCCTTCCCACCCCTTTTAGTCAGCACTGACCCTCCAATACTTCCACACACATGTGATGCAAGCACCAATCTTTCCACCCCCTTTAAGTCAGCACTGACCCTCCTATACTTCCACACATTTGTGATGCAAGCACCAATCTTTCCACCCCCTTTAAGTCAGCACTGACCCTCCAATACTTCCACACATGTGTGATGCAAGTACCAATCCTTCTCACCTCTTGCAGCCAGCACTGACCCTTCTATACTTCCACACATGTGTGATGCAAGCACCAATCTTTCAACCCCCTTTTAGTCAGCACTGACCCTCCTATACTTCCACACATGTGTGATGCAAGTACCAATCTTTCTCACCCCTTTTAGTCAGCACTGACCCTCCAATACTTCCACACATGTGTGATGCAAGTACCAATCTTTCCACCCCCTTTTAGTCAGCACTGACCCTCCTATACTTCCTTACATGTGTGATGCAAGCACCAATCTTTCCACCCCCTTTTAGTCAGCACTGACCCTCCAATACTTCCACACACGTGTGATGCAAGCACCAATCTTTCTCACCCCTTTTAGTCAGCACTGACCCTCCAATACTTCTACACATGTGTGATGCAAGTACCAATCTTTCTCACCCCTTTTAGTCAGCACTGACCCTCCTATGCTTCCACACACGTGTGATGCAAGTGTAGCAGGGTACCTTATATTCTTCCTATAGTTATATCATTATTCATACATCATCATCATAATCATCTATATGTTCAATGTTTGTCTTGTCTACAGTTGAATATCAGTATCTAACTCTTTAAACAACTCAACACCCTTATTTTCAGTCTCTGGGAATCTCTCACCAGATCTTCCCCTTCAACCTTCTGTCTATCTTTAGACATTTTTTACACCTGTAGGGTTTCCCTCAGTCTATTTATATCTTGCATTAAGCACTTCCTTTGATGCTTAATGCAATCTGTCTTCTAATTGGCCACCCTGGTCCTCTACAGGTAGCTTCCTTCCATACCTGACTTCCTCCTCACTTCATGTGCTGCTGTTGAGGAGGAAGGACATTTTCTTTTCTTCAGGTATGGAATGGCCATATTTCAATCTGTTTTCATCTGCTTCTGTCAGAAATTAATATCTATATTAGGGTGCTGAATTAAATTGAATAATATATATATAATATCATTTAAAGTAATATTAAATTAGTAAATGGAATATTGATATTATAAAACTTGCTTGTAAAATAATTAACCACATGGTCCATTTTGGACCATGTGCTTTCCAAGTATCCTATAATGAACATATAACAGTAATTTAACATTAAAGTTAGTTTTAGTATAGTTTATCAATGGCTTTTGTACTTTTATATTTAAGATAAATAATACCTGTAAACTTGCAAATATATGACTTCATGTGCTGCTGTTGAGGAGGAAGGACATTTTCTTTTCTTCAGGTAGTTCTTCAACAGCAGCCACCCCCCTTGAAATAAATCCATTATCACCATCTGCCTGTGTCTGTGTTTCCCAACGGCCCGAGCCGGATAAATACCACTACCCCGGCTACAAATTTGGCGCCCAACGTGGGGCCGTTGGCTGTCACTCTGGACACAGGCTTCATCAACTTCATCGTGTTCTGGGGGTAATCCTTCATCACTGTTGAAGGATTCTTCATTGAAGATTCAGGATGTTTCTTCCATGCAACTTGTGGAAGTTTTGTGTGTAGCGTTGAGCTATAACTCTGACTAAAATTAAATCTTGATCCTCAATCGTCAGTGATCTACACTTTGTTATGACGTTGAACTTTTCGTCTGCATCAGTGCTAAAATTGAGGTGCTTCCTCCAATTCCTGGAAGTGTGACTTTTATTTTAACTGATTTACATGTATTTGTCATTTTGTTCACACATGAACTTTTGATCTGTGAACTGTGACCATGAACTTTGTTTACATTCTGAACTAAATTTTATCAGAATGTCATTAGTTGACTGTTTCATTGTATATATATATATGCTTGATATGTTCATCACCATTACTTGAACATTTTTGAAACTTTATCTTGTCACACTTGTGATCATCATATTTTCCACTTAGGAAGCACTGTTGACAACTGTAAAGTTGTACAGCTGTGTGACCCACTTGTTGCCATTCTGAGTTATCATTGCAGAATTCTCATTTAATTAAATTCTTATTTAAAATCAACCTATATCTTTACAGAATTTTGATAAATTCTATTTATACTGCCCTTTAACTGTGATAGCTAATTGTGATATATTGTAATTTTCATCTTCATTCAATGAATTTTATTAAATTAATTTGCAGTTTACTGGTATAAGATAAGCCATTTAATTTGTTAAGTCACTTGGATACCTTTTGGCAAAGTAAGTACCCTAAAATAGTTATTTCATATTTCTTACTTTAAATTTCTCACTCTTCTTTCCTGTCTGAAATATTTTTCACTGCTGGGAAATTCCTTATCTGCTCAACTAACATTTGCCATATCATGTCTTGTCCTTGTGCCGTCCTATTCATTCATACCATTTCATCATCTTAGTTCATCATTCAAATCAAAACAAATTCATTACTCTTGTGTTGATTACTTCTCGTTCGCAACTTATATATTGCTTCATACTTAGTTCTTCCTATATATATTCCTGCTCGCAACATTTTGGTAAGATTGTTGTGATCTTTGCCGTAATTGACTTAGTTTATCCTACACATCTGCTTGGTAACCAGATTGTGGTAGCTTAGTCATGTAATATTTCTTATTACAACAAGTGGTCAGTTGTTCTTACACCTACCTTGCCACTTACCTTTTTCGTATTACTTACCTTAGCAAACTAAAGTTGTATTTTTCCCTTTTGTTCTGGAGACTTTGTCAGATACTTCGTATTTTGGTATTTGGTTTCTGCTTTTCCAGTTTAGCTCAGTGAGGACTTTTGGTTCCCTTACTTCTATTTTTGGCTAGCTGCAGTTCATTGTTCTTGTACCTTGTGGTGCACTAGATGCTGAACTTCAGACGCATCCATTTTGTATCCTTTGGTGAGGAGCTCATAGTTTGTTGATGTTCAGATGTTTGTTGGATCTTAACTTGTGAGATTCTTGTCGCCTTTTAGGAGGTACTTCAGTTTTGATAGTGTCATATAGTTCATATTCCTCTCATATCAAACATCCTTGCACTTTAGTTTGTATCACCATGGCTGAAGCTAATGTAAGTGGGGACCCGGAGGTCGATGTGGTACTTAGCTGCCTTCAGCATCTGCATCCTTCGGTCCGCACTGGTGTGCTAAATAGACTAGCAGATGATATTGCAAATCAGCTGCAGCATCCCAATACGACATATCGTGTTACTGGTACTGGTGCACCAGGTCTTGGGTTGTCCAATACTTACACTATTCCACCTACAATATATACCAGTCCTAGGGTGGCATTACCTGTTCACTCCCCTAGGCCGGTACCTCATCTGCTTAGTCATACGCCACCATCAAGGTCACCTATGCCCACAGGTTCTGAGAATCTGTTTCAGATTTCTCCGGCGACTGTGAACCTTAGTCCTATGATGGACCTACCAGCTTCACTGCCTAGGCCTCATGGTTCAATTTACAACTTTTTTCAGCCTAGGGCAACTTCTACACCTTACCTGAATAGTTACCCATCACAACCTTCACACACACCGCATGAGTCTTGGCCTAGCCGCACTATTCCAACACCATATCCAGGTTATAATCCAACTACCTTTTATAGCCATAGTGTAGGTGCTCCTCCTAGACTTGTCACACCCTTTCAGCCTACTTACATGCCCATTATCAATTCTCCCAGTCCACGGTTGTCATCATTTTCTGGGGATGGGACCAAGGGTGAGGTCAAGTATAAGCAATGGCATTTAGAGATTGTTGGGTGTCGTAGGGAGAATGCATTCTCGGACACTTCAATTCTAAATGCCATGCGGAGGTCCGCCAAGGGTTCAGCTGCTGACCTACTTAGTGGGCTTTCAGAAACTGTTACCCTTGACACTGCTATTGAGCAGTTGGACTTAGTGTTTGGCAATGTGATGCCTGGCGAGACGCTTATGGAGCGTTTTTACACTGCCCGCCAGGAAAAGAATGAGTCTGTCGCTGTGTGGAGTTGCCGCCTCCGGGATTTGATCTCCAAGATAGAGGCATCTGGCACTTTACCACACAATGCTGCACCTAGCTTGCTTCGAAGCCGGTTCTGGATGGGTCTCACTCGTGATGACCTGAAGCAAGCGACTCGCCATCACTTTGATTCAGGTACGGACTATAACAAGCTGCTGCTTGCTGTCCGTAGGGTTGAGGAGGAGTTAGCCACCCCTGGGGATGCACAATCATGTCAATTGACTACCACTACAACTAGCAACAGACAACTGGATGATGTGCTATTCCGCCTAAAGGTGATTGATAAGAACCTTAGGTCTGTTGGGGATAGGGTTAACACCCTGGAGTATAAATCTCATAGGCCCTCAAATACAGCCCAGAATCAAGCCAATAAGGCCCAATCTCAGGCTCAGAATCTACCCCCTAGGTCTACCACTACAAATGTAGTTACACAAGGTAGCACATCACGTACACCATATGCTTCTCAATCACAGTTAGCCTCAAAAACTGAGGTACACTGTTATGATTGCGGGAAGATAGGGGTTAGGCGGCGTCACCCACAGTGCCCCGCTTTAAACTCCTAGGAGTCAATGTTATGGGGCGAACATTGGACTCCGACATTAGCTCCAATTCTGGGTTGCCATCAAATTTGATTGGTCCCGCAAACGTCACATCTGTTAGGGTAGAAGGCCACTTATGTAATGTTCTTGTAGACACAGGGTCCCAGGTTACCACTATGTCCGAGACATTTTACACAAATAACCTCCCTCAACATACACTCCATAGTCTAGGTTCACTCTTGAAGTTAAAAGGAGCCGGGGAAGCTAAGCTACCCTACTTGGGGTATGTTGAAGCTATAATCCTAATCCCTAGTGACTTCTTAGGTCAGGAAGTTGAGGTAACTATACCGATACTTGTAGTGCCCAATACTGACTACCACTTCAAGGTGCCTTTACTATTAGGGACAAATGTCATGACTGCTGCTGAAAGCCTGCATGGTGCACCAATAGCAGCCACTGCATCACCTTGGAGTCAGGCTCAGCAATGGCTCATTAGGCGTCGGGAAGACCTTAACCGGACTGAGTGTGTGCGGACAACCAAGCCAATTGTTATCCCTGCTTTATGTAATCAGATTATTGCAGGTATAAGCAGGGGTAAACCACCTCGGATTGGCATGCAGTTTTGTACTACAGCTGCCCCCACACTACCTGGTTCACTTAACCTTGTTAATGGGGTTGTGAATTTTATACCAGGACAGTCTACAAATAGGATTAAGGTTGAGGTTGCCAATCCATCTACCAAGGCTGTTACTATTCCAGCCAAGACAGTACTTTGTTGTTTAGAGCAAGTAGATGTCTTAGATGGTCTCTCCTCTACGGATGAGCCGGCTTTCACATCTGGCCCCGAGCCTAAAGACATTTTCAATTTAGAAACCCTGGGTCAGATACATACTCCAGAGGAAATAGCAAAGCTTCGCGATCTTCTTAGTGAGTTTGATGACATCTTCAGCAAGTCTGATATGGATATGGGCCACACAGACTTAGTCACTCACAGGATTGAGCTAACTGATGAACGTCCTTTCAGGGAAAGACATAGGCGCATTCCACCTGCATTGTATCAAGAGGTTAAGGACCATCTGAAGAACATGTTGGATGCTAAGGTTATTCGTCCTTCTTCTAGTCCTTATGCCTCTCCCGTGGTTCTTGTTCGCAAAAGGGACTCGTCTTTACGTTTCTGTATAGACTATCGCCAACTTAATAGTCGTACAGTTAGAGACTCTTATGCTTTACCACGGATTGAGGAGACCCTTGATGCACTTCATGGTGCCAAGTACTTCACTTGTCTTGACCTGAAGTCGGGCTATTGGCAGGTCGAAGTTGCTGAGGAACATAAAGCCCGTACTGCTTTTACGGTTGGTCCATTAGGATTTTACGAGTGTAACTCGATGCCTTTTGGTCTCACAAATGCTCCCGCAACTTTTCAACGTCTTATGGAGAGATGTATGGGCGACATCCATCTCCTACAGTGTCTCATTTACCTTGATGACATCATTGTGTTTTCAAAGACCTTTGATGAGCATCTGGAGAGATTACGTGCAATCTTTCTTCGATTGCGCAAGAATGGCCTCAAACTTAAGCCTTCTAAGTGCCAGTTCTTGCAGACCTCTGTGAAATATCTGGGTCACGTAATCTCTGAGGAGGGTATCACGACAGACCCTGAGAAGATTGCGGCACTGGAGACCTGGCCAGTTCCACAGAATGTGGATGATGTTCGTCGTTTTCTTGGCTTCTCTGGATATTATCGTCGCTTTGTGCCTAATTATGCCAAAGTTGCAAAGCCCTTGACAAATTTACTTGTTGGTCAATCCGGCAAGAAAAGGAAAAATAGCAAACCCGACCAGAACTGGATATGGGGGGAGGAGCAGCAGTCGGCTTTCAGTGAGCTTGTTGGTAAACTTATCAGCGCTCCCATTTTGGCTTTCGCAGACTTCACTCAGCCATTCGAACTGCACATTGATGCAAGTGGCGATGGCTTAGGCGCGGTACTTTACCAAACCCAAAATAGCCAGAAACGAGTGATAGCCTATGCGAGCCGAGGGCTTTCCAAATCAGAGCGCAACTACCCAGCTCACAAATTAGAGTTTCTAGCTCTGAAATGGGCTGTCACCAGGAAGTTCCATGACTACCTGTATGGCAACCCATTCACCGTTAAGACCGACAACAACCCCCTCACTTACGTTTTAACATCAGCGAAATTGGATGCAACTGGACATCGTTGGCTCGCTGACCTTGCTGCTTACGACTTTTCTGTAGAGTATGTACCAGGGGCAAGGAACAAGGATGCTGATGCGTTGTCCAGGTTGCCACGTGAGGTCATGGATATCCAATCTGTGTCTGCGGTTTGCAACAGTCAGCAGACGTCTAGTGTTGTAGAGACGCTCTCACTTTGTCATGAGGTATTGAACTGTGTTTTAGCAGTTGATGATTTCGAGTCTACCAATGTTGGGACTGATCATCAGGTGCTATCTTGTCAGCAGGCGGACCCCTCAATCTGCACGATTGTGGACCTTCTCCGTAAAGATCAGCGCCCTTCAAAGGAGTCTCTTAGGTCATTTGATCGTGACACAGCTTCAATCCTCAGGCAGTGGGATGCTCTCTCCATCAATAACAATCTCCTTTATAGGAGACAGAAGACTACAGAAGGTGATTATCCCTACTTTCAACTCATTGTCCCAGAGCCTCAACGAGAATCCGTCATTACTCATCTTCATGACGGGATGGGGCATCTGGGTAGGGACAGGACTGTGGCTCTCCTACGGACGAGGTTTTATTGGCCAGGAATGATGGGAGATGTCGAGAACCACATTCGTAGCTGCCAGAGGTGCATTCTTCGGAAAGCTCCTAATCAGACTGAGCGCGCACCATTGGTCAACATTCAGACCACTCAACCCATGGAAATGGTGTGTGTTGACTATCTCAGTCTGGAACCTTCATCTGGTGGTTACGAAAATGTTCTGGTCATTACTGACCACTTCACCAAGTATGCTGTTGCGATTCCAACTCGTAATCAAACAGCGCGAACAACAGCAAAGGCCTTGTTTGAGCACTTTATCGTACACTATGGCCTCCCTGAAAGGTTACATTCAGATCAGGGACGGAATTTCGAAAGTGATGTTATCAAACAAATGTGCAGCATACTTGGGATACAGAAAACAAGGACAACTCCCTATCACCCCATGGGGAACGGGTTATGTGAACGGTTTAACCGGACACTTCTTGGGATGCTCGGGACTCTGCAGGATCAGGAAAAGGCACGTTGGAAGGACCATATTGCTCATGTGGTCCATGCCTATAACTGTACCTTGCACGAGTCTTCTGGGTTCACGCCCTACTTTCTCATGTTCGGCAGACATCCTAGACTGCCTGTTGATGTTGCCTTTGGCACGTCTCTCGCCAACACTTCATCGCCATCTTATACGCAGTTTGCTGCTGATTTGAAGCGCAAGTTGACAACTGCGTATGAGCTCGCTACTCAAAACATGGACAAGGCCCGGGCCAAACAGAGGAAGACTTATAATCTGAAGGCTCGTGGTGCTACTGTTAAGGTAGGTGATGTTGTGTTGGTCCGCAATGTCAACATTCGTGGGAAACAGAAGCTTGCCGACCGATGGGAGAAAGATTTCTATGTGGTGGAATCACAGCCGAATTCTAATGTTCCTGTGTTTAAAGTCCGCAAGGAAGGCACTAGGGAGCATCGTGTACTTCACCGCAATTTACTCCTTCCCATTGGTTCGGATGGCCGTCCCATTCCTAAACCTCGGAGCCCTCCGCCTTCTCTAGGAGCTTCCGCTGTACCTGGTGATACCTCCAACACCGCTTTGGAGATTTCTACAACCGACCTGGATGTGGAAATTCCTTTATCTCCAGTGCCTGGGGGTTCTCCATTGGGTCAGCCGGTTGAAACTCCTTCGTTTCCAAGGTCACCACCAGCTCAATTATCTGGTGTTCCCTCTTCAACGACGCCATCTATGGTGTTGCCGTCACTCGAGTTGCCTGGAGGAATTTCGACTTCCCCAGTGCCTTCCAGCCCTTCCACTTCTGTTGTTCCAGAATTATCTTCTGTCACCCCACCAGTGGTTACAAGACCTGGCAGGTCACGCCAGAAACCAAAGTGGATGACTGACGGTCAATGGGTGGTGAAACAGAACATGGTTTGGGTATAGTTCTCTACTTAGTCCATTGTATATATGTTTGAGCACATGTTATTGCTTTCTCAGGTTTAATTTTCTGCAACCTTTTGTTATCCTGCTCCTTTCCTTGGCTGTTCGTCTGTTTTCAGCTGCGTATGGTGAGGGCACCATTCCCAAAAGGGGGGTGCGTGTAGCAGGGTACCTTATATTCTTCCTATAGTTATATCATTATTCATACATCATCATCATAATCATCTATATGTTCAATGTTTGTCTTGTCTACAGTTGAATATCAGTATCTAACTCTTTAAACAACTCAACACCCTTATTTTCAGTCTCTGGGAATCTCTCACCAGATCTTCCCCTTCAACCTTCTGTCTATCTTTAGACATTTTTTACACCTGTAGGGTTTCCCTCAGTCTATTTATATCTTGCATTAAGCACTTCCTTTGATGCTTAATGCAATCTGTCTTCTAATTGGCCACCCTGGTCCTCTACAGGTAGCTTCCTTCCATACCTGACTTCCTCCTCACTTCATGTGCTGCTGTTGAGGAGGAAGGACATTTTCTTTTCTTCAGGTATGGAATGGCCATATTTCAATCTGTTTTCATCTGCTTCTGTCAGAAATTAATATCTATATTAGGGTGCTGAATTAAATTGAATAATATATATATAATATCATTTAAAGTAATATTAAATTAGTAAATGGAATATTGATATTATAAAACTTGCTTGTAAAATAATTAACCACATGGTCCATTTTGGACCATGTGCTTTCCAAGTATCCTATAATGAACATATAACAGTAATTTAACATTAAAGTTAGTTTTAGTATAGTTTATCAATGGCTTTTGTACTTTTATATTTAAGATAAATAATACCTGTAAACTTGCAAATATATGACTTCATGTGCTGCTGTTGAGGAGGAAGGACATTTTCTTTTCTTCAGGTAGTTCTTCAACAGCAGCCACCCCCCTTGAAATAAATCCATTATCACCATCTGCCTGTGTCTGTGTTTCCCAACGGCCCGAGCCGGATAAATACCACTACCCCGGCTACACAAGCACCAATCTTTCTCACCCCTTTTAGTCAGCACTGACCCTCCAATACTTCTACACATGTGTGATGCAAGTACCAATCTTTCCACCCCCTTTTAGTCAGCACTGACCCTCCAATACTTCCACACACGTGTGATGCAAGCACCAATCTTTCTCACCCCTTTTAGTCAGCACTGACCCTCCAATACTTCCACACACGTGTGATGCAAGTACCAATCTTTCCACCCCCTTGTAGTCAGCACTGACCCTCCTATACTTCCACACACGTGTGATGCAAGTACCAATCTTTCCACCCCCTTGTAGTCAGCACTGACCCTCCTATACTTCCACACACGTGTGATGCAAGTACCAATCTTTCCACCCCCTTGTAGTCAGCACTGACCCTCCTATACTTCCACACACGTGTGATGCAAGTACCAATCTTTCCACCCCCTTGTAGTCAGCACTGACCCTCCTATACTTCCACACACGTGTGATGCAAGTACCAATCCTATTCATCCCTTTTAGTCAGCACTGACTTTCCTAGAATCTTCTTGCAGAGTGTTTGGCGTACCGATGGCAGATGATGATGATGATGACAACAATGAGAACATAGAATCAACCAACTCCGAAGATGAAACTGGTATGTATAGCAAGTGAGGCATGTTTCATCCCAGGAGTAGAAATGTGCATCCAGTGCCCACAAATGTATAGAATGGACGCGGGAATAGAAATATGTTGCGTCCCAAGGGACACACAATGTATTCCTATAAAGGTCCTGTAATTTAAGTAATTTCAGTACAGTGCACTACATTTCATTATTTAACAGGAGCTCATATTTTCTGTAAGGACCCTTGAAATAAATTATTGGGGTTCCCTTTGGCCCATAGTTATCTGAGTGGAAAACACTGCGTCCGCATGTAAATTGGTGTGCCCAGGCAATTTCTGGTACTGTACATGCTGGAAATTATATGTTTCTGTCGATTAGTTAGTTACCATTGCTTTCTTTCATATTTCTTTTATAATGAAGTTGAATGAGCATAAATGTTTGTAGTTGTATCCGTGCTGCTGTTTTTGTTCAAGAAACTACACAAAGATATTGACACATAACAAACAATATCCTGACAGCGACATGAACATCTTTTGAATGGTTCCGGGTAATTGTTTTGGCCAAAGGTCAAGAGCACGAGATTAAAAAGTGCTCCCTACCTGTTGTTTACACATTCTGAAAGCATTTGGGTCTTGATCTCTCTCAAAGATCAAGGTCAAGTTTCTGTGTACTGTAACATAGAAGCATTATAGGCAGTTTCACAAAACAAACTTACTGTAAACATTTTCAGGCATCCTTCATTTAACTTAGTATATGCCCTACCAAGGATTGGACCAAAGTGTGGGGAGGGGTATCAGTACATAATGGTTAAATACCACATCTAAGATATTTAAAATCCTTTGATGATCCATAAACCTTAAATTTCTAACATAAAATTCAAAATCAAAGACAATATGAGCTCTAAGAGTATGCAATATGTTACTATTGGGGTTTTTGCTGTCACTCCACATATACCTGCCACTTGTCATCATCAGCAGTGACAGTTCTAGGGAGCCAGGTAAGCCAGGATTTGACCATTTCAAACAGTGTGTGGCTTACTGTGTCAAGAGCCTGCCCCTTGCTATTGCAGTGATCCTTCAGGATGGAGATGAAGATGAAGCCAAGGACAACTCAAGAAACCTCTTTATGAGTGCCAAGGGTAGGTTGTCGACAAGCTTGAGTCAGTGTATATGTTCGGTAGGACTGCAATATTTCTAGAAGCAGCTCATGCAAACATTACGGAAATTGTATTTAAACAACATCTGCATGAAAATCTTCAAGTGCTAAAAAATGTTTTGAAATAGAGACTTGGTGATGCATATAAAAAAGACTTGAGGAAGGCTGAAGTCAGTATGAGTTGATCTATAAAGGCCAGTGGCATGCTCAGATATCTTTTAAAAGCATTTTGAGATTGAAGTATTCGTCAAGTTTGAAGTGAAAGTGATAACATATTACATTAAGTAATACATTACCACTGTTATACCGAGGCTGTTGTCTCCCACAACTCCTGCTATAGCGAAATCTACCACAGAGATCTCAATTACCTCATGCAGCACGTGCGTAGCCACCTAGCTGCCATGTGACACCCTTCACTCTTGTCTCTTCGCTTGCTCTAGCAAGACGTCCAATAAACTGCTCAAGCGTTCCTGTTTCTCCGACCATTCGGTGATATTTATTACTGTTTATTCTCTCTAATAAACTGTGCTTTTACGGGGCGTTTGCTGTAACTACGCTTGGAAATATTTTTCCCGCCAAAAGGAAATATTTTTCCCGCCCTTTTTTTCTATATACTTGCGGGGTGTCTCGTATGCACGTTGCGTCTTACGTTCCCCTGTTCTAGTATATCTTGGGGTTTTTACATCACTTATTCCTCTATATGTTATATGTGTATGTTCTATATTCCCATTGCTCGTTTATTTTCTTGTGAAAATACTCGTTTGTGACTATTTGTGGTGCGTGTGTTGTAACCATGTTTTGCTCTTTGTTCATAGTACAAACAAAATGTCTGACATGGATGTTTCGCCGTCCTCCACCCCCTCTACCCCCTCTACCCCCGCAACCAGGAGCTGCGGGGTGTGCCGCAAGCGAGCGCTACCGGCTGTATGAACAGTCCGTTTCCACCCCTGTGGTGGCCGGCTCGTCCGGTCGGGGTCCCCTTGCGGGTACCACCACCACAGCTGCGGCGGATCCCTTGGCGGCCCGTGTGCTGTCCGGGGATTCCGTCGCTGCATTACTTGCATAACTTGTGGACTCCAAGCTGGCGGCCTTATCTCAGGATAGGCCGCTGGCTGTTCCGTCCCCGGCCACTTTGGTGGCCGCGGGGTCGGCCGCGGGGTCCACCGCAACGGCGGCGGCTCCCGTGGTCACCGGTCCTTCCCCCGAACCCTTGCTCCCGCTATCGGTTAAGGACCGCGTGGCCTTGGTTTATGACCTCTTTGAGGACATGCCCCGGCCGGTACCGCGGGGAATCCACGACTGTGGGTTCCTCCGAGGTATACGATGAGTCTTCCGACACGGCTTTCCCCGCATCAACCTTGCTGCGCGGTATCAAGCCTTCCTTGGAGAACGCCTTCGCGGCGGCCTCCGGTCGGGGTCTCCCGTTGCCTCCGACGTCGTGGAGAAAGGGTTTATTCCCGGTACTTGACCTTGCCTTTCCCGAGGCTGGTCCTACCGCGGAGGCCCATGTTGAGCGGTTGGGTGTCCGTGCCCCACTGGCTGCTACGGTAACGCAAGCTACCTTGCACCAGCTGGACGCCCTCGCTCGGCACTCCATGTCTCACGCAGACACTTACTTGGCTGCAGCGACCAGTCTGGTCGATGGTTCTCCCACGGACCGTGACCAGCGCATTTCCAACTGCCTGCTCAGTTTAAATGCTTCCCTGGAGTACATTGCCGAGGACTCTCGGCACACACTTGCTCTTGTTGGGTCCCTGCATAGGCGCCTGGGTGCCGCTCCTAACCGGAGCGCGCCCCAGGCTGCTGCGGCCGGTAGGTCTAAGGGGTCGGGTTCTTCTTCCTCTGGGAAGTAGCCCCGCCCTGAGGGCTCCGGTATGGGCAATCAGCTGCCCTTTCACGGGAAGACGGGGAACTGGGGGAAGCCCAAGTCGTCTAAGGACGGCAAGGGCCCCTCCAGGTGACTCTCATTGGAGGGGTTCGTATGCCGACAGCGCCAACTTCGGTTGGCCCTTAGGCGAACCCGAGTCATTTGGCCCTGGACAGTTGCGCCTGCCGCAGCCTGTCAGGGCCCCCTCTCCTTCCCCAGTGGGAGCCAGACTCCAGACTTACTGGGAAAATGGGGACCAAGTGTTCGACGACCCGTGGGTGGTCAACACGATTCGGTACGGCTATCGGCTTGATCTCAAAGCGAATCCGCCGCTCACCGTTGCCCCGTTGGCAGGTTTCGATTCAGAAACCGATCTTCCCATCCTCGCCGATGCCATCGGCAGGTTGGTGGAGAAGGGGCAGTACGGGAGTTAGCTCTACCAGAAATAACACCGGGGTTTTACTCCAGGATATTTCTCGTTCCCAAGTAGGACAGTGCCGAACTCAGTATGATTCACACGTCCGCTCCCTGGCTGTTCACCCGGTTAACCACGCCCATAGTGGGGTTCCTCCACGGGAGGGGTGTCCGGTACTTTGCGTACCTGGACGACTCGCTAGTAGCAAATCGAATGACGGACACCCTGTCACGCCATCTCGTTTTCGCACGTCGGCTCTTGGAGCAATTGGGGTGGATTATCAATCTCCCCAAGAGCGAGTTAACCCCTTCTCAGAACTTGCTGTTCATCGGAGGTCGGTTCAACACGGTGTCCCATCACCTCTTTGTCCCCCCAGACCGGTGGTACAAGATTCAGGCGATGATTGCCAAAGTCTTAGCGGTGCAACAGACTGTTCACTTTTGGGAACAGCTGTTAGGGCCAACTCCGCCCGCTGCAACGGTTTTTAATCCGGTTGTTAGCAACGGAGGTGAACAGTGCGACAGTCGCCCTCCCTCAGGATCCGAGCCCCACAGAGTGGATGCTGAACCCAGTAGTGTTTCAGTGGCTGTGCGAACGTTTGGGTCGTCCGATTGTCGACCTGTTCGCAACGAGGTTCAACAATCAACTCCCGTTGTTTGTATCACTAGTCCCAGACCCGAGGGCCATCGATCACAATGCTCTCGCGATAGACTGGACGGGCTTGGACGCTTATGCTTACCCGCCGACAGCGTTGATACCACACATTCTAAGCCGGCTCCGAGGAGTTCGCTGTCGAATGTTACTGATCGCGCCCTTGTGGCCGAACAGATCGTGATACCCCGACTTGCTGACCCAGGTCACGCAGTCGCCACTTCCACTGCCTGTGAGACCGGATCTCTTGATCCACCCTTACTCCCGTCAGCTTCATCCAAACGCAGGGCAGTTCAATCTGCACGCGTGGATGTTGTCACCAAGCGTCTGAGGAGTAAAGGTTTTTCTCGCTGGGCGTCTCGGGCATACGTTAGTATGCATCGTGATTCTACCCAGACGGTGTATAATGCACGTTGGGTTATTTTCACGAAGTGGTGTTGTAAACATCACATTCATTCGCCAGATAAGGTATCTGTGCAGGATATTGCTCGTTTCATGTCTCACTTGCGAGAGACCCGGAAACTCTCCGGGGGTTCCATTGCCAACTATGTCTCGTCCGTTGCTACGGTACGGGACGTTGCTATGGGTACCAGTCTCTCCAAAGAGCCGGTGATACGGGGTATTATCAAGGGTTTCAAACAGCACGATCTTAAGAAGGGCAGCCTTCGGGCACCGGCCTGGGATCTTTCCCTAGTGTTGCAATCACTTACGGAAGCTCCGTATGAACCCTTGCATAGTGCTTCGTTCCGGCATGTGACTTAGAAAACAGCATTTCTCCTCTCCTTTGCCACGGCGGCATGTGTATCCGAAATTCATGCACTCGATGTCGCCAAGGTACGATTCGATAGGGGTGACGAAGGGGCGGTCCGCCTGGGGCTGCTCACGGGCTTCGTCGCCAAGAATCAGAGAGTCGGGCAAACGGAGAGAGAATTCACTATAAGATCACTCAAAGAAATCTTACATCCTGCTGATACTGAGGACAGAGCGCTGTGTCCGGTTAGGGCCCTTAAGTATTATCTTAAGGCTTCGAATGAACGTAGACAAGGGCGTGACCGTCTGTTCATATCGTGTAACCCTAATCGCACGGTTGACATAACTCGCAACTCGATTGCGTTGTGGCTTCGTTCTGTCATCAATCTGGCGTACCGGTCTCGGGGGTTACCGGTAGCGGGGTCAAACCCGCACGAGATCAGGGCACTAGCGGCAACATTTGCCCTACACTCGAATATCTCTGTTCGCAGAATATTACGAGGTTGTTAATGGCGTTCTGACTCGGTTTTTGCCAATCATTACCTCAAACAGGTCGCTGATGCCGTCGTGGAGAGTGTGCACCGTCTTGGCCCGCGGATCGCGGCGCAAGCGGGCACCTAAGGGGTGTGCCCAGCGCAATTCCGAACTCCTAAGGCGTCAGACCTTGCACGGTGGTCAATCTGGGTCGACTCCAATGTTCCCACTGCCGTGGGTACAGGAGTTGGGGTCCCGCAAACCAGCGCACTCACACCACAGGTGAGGGCGGCTTTTTGTGTGCTTTGTCCTTATTTTGTATTTTGACAATTATGTATTTATGCTCTGGGATATACGGTCTGAATGAAATTAATTTCCCTCTTTTCGACTGTTTAACCTGATCTAAGATTAAGCTCACGCGGATACAGTGTTCTCATCCGCTGCGGCGATGAAATACCTATCCAGTGGGGCCGTTTGGAGTCACCAATCGTTTTGGCAATGACGATTGAGCCTTACGGTATGCGCTTGACAGTGCTTTGGTATTCCTATAGGGTAACGCCTAGCTAGGTGCTTGTGCATCGAGTGCTTCCGTCTTGGTGTTTACTTCCGCTGGTCGGAAGGAACGCTAGCAGTCAGGATTCGGGTTGTAGGTGCTCCCCACCGCCTACTGTGGTAGTCAGCCTCGGTATAACAGTGGTAACGTATTACTTAATGTAATTTGTAGAATTTTCCTATTCGGAATATTCTACAAGTAATACGTTACCACTGGGCTGCTGCCCGCCCGTCCGTCCCCCGAGCACTTGCTCTCGCAAGAGACAAGAGTGAAGGGTGTCACATGGCAGCTAGGTGGCTACGCACGTGCTGCATGAGGTAATTGAGATCTCTGTGGTAGATTTCGCTATAGCAGCAGTTGTGGGAGACAACAGCCTCGGTATAACAGTGGTAACGTATTACTTATAGAATATTCCGAATAGGAAAATTCTACAAGATTGTATGTAAATATCAGTATATTCAATTATTTTACATATAGTACTCTGTCAAGCTTGTTGGATGCCAAATATGACCTGACCAATCTTGTAAAATCAGACAGTGATTTCCATGTCTCTGTATACCACATCTGTAGGTCTAATTGGACAGAATTGCCCTGAGATGTATGAAAAAAGCATTGTCTCAAAGTGCAGAATGTTTCTATGTTGTTGTGACGTTGTAGTTACAAACTTTCTGTATGATTAATAACTGCCAAATACCAGACTGTTTCAGTTAATGAAACTCAATATTTGTTGTTTTTCAGACACAGTGATGAACTTGGTGAAGAAGGTATTGAATGTGGATGAGGCTGACCAGAGCACTACAGGAGATCCTCCAAGTAAGGCACTTTGTGTACTGAGCACTGGACAGAAAGCCCTGATGACTGGTCTGATGATCAGGAGCTGTCTGTCTGTCTGTCTGTCTGTCTGTCTGACATTGGGTGCAGTAGTTGTCATCATTGTGTCACCGAATAGCATCTCCCAAGAAACCTTAAAAAAATGAATTGTTTCTCAATGGCTTTTGAAATATTTTGCAGGTGGGCGGTGTTTTTTTGTCGTTGTTGTTCAAACTGGTATGGAACCTAATAAACAGTTGTGTACAATCCACCTGGGAAAGGGCCTCCCTTCATAAATGTATTCCTTGATGAGTAAAATACTGGAATATACTATTTGACTAGTATTGGACTGCTAGTGTGTGCCTAATACATGCATACAATGAGCTTAGATTTTATTTCACAACGCGAAGATGTTATCATGAGCTCACAACACTGGAGAAGCATGTCAACAAATCCGTACTGAAGTATGAAAGTTAGTCGTGTTATTACACATCTGGCTATAAGGGTGTTCATTGTTCAAATACACATGTAATCTTAATCTCTGCATATGAAACATTGTCCGGCATACAGTACTCAAATACCATTGTATTTGTAAATCATCATGTCTAGTCATAAATTTCATGCTTTCATTGACCTAATTTACAAACGGCAACACAAGACCACAAACTCCTATTGCTGCGAGGACCATAACACGAGATGCACAGTAAAGCATTGTGCATGTAAAGGGAAGTAATTGTATTGGATCGCATCGGTCATAAGTATTTTGCATTTCGCTGCCGGGTTGGTGTGTTTAAGATGCCGAATATTTAAGGATTTTTTTTTTTTTAAATGGAAATAAAAACGAGTCATGCGGCAGACTTTGTGATGATGTGGGCAGTGACTGAGAACAAAGACTATTATTGCTTTTAGCCTAAAATATTGAAGCTGAATCTTGTGCTATTTAAGCTACCCCCTGTATCAAGGCTTGTTTAATGTGTTTACTGAAATTTGAGCTGTGGTCTCAGTTGGTTTTCTCATCCAGTGTCCTCAATTCTGTAAATTTGGAAAGTTTTGCACCATGAAATTCTTTCTAGCGGCTGTCAATAGCACATGTAATGTAATTAAGGAAACAGGATGTGAGAGATTATGTTTGCAGTGATGTACTGGCTGGTTTGACAATGTTCTGGAAGGGACTAAAAGAAATATGCCTCCATACATTTTTGTTTGTTGTTGGTCTGAAAAACTATCTGCGTCATGAAGCTACAGGTTTCAAAGTACTGTCCTGATTGCAAAACTTTCCCGATTTACAGGATCTGCCTGTCCCATGGCTACTTTCTTTTCTTTTTGAATTGTGAAAAACCCCAATAATATTCAGCTGTTACAACTTACTAGAAAACAGATTTTTTCTCAAGTGGTAGGAGATGGCATCATATTACCATAACTACCTCATGTTGCCATAGGCTAATGCCCTGCTGAATTGATATGGACTCAGTTGGAAGTTCTAACTTTGCTGAAACTTGATTTATATTTTCTTGCTGTGCTTGCTGACATTATCAGTCAGAAGTGCATGTAACTCTCATATTAAGTCAGCTGAAGGCGCTAGACATTTTGGTTTGGAATTGTATTGTATATATTTTTATTGTCATGTTATGAGCCATACACCCATGATGCAGATGTACATTAATAGTGACTCTCTGAGCAGAACATTTACTAGTTTCTAGAACTGTTTCTCAGAAATAGGTGAAATTCTTATTTTTGTAACTAATTATGGGTTCAGTTCTATTTATGGCATCAAAGTTAGACCTTTACCTTCAGCAACACAATTGATAAAAGGTTAAACCTTTGTGTTAATGAAGTTTCACTGCTTTGATTTCAAGCATGTTGTACCGTGTGTTTCTCCTGACATTCGTGCTTGATTCCTACTTGTCCATTAGTGCCACTGAACATATGGAAAGTGCTTCTGCTGCAGGTGAGACGGATGTTGTTGGGGGGAACTACTCCCATGATGGCTACTTGCTGCCCTGTGTGCCAGATGCTGACACCAAGTAAGTGGAAGGCCCAGTTCCTCTTGGAGGGTGCAACATGATATGTGGATGACCAAAACGCAATCCTCATTCTACACTTACATTTAAGAATCCTGCATTCTGATTGGTCCTGCCAGTAGTATCACATTCATGTCACTCTATTAACTTTGCTGATGACTACATTGCTGAAAAGAAAATAGTTATTTGAAAGCATTTTTTCAAACCTGATAGGCAATTTAACAGACAACACATACAGGTGATCCTTGATTAATTTTAACTAGAGTGATGATAGTGTTTAGGCTGAAACACAACAAACAACAATTAATAGAGTGGATTGTAAAATTCAGTCACATTATGAGATCCTGACATTGTACGGTACTCTCAGACATACTTTGACGACATGTTTACTGTGTGAAACTGCTTGGACTTCCTGTTAAACATCACAATGTTATCCAAGTGGTTTGTACTTTAGAACTAAACATTAAATGTTTATTGTTTGATGGTGAAAGTTTTGGTTTGAGTATAGTATCTACTGCTCACATATATATAATTATGTTAGAAAATGCACTATGATATAATTGTTAAGTATTCTTGATAGTCACATTTATATTTCCTAACTGTTCCTCATGAAGTCTGTGCCGTAATGTTAGTGTTGTAGACAGTACTGTATTGTGTGTTCCATGCCCCAGGTTATCTCCCTTCAACCAGGAAGTGACTGACGCCCAATGTCTATACTTGATGGCCACACAACTGTAATTAAGTGTAAATAATATATCTTCACTGAATTGTTATTACTCACTTGTAACTATTTTCTATGAACTAATACTCAACCAATGACATTGTAAATCTATAGTTTGTTTACCATAAGGACTTTGTAATGTAATGGGATGAACAAGTGTGATAGTTCTGTCACTATAAGCTTCTATGTTACAAGGAATGCGATGTTTGGTGTAAATACTAGCACTGTTATCAAGCAAGTGATGTACTTGGAGCTGAGAAATCAATGGGAATGCACGCTGATCCGGCGACCAGGCAATAATGTAATTCCATCAGTATGGGGGGATTTGCAGTACTCTCTCCCACACAAAGTTTTGCAGGAGAAATAGCCCTAGTGTCATAGTTTGCAGACACATCATACATTCATTGAGGACTTGCTTTAGTTTTTGGTTTTGTAAATATAATTTAGTGTTCCTTGTAATATATGAACTTTTGATAAGAATTATCAACACAAATTTACTTGATTAAACGTTATGGAAAGCATTTGAAGAATAGAAAGAATCATATGGTGTCAGTGTCATGGACAGTTGAGTTGGACAGGGTTCCACGTAATGTCACTTGTTCTCCAGGGACTTCACTTTTGGGACTAACCACAGTTTGGCACAATCAGATGTATCATCAAGACAAGCAGGAACTTTTCTGTGACTGTAAAGTCATATAATTTTATCTTAACACATACTTATTGCATATATCTACTCATTTCCGAAAGGTAGTGAGTGAGTTGGGTTTAACGCTGCTTTTAACAGTATTCCACATCGCGGCGTATCAGCTTAATGTGGAAGAAAAGCCCGAAGTGATGCAGGTCTCAGATTTTACCACTTCGGTGAAACCCACGAGCACGGGTATGGTGCTTATAATCCTAGAAAAATAATCGGGGTGAACCAGGATTCGAACCCACAATCATAGGTTTCTGGCGTGCCCAAGGGGCGCAACTCTGCACAGCGAATCGCAGTGCCTTAGATGACTTGGCCACCCGTGCCCCCCTGAAAGTGGAAACTGCCTGAACTGTGTTCCCAGACAACAGAGAAAACATCTCATCCGAATGCACCTCAGGACTGCATGCGCAACGGAAGTACTTGACCAAGACCGGTTACTCGTCATTCTCTCATTTTCATGCCAACCGGGTGGTTGAGGAAAGATTTCCTGAGCTTTGTTATCCGTGCCATCCTTTCAAAATTTTCATATAAATTTGTTTGTCAGAAACAGAAAAAGACCACACCACACCTACACCTTCTTCAGAGGAACATAGATAGACTTTCTAGGGAAAGTATATACTTATCTGCCTTCTTTACAGATTATCCCTGAGCGACTTCCCTGGGCAGCAGAAGTGTTGACACCCCTGTAAAGGGTACAACCAGACTGAAGAGAATCATCTGTGGTTGCCTGCATCACTAAGAAAAATCTGCAATTGCTGGCGAAGAAGAATACTTCTTCTACTTCATCGAAGTCAACGCCAACAAAGCATCAACACATCTGTGCTAATGTGAATATCACAAAGCAGACTGCTGCAGCTGATCTATGAAGTCTACATTATAGATATTCCACCACACAGCAGATAACATCTGCGACGTAGGAACAACCCCCTTATGTTGGATTCGTCCCTCATGCAGGCGCAGACCTTCACGCAGGCCTTGGCCTTTGCGCAGCCCTAAGGGTTTGTCTAGGGGTTCGTGCAGCCTACCTGCATGCAGAAAGCCTTCACGCAGCAACCCATCTACACAGAGGTGCAGACCTTCGAGCCGCCACCTGCTCTTTCACAGTGACAGGGGTTCATGCAGCCCTCCTGCACACAGCTACCTACCTGTGCACAACCTATAGGGTTCGCCTTAGCCTGCCAGGTTCACACAGCCTACTACGGACTCCAACTTAGTCACCAATGTTACGCAACAAGTTTTCCTTGCAGTGCAACAACATCAGACATTAGCTAAAGATTCCAATCAGCATATGCCGTCTTTATCCTGCTCTGAAGAGACTTTACAGACTTCCCACTGTTCATCTACAGCTCCGAACCCTTGTGCTTAATTCCTTTTATAAGATGACAATGTGTTCAGGCCTTTTTTGAAGATAAGTCCCAATCTGCTGTTCGTACCTCTTTTTATCCAGACCATTAATTACTTATCTGGATTGCAGATAGATTACCTATCTCATCAACATCTAGAGAGCCATCACTGGCAGATATGTATTGTATAAAAGGGGAAGATATCCATACTGACTATTCCACCAAGTCACCAAGAACCTTAATACATCGACCGCCAAGGCCACTATATCACAAGGGCTACAATGATCACACAAAAGAATACCAGGAATTCATCTCAGAACACATCAGCTCTACGTCTGCTGACCTTGTTACGGCGACAGGGCCTCATAACTACCTCCCATTGGTCAGACCTTTTTATGAAGCCTCTTCTTCGGCAGACATGGGATGGTCAAACCACCTTTGATGGCCATGTTAGAAGCACCCACAAGGAAGGAAGTAGTCCAAGATTCTAAGGACCAGATGCAGATTAAGTCAGCCCAGACGATGAACTCCAAACGACAGAAACTAAGAAGGTTGTTCATTCTGTTATCTAGGAAAATAGTACAGAAGTATCCAGAACAACAATTTCCTTCTGGATGAGAGCAGTAATTCTCAGAGCCTTCAGACCGGCAGGGCTAGCCCCCTCCCTGTCAGCTTCCAACCCCCATAAAGTAAGAGCCATTACTCCATCCCGACAATTATGGAGGCTGTTTCTGGAGATCAGATACGGTTTTCGCTAACCATTACCTCAGAGATTTTTCTACACAAGATGTGGCTGGAATTCACCAGTTGGGACCACTAGTGATCGTGCAACAATTAACTCCTACCAGAAAACTCACCCAATATTCACGTAGACTTATTGACGTCAGGTTACTGTCTCATTACCTTGACTGAAAGTCCATGTTCCCCTGTTTTACTGTAGAATTCAGAGCATGAGTGAAATGTTTATGTTAAGATTATGTCCTTTTCTTAACTACTTATTCGTTCAAAGTAAGTGACCTTTACAAAATCCACACACAGATTTACTTCTCTCTGTCACAGAAAGAAGGTGGTAATACAGAAGAAAGTAAGAAGAATATCATGTTCCCAGGGGTTAAAGAACAGACCTCTATCTGAACCCCAAACAGGTGGAACCCACAACCACCTGTTGTATTCAAGCATCAAGTATGAGTCAGGATAAGATAAAATATGTATTTCTTAGGGTAAAAATATTATTTATACTTATCCTGACTCATACGCTAAAGCACCCACCCCACCGTCCCTTCTTACCCTGTTTCAGATGATTTAAGTACGGGAAATGAGAGAGTGATTAGTTAGCAGGTCGGTCACATGCTTCCCGTGCGATTGCGTGCTCCTGGGGTGCGTTCAGGTGAGATGTTTTCTCTGGGAACACAGTTCAGGAAGTTTCTACTACCTTTCGGAAATGAGTAGAAATGAGTAGTGTCAGGATTGGTATAATAATATTTTACCCTAAAAATACATTTCTAAAGGACATGGTATATTGAGCACTTTGTTTTGGTGTTAATATTATTTGTGGTCTGAAGGTTTGCATGTGAGATTGACAGACTTTGGTATGCAACTTTAGAGTTGGTGAGATGAGGTGGGAGAGCAGTGGAGATGTCCCCACAGTAACAGTCCCTCTACCCAGCAGTCAGGCAGGACCAACAGGTGGGTGCAGCAGACAACAGATGGACAGGTGTCTTACAGTCCACCTGTTACCAGTCATAGGAGACTACAAACCCAATACCCTTGCAGTTGGTTCTAGTTTCATTTCACACAGTTTGTGAGCTGTCAACACTTGTGTTGCCTTATTGGGGTCTGGACAGTAAGGGAATGGGGATGTGTCCAAATTGTTCAAGTTGTTGCACATACGTTTTGTGATTGATTATAAGAACCTGATGAAATGCTATGTCTAAACAATAACAACTGTGTTGTTGGTTGTAACAAGAAGGTAAATAGAAACACAGGCACAAAGTATATCTGAAAGCTTATCATTTAAATGGGAAGAAAATATTCTGAAACTCAATCAAAAGTGTCATTCAAGCTGCACTTAGAACTAGATACAGTCCGTAGATATTCGGCATTTACAACTTTCAGGTAAGAATATTGATTTCATGTATCTTGGAATCAAACAATTCTGTATTCCAACTTACAAATATAAGTTACATGATGCCATTGCAACTGTTAGAGGCATGCTGTTTGTTGTGTGGAACTTTCATGTATATACATATTGCTTTCAGATCTGCCTATTGTAACCAAACTTCAAGATGATGAACAGATACCTAGTGAGCACAGTGGGAATGAGAATCTGGTGACATTGTTGTCATCTCAGTATCCGGGTGCTGTGGAGATTTGTACCACACCTTCACAGCACAACAAAACAAGCCCTCATCGTATGGTTTGCTCCTATATTCAGACAATGCTAAGTAACAAGATCACACAGACATGTTCCTCACAGCCGGAGCCCACTGTGGCCTCCTCCCCCAGACAGAAGACAGACACTTCTCCCAAGACTTTGTCAGACACCAGCAGCACACCTGTGGCAGACACCACTCACTCACAAAGTTGGATGGAGGAAAGTCCAGTGACTCACACAACAGAGAGATCAGCAAATACTGCAGGCAGCTTCAGTCTGCAGGAAACACAGGCAGATAAAGGGGACAGATCTGTATCCGCTCACGAGATATCTACTGATGATGATGACAGTAAGAAGTCTGTACCCGACACAACAACAGATACATTGGTGGTCAAAACCCAGAGTATTACTGGAATAAAGACAATAGAATCTGTGACAGTGAGCCTTGAAGCTGAGCAGGATTTCTCAAAGCCTTCTGAGTCTAGCCCCTCAGTGAGTAGCAGCCAACAGGAGAATGAGGTAGTGCCTCACCTCAAGCCTAGCAGCACCCCATCCTTTGTGGAGGATTCCCACAAGTTGACTCACACCCCAGTGCTAGAGACACAACAACCCTCGACAAGTGACACTCTAGCAGAAGACCTCGGGAAAACATCAGTCAGCAGCAAAGTGTCTCCATCTCCAGCTGTGGTTGTTTCCAGCAGCGTAGACACTCTGCCCACCAAAGTTATTGCTACAATGTTGGATGAGGAGGTGGATGAACACAAGGACAGCCCTGGTCAAGAGTCTGATGTGACAGAGAGTGTTGTTAAAGCAGAGAATATCACAGCTAACAAAGACAAGCCCCTTGATCTCATGCAGGTTCCACTGGCCCCTGTAGCCAAGAGGGAGACTGCTATTATGAGGCTTACAAACCGTATTAAAGCACTTGAACTGAATGTCTCTCTCAGCAGCAGGTACTATTTTCATCACAGCTTATTGTATCCGTACAAAAAGTATTCTATGGATTTAAGACACCCTTTCCCCCTTTGAAAGTTAAGCTTCTATATACTACATTATATCAAAATATAATCAACAGATGGAAAGAACATCTCTGTGTTATGCACTATACATAAAACACTTTATATTAACACTTAATATTCATTCCTTTGACTTCGAATACTTTTGTTGTGCAGGTTCCTAGATGAGTTGAGCCATCGCTTCAAGAAACAGTCTGAGGATATGATGAGACTACTTAATAAAACAATCGCTCATTTTAACAATGTGACAGGCAGAACTGAGGTAAAGGTAGGTACTCACTGTGTACACATGTCCATTGTGTACCTGGTTGCTGCATCAGGGCTGATGTATAGGTAGGTACTCCCTGTGTACCTGGTTGCTGCATCAGGGCTGATGTATAGGTAGGTACTCCCTGTGTACCTGGTTGCTGCATCAGGGCTGATGTATAGGTAGGCACTCACTGTGTACCTGGTTGCTGCATCAGGGCTGATGTATAGGTAGGTACTCATTGTGTACCTGGTTCCTGCATCAGGGCTGATGTATAGGTAGGTACTCACTGTGTGACTAGTTGCTGCATCAGGGTTGATGTATAGGTAGGCACTCACTGTGTACCTGGTTGCTGCATCAGGGCTGATGTATAGGTAGGTACTCATTGTGTACCTGGTTCCTGCATCAGGGCTGATGTATAGGTAGGTACTCATTGTGTACCTGGTTGCTGCATCACAGCTGATGTATAGGTAGGCACTCACTGTGTACCTAGTTGCTGCACAGGGCTGATGTATAGGTAGGTACTCACTGTGTACCTGGTTGCTGCATCAGGGCTGATGTATAGGTAGGTACTCACTGTGTACCTGGTTGCTGCATCAGGGCTGATGTATAGGTAGGTACTCATTGTGTACCTGGTTCCTGCATCAGGGTTGATGTATAGGTAGGTACTCACTGTGTACCTGGTTGCTGCATCACAGCTGATGTATAGGTAGGTACTCACTGTGTACCTGGTTCCTGCATCAGGGTTGATGTATAGGTAGGTACTCACTGTGTACCTGGTTCCTGCATCAGGGCTGATGTATAGGTAGGTACTCACTGTGTGACTGGTTGCTTCATCAGGGCTGATGTATAGGTAGGTACTCATTGTGTACCTTGTTGCTGCATCACAGCTGATGTATAGGTAGGCACTCACTGTGTACCTGGTTCCTGCATCACAGCTGATGTATAGGTAGGTACTCACTGTGTACCTGGTTGCTGCATCAGGGCTGATGTATAGGTAGGTACTCACTGTGTACCTGGTTGCTGCATCAGGGCTGATGTATAGGTAGGTACTCATTGTGTACCTGGTTCCTGCATCAGGGCTGATGTATAGGTAGGCACTCACTGTGTACCTGGTTGCTGCATCACAGCTGATGTATAGGTAGGTACTCACTGTGTACCTGGTTGCTGCATCAGGGCTGATGTATAGGTAGGTACTCATTGTGTACCTGGTTGCTGCATCAGGGCTGATGTATAGGTAGGTACTCACTGTGTACCTGGTTGCTGCATCAGGGCTGATGTATAGGTAGGTACTCATTGTGTACCTGGTTCCTGCATCAGGGTTGATGTATAGGTAGGTACTCACTGTGTACCTGGTTGCTGCATCACAGCTGATGTATAGGTAGGTACTCACTGTGTACCTGGTTCCTGCATCAGGGTTGATGTATAGGTAGGTACTCACTGTGTACCTGGTTCCTGCATCAGGGCTGATGTATAGGTAGGTACTCACTGTGTGACTGGTTGCTGCATCAGGGCTGATGTATAGGTAGGTACTCATTGTGTACCTTGTTGCTGCATCACAGCTGATGTATAGGTAGGCACTCACTGTGTACCTGGTTCCTGCATCACAGCTGATGTATAGGTAGGTACTCACTGTGTACCTGGTTGCTGCATCAGGGCTGATGTATAGGTAGGTACTCACTGTGTACCTGGTTGCTGCATCAGGGCTTATGTATAGGTAGGTACTCACTGTGTACCTGGTTGCTGCATCAGGGCTGATGTATAGGTAGGTACTCACTGTGTACCTGGTTCCTGCATCAGGGCTGATGTATAGGTAGGTACTCACTGTGTACCTGGTTGCTGCATCAGGGCTGATGTATAGGTAGGTACTCACTGTGTACCTGGTTGCTGCATCAGGGCTGATGTATAGGTAGGTACTCACTGTGTACCTGGTTGCTGCATCAGGGCTGATGTATAGGTAGGTACTCACTGTGTACCTGGTTCCTGCATCAGGGCTGATGTATAGGTAGGTACTCACTGTGTACCTGGTTGCTGCATCAGGGCTGATGTATAGGTAGGTACTCACTGTGTACCTGGTTGCAGTTTCATGTCACTTGTAGTGTACAGAAATTACCGATGTATGACTAGGTGTTGTTCGCAATTGGAGAGTTGTGTCAATAGGCTTCTGAGCTTTGTACAGGGATATATGTACTTTTCCACCTTGTGAGCAATAAAAATTGTTTGAAATATCAAATTTGCAAATGCCTCTATCAAGGATATGAATTAGAGACAGAATAGGAGAAAAGAAAGTATTGTGATATTTGTTGAGTCTGGTGTGCCAAATAATCATTGTCTTACTGTTGGCTAGTGTGACTTCTATACAAAATAACTACCGTATTCCCACGCAACCCATCAATCAGGGGTCTATTAGGTGTCCAGGGAATTACGGCGATTCCACCTGTAATATTACTGTATGTGATCCTTCAAATTGGTACTTGTTGCAGGATTAATGGTATTATCGTAGTATAGCACCTGGCCTAGGCTTTTTTTAGTCTTGTGAGCATTGCTACAAAAAGACCATTTAATAACACAATTTCAAGCTGTTAGAGTGAAATATTTTGGGTTCGTTTGACAAACTTGAATTTATTTCCCTAGGATACACTACAACAGGAACAATTAGAAAAACTGGAATCACGTGTGGAAAATCTGACTGCCCTTATGACTGAGTTGTCTATAAGCATGGAGGATCTTAACAACAAGGTATGTCTATCTCTTTTGTCGGAGCCTGCAGCCCATCTACTGCAGGAGGGGGACTATCCCAGGATACCTAATAACTGGGAATAGGTGAACGTAAGATGTCACATAGTACCTTGTCTCATTGTATGTTTACATGTTTAAAAGATCAACAACTGTTGTCACCTTTTCAGATTACAGACAGACAGCTAGTGTGGACAACAGTTGAGTTTTTTCTGCTGGGGATTGTATGTATTGTGTGTCTACGGCGTGGTGGTTCTCCAAGCATACACCCAGATGTTCGCCACTTGCTGGAGATGATGCCTAGCCATCCAAATCACACTGCCAGTGTGCGGCGGAACTCTGTGGGCGCTGTTGGCAGTGTTTTGTCAACAACACCAATGAGAAAACAAGCAAGTGAATCTGCCCTTGGTCAGTATTGCCTTACATTCATTGATGTTTGTGTTGGTTAAAATGCACAACAATGCATCATTGCTTCTTGAAAAGAAAAGTAACAAAGATAATTTAGCAGTATCCTGGCAAGGCACCACAATTGGTTTTCTAAACCATGCACTTTTAACAGACGTTAGAGACTTCATTCCTGTTAAAATACATAACCTGGGAAGTTCTTAGGTCACCTGACTTGAAGTCAAGTGAACTTGTATCATGGCATTATTGTCCGTTATCCGCAATTGGCCACACATCGTATACATTGTCAGACACCACTGGTCCAGTGAAACTGAAACTTCACATGCTTGTTCCAGCCAATGATGACACCCCAATTTGCTCAATACATTCAAATTTGACCTTTACTGTGTGATTCTGCCATTGCTCCAACACATACTATTTGATGCACGGAAAGGGAACCACAACACATTTTTTACAGGATTTCTATTTGTTTATGAACAATTATTCTTTTCTTATGTAAAACTTGAAATGTTCTGATAACAGCTCTCTGATGGCATGGTGTAGATTAGTTGTTAGATAAAGTAACCACAAACACAGATTAAATTTTGAAAGATTTTATTCCCTCCCATAGGATATGTTTAAACCCCAATAACAATACTTACATCTAAACTAATTCCAAATTAACAATTTAAAACAACTCTATACATGTACATAAACTTTCACCATGTTCACAGTTTCTTATGAGTATATAATGTCACTGCACTGATAGTCTAGCTACTAG
Organism: Haliotis rufescens; assembly: GCF_023055435.1. Classification (NCBI taxonomy): domain Eukaryota; kingdom Metazoa; phylum Mollusca; class Gastropoda; order Lepetellida; family Haliotidae; genus Haliotis; species Haliotis rufescens. The sequence continues at coordinate 9,815,640 of NW_025964372.1, forward strand.
AGGACACTTCCTCTGTGGAGTGATTTGTTGATCCCCCATCCAGACGCTGGTTTCCCCACGGAGTAGTTGCTGCCTGTTTACATGGATGTCACATCGGTGTCCATCCTATGTTACGTAGTCCTGCTGAGGTCTGCTGTATGACGCTCACACTCACATGGAGATCATTCTCTTCCTACACGGTATTGGAGGTACTTTCTTCCTCCTAATGTTATCGTGAGGTTGACCAGTCAGTTCCGGGACACTACAGTATAATATCAGCAACTACAGTCACTTAGGCACTTGTCAGTACATAACAGTACATACAACAATGTGTCAGTACACTGATTTACATTTCACTGAGTGGAACTGTTTATGCTGGAATCATTTGTTGTTGATTTTTTAAGTGGCTACACATTGTTATATTCAATATATGCATATGCTTACATCGAACAAGAATACCCAACTGAAAATTCTATCCTCAATGTACATTATCCTAAATAAAACTAATAGATCAAAGACTTATTCCAACCAGAGTAAGCAGCTTTCACAATGGTAGTCTATTTCTGGAACCTAGTATGAATAAAATAATGATTCCTGCTGACTGCAAATTACTGCCATGCCCCGCAATTTAAACTGAACTCCACTATTCAAGCTGCCCTCCACTATTCAAGCTGCCCCTGACCTCCCTAATGTTGTGCCAAGTCTCAGTAAGGATAAGAATTTATGGAGGAACCACCTCTTTATTACAATTAAGAGCGACGTTTTGGTGTAGGTAGGTTCTAACACCGTTATCAAGCAAGTGATTTACTTACTTACTTACTTACTTTGGAGATTTAACGTGCGCTTTCCGACTCATGCATATTTCGCACACGGGCCCGGCCATGCCATTTAATGTGTTTCCGAAAGGGGCGAAAGTGGTCTGTGCAACCCAAGAGAGGGCTTTAGGGGTTGCTTATATAGAATTTGGGAATTTTTAGATTTGGAAAAGATGCCGATGGGGTTGGGGAGGAGAACTAAGGGAGCTGGGTATGGTGGATGTTTGTTTGTTTATGTGATTTTGATTTGGTAGATTATTGTGTTTTTAGATGCGTTTTATTAGTTCCGTTTTGATTAAGAATACGCCTAAGGCCTTGAAGTTTTCTAGTTTATTTTGTGGGTTTAGTATAGCTTCTAGAGTGAGAGACTTGTTTAGATTGAGGGTGGTTTGTAATGCGGTTCGATGTGTTAGGTAGTGTGTGCAGTGAATAAGTGCGTGTTCTGGGGTTTCTAGTTGTTTGCAGTGTGGGCAGTTACCTGTAGTGTGTGTTTTTATTTTTTTTAGGGTTTTTTTTAGGTTGGTGTGTCCTGTTTGGAGTTTAGTGATTACTCTGTCGATTTCTTTTGATGGATGGAGTATTTTTGGTTTGGTTAGTGGTTTGCTGAGTACTTTTTTGATTTGGCTATTTGAGTTTAGATATAGGTTATGCCATTTTTGGGTGATTTTTTGCTTGTTTACACTTTTAATTTCTTATTTTGAGATGGGTAAGTTTAAGCTTATTTCTGGGATTTTGAGGGATAGTTTAGCTGCTTTATCAGCGTTTTCATTACCGCATATTCCTACCTGGGCGGGTATCCACAAGAAGGTTATTTGTTTGCCTGCCTTAGTTAGGTCGTTGGAGCTTTTAAGTATCTGATTTATTAATTTAGGTCGGTTTTTGGTATTTTTGTTTTGGAGGGCTTGCAGTCCACTTAGGGAGCTGGTAAGTATTAGGATTTTTTTGTGGTTTTTGGATTCTTGATTATGGAGGGCTGAGGCCATGCCCATTAGTTCTGCCGTGAATATTGATTGGTTGTTTGGGAGTTGGAAGGATTGTGTGGTTTTAGTTGGTTGTGTGGTATGGACTCCGAAACCTGTGTGTTTGGAGGTCGGATCTGAAGATCCATCCGTGTAAATGTGACACCAATTTGGACAATTTTCGTGTATGTATGCTAGTGTGGTAGTTTTAGCTATGTTTGGGTCGGTTTGTTTATTATTCGTTGGGCGGGGGATATAGAAACGGGCTCCGTCCCTCCGTCTGTCTGTCCGTCCGTCACATTTCGTTACCGGAGCATAACTCATAAACCATTCAATATTTTTTCACCAAACTTTGCAGGTCTGTCAGGTACATGCTGAACTGGTGCCTTTTGCTATTGAGAAATTTTAGAAAGGTTTATTTTTTACGTTTCCATGGCAACAAGATGGACTTAGGTTCTGTGAGGGTAGGGTTCGTTTCCAGGGCATAACTCATAAACCATTCAATATTTTTTCATCAAACTTTGCAGGTCTGTCAGGTACATGCTGAACTGTTGCCTTATGCTATTGAGAATTTTTAGAAATTTTTATTTTTTACGTTTCCATGGCAACAAGATGGACTTAGGTTCTGTGAGGGTAGGGTTTGTTTCCGGAGCATAACTCATAAACCGTTCAATATTTTTTCATCAAACTTTGCAGGTCCGTCAGGTACATGCTGAACTGTTGCCTTTTTTGCTATTGAGAAATTTTAGAAATTTTTATTTTTTACGTTTCCATGGCAACAAGATGGACATAGGTTCCAAACTTATCTTTTTTTTACAATTTCCATGACAAGTGCCACCTCGGTTAAAAAAGGTTAGGGTTTGTTTAGATTCAATTATGTCATAAATTCTGCAACAGGGGCAGGGGATATAGCCACGTTAGTGGCAAACTCTTGTTTATTTGGCTAGCTAGTGTTGTGTCTATTTTTGGTATTTTAAGTTTAGGGGTGAAGATATTTGTTTGTTTGCAGTTTTGTTTAAGATTTTTAATTTGGTGTTCATTTAGGTAGTTTGTTATTCTTTGGGATATTGGGGTAAGTAAGGGGTGTTTACGAGCTAGAGCTTGGTTTTTGGGGCTGATGTTTTGGTTTATTAAGTTTTGGATGAGAGGGTTTGTTTGGGACGCGGCCCAGAAATTTAAGCTTAGCTGTTCCCTGTGTAGACTTAGTGGCATTTCTCCTGTTAAGGCCTGAAGTGAAGTGTAGGAGGTGCCATGTTGGGTGCGTGTAATTAGTTTGAGAGTCTGATATTGTATTGAGTCAAGTTTTTTAGATAGAGAGTTGTTTAGGGTGTTGTATATGGCGCGGCCGTAGTCTAGTTTTGATCTAATTAGTGATATGTAGAGAGAGAGGAGGGTATCTTTGGAGGCTCCCCAGTTAGAGCCAGTTAGGCATCTTAGGGTGTTTAGGTCTTTACTGCATTTAGTTGTTAGGTTTTGGATGTAAGCATCCCTGGTGAGATGTTCATCGAAAATAAGTCCTAAGAATTTGGTTTGTTTTTGAAATTTGATTGTTTGGTTGTTTAGCAGTGATTTACATAGTGTGGTTGGCAAGTATATATACAAGTAGGAGGCAATGTTTATGCAGTAGAGTAGATATTGTTATACTGGAGTAGAGAAGCCTGTTATGTACACACAAGGGTAGTGATGACAATCATTGGTGAAGTCAGTGACATAAACAAAGGATGAAGCCAGTAATGTAAACAACGGGATTATGTCTCGCTTCCCTGAATCTAACCTGTTCCCATGGTATTACCTGACAGTATCTAGCAGGAACCCTCCAAGCTTAATATACTACTTTAACCATACCATAATACCTCTTTCTAAAGTACTAACATTTAATTACTATAACCAAAACAATAGCTCTCTAATATCAAGGGGTAGATACATTCTCAGATTACTAATTTAAAATGGTTCTGATAACACCTCTCTGATAGCATGGTGGAGATTAGCTGTTAGGTGACAGTTGAGCACAGACCTACCCTGAGACACAAGGCTTTATGAGACACAAGTGATCAAGACAGAAGTCAGTTTCTGAAAGTTGAACTGATTATGTTATTATCATGCAGATTTCTCAGTATGATCTGACTTTGATGGAGTCTGTACCTGGATCCTTTCTATTTCAGCTGCTGCTATAGCTAATGAATATAATCCAAGTTTTGAGATTGTGGAACAGGGAAATTCACTTCTTAGTCAACAGCCAGTGGTAAGTAAATATTAGGTCGTAGAGACTTAACTGAAGAACCCTCTTTGTCAGCATATTATCTGTAGTCAATGAGTTATGACAAAACGTATCGGTTGTCAGTAATATTACCCTCACTATAACCTCTCCATGAAATAATTTAATCATGTTACTAGAACAGGCATTCAGTAGACATTCTATGTTAAAATTCGTAACACAGCTCTGTTTGTTTACTGACTTATTTGGATCTACATGTTGTCATTTACATGGAACATTAACGTTATTCAAAGCCATACAACTGTCAGAGACAATTTAGACTGCATTATAGCTCTATGTTCTCAGGCAGTTTGTTTACACCACAATACTTCACATGACAGGCACTGAAAGCATGTAACACAGCAACCTCGTAAGCCATCATGATGGTAGCTTAAAAGATGGTACTTGTTGTTACCTTGTCTGGCGCTCGGCATTAAGCGGCTAAAACAAGGACTGGTCAGCTCGGAGTCAGTATACTGTGTCTGAGTGGAGTATACATGTTAAACTGCGGCATGGTATCTCAGTGGGCTAGCACTATAAATTGGCATCAGTTCGGACTAGTACAAGCAGCCACACACACACACACACGTGCATGCACGTTGCTATATAAGTGCAATAATCTTGGACGCGACGTTAAACCCCATTTCACCTCACCTCTCTTTTTGAGGAACTACTTCATTCCACTATACAGATGGAGGTTGTATGGCTGTCAGTGCAAACTAAATAAAATTGTGTTTAGAACTACATCCTTCGAGGTGAAAACATGTCCCTGATGTTAAAATAGTTTGGCCCTAATGTCCCCTTTCACTACGACCACGAATATCCCGAATCACCCCGAATTGGAAACTTCCGAAATTTGTGATGATTCGGCCAATAATGCAAACTTTCATGGCTAATCAGTTCGAAAAATATGAAGAATGCTAGGAATGGGTTAAGAAACATGTATGAATTACAAGATTCATGTACGGATCATGCACGAATTGTAAGAATCACCTACGACTAAGTTGCGAATATGCCGAAGGTTGTTCTTACTTAATTCTTACATGATTAGTAGTTGACTCCGGACATTCATGGCTGTTTCGGGATATTTTCTGGTTGAGGACAAGAAATTTTAGGAGCCACGAATTGCTAAGAATAGCCAAGAATGCTAAAGAATTAGCTGTTACGGAACATAAGAATTAATGACGAATGGATTACGATCTGGTCACGAAATTGCAATTCGGGGACCCTTCCCACAAATGCTTTTGCCAAACAAAAACTTTTTTACCGATTAGACGAACTCCCGCGAAGTGTACAAATGTTTGGGAATCAAATAAGATTCATTTAAGAACTTCAAGAAATGTTTCACATTTATCTACGAACATGAAAAATTTCCTATTCGGGGTGATTCGGGATATTCGTGGTCGTAGTGAATTGGGGTCATTACTCTATGAAGGTTCGTACTCCAATGATCTCACACAAAGTGAAAGTCAATTCTTAAATAATAACCTCAGACTGACCAATCAAAATCGAGTAATTTCCAAATTCATGGTAGAATTGCACATTACATCCTTGTTTCATATTTATTGATTTATGAAGACAGAATTCATGAGATTTTCAAATTTGTGTTTTTGTAATGAGCACATTGTGAAATTGTCAAAATTTGAAGATGAGTGAGTGAGTTTGGTTTAACGCCGCTTTTAACAGTATTCTAGTCCTATCAGCTTAATGTGTCAGCTTAATGTGGGAGGAAAACCCAAAGTGATGCAGGTCTTAGACGTTTACCACTTCGGTGAAACCCACGAGCACGGGTATGGTGCTGACAAACCTAGAAACATAATTGGGGCGAACCGGGATTCGAACCCACAATCATAGGTTTCTGGCATGCCCAAGGGACGCAACTCTGCACAGCGAATCGTGGCGCCTTAGACGGATGTACTAAACAGCCTAGACAAAATCAGTTGTATTTTCAGTTGTCACTGAGCCTGATTTAATTTACATATTACAATGGAGTATTTTGAATTGATAATTTTTTTTAATTTCTTGCTTTTTTTTCAAGCAGAAGGATGGTAACAAGAAAAAGAAGAAGAAAAAGCATAAAAATCTGGAACCTAAATCATCAACTGAGGCAGTGTCTCCAGAGGGCTCCGACTCTCTGTCTGCTACGCAACTCACAGAGAGTGCAGGCCTGTTGTTTGGTGCAGATGCTTTGACTGTCCTCACAGGCATTCCTGATCCTTCTTGCACTATTGCTAAGACAACAGATGAGAAATCCACTTCACACAGAATGAGCACCAAGAGTCTTCCAACTCACAGCAGGCAAAGTTCCCAATCGTTTATTGAAATCCACAAGAATCCATCTAATGTGACTGTCCTTCCTAAGAAGTTATCGCTGCCCAACTCTGGTAGCCAAGCCTCACAGTGTATCAGTCACACAACTAAACACAGTAGTTGTGCCCCTCCCAGTGGACTCAAGGCACACAGCCTACACAGCCTACACAGGCTGCCCACGCATCCCCCTGCAGGCGGCACTGTGCAGGCAGCCAGTAGTGTTCTTGCTGGTACACAGGTGAAGACACTGGCTAATGGTGCCATGTGTGACAGCAAACCAGTGAGTGGAAGGACATCAGCACACATGTGGAAGTCCACAGGCCAACACAAGCCGGTGCCGCCCCCACCACCACCACCACCACCACCACAAGGTGGCACACGCTACCCAGGTTTAAAGGGAACCAAATCCAACCCCAAGCAGAAGAGCTGGAGTTTCAAGAAATCCATTGGTTTTGAATAATATATATGTAAAGTATATGCTTATTACTTCTTCAAACCTGTGATTTGAGGTATGGGCTTGACTTGGATGGCTTGTTACTAAATTATGGAGTGCATATTTGTTGAATGAAGAACTTGATTGTGTGTTTTAGTGACAAGGAATAGTGCTATCTGCTTTGCAGGCTCTTGGTTACTATCATTATTTACTGAAAGAGATTATATTGTGTAGTTGACCTTCATTCTCCTTTGCCGTCCAAGGAAATTGTTACTTCCAGTCTTGTATTCATGTGTCATGTCATTGTGCAGTATCATACTTATTTTCAATTAATCATATGTTTTGTTATGAAATAAGTACACGTGTATGACTGTGTTACATATTTAATGGCAAGAACAAACAGATGGGCAGTTAACCCAAGATGAAATCTTTACTCACAGTTGGGATCATGTAAGGACAGAGAATCATACACACATTGATTGTCAGGTGTTAATTTAGAGAATCATGCACACATTGATAGTCAGGTGTTAATTTAAGGCATTATTCAGTGAATTCCAGTGTGAATTCCAGGATGTTTTAGGGACAGGCATACAATTTCTCAAATCAATATGATTATTCACATGAAATGTTGTAGATGTAGATGTCCAGCATGAAATCTCTAAGTCAGCCTTATGTCACATGACTACACTATTCCTCAAGTCATCACACCAGAAGGTTATTGTCTGGGATATCAGATATTTGTAGTTTGGATATCAAAATGTTCATGGGTCTTCCAATACAGGGTTAAAGTTCAAGTAAAAATGCAGCTGCCATTTTATTGTGAAAACAACAAGTGATAATACTTGAAATATATGGAGTGTCTAATACAGGTATTTCTCTGTACCCAAAGATACATAATCAAGGGAAATACACAACATTGAGCATGTCACATATGTATGAACAAAGTCATGATGTAGGCTCGCAGACCTACAGGTTTAGAGACTCTGGTAGCTGAAAGTTTGCCCAGTAGGCTCACAGACCTACAGGTTTAGAGACTCTGGTAGCTGAAAGTTTGCCCAGTAGGATCACAGTCCTACAGGTTTAGAGACTCTGGTAGCTGAAAGTTTGCCCAGTAGGATCACAGACCTACAGGTTTAGAGACTCTGGTAGCTGAAAGTTTGCCCAGTAGGATCACAGTCCTACAGGTTTAGAGACTCTGGTAGCTGAAAGTTCGCCTCAGGAGGCTCACAGACTTACAGGTTTAGAGACTCTGGTAGCTGAAAGTTTGCCCAGTAGGATCACAGACCTACAGGTTTAGAGACTCTGGTAGCTGAAAGTTCGCCTCAGGAGGCTCACAGACTTACAGGTTTAGAGACTCTGGTAGCTGAAAGTTCGCCTCAGGAGGCTCACAGACTTACAGGTTTAGAGACTCTGGTAGCTGAAAGTTCGCCTCAGGAGGATCACAGACCTACAGGTTTAGAGACTCTGGTAGCTGAAAGTTCGCCTCAGGAGGCTCACAGACTTACAGGTTTAGAGACTCTGGTAGCTGAAAGTTTGCCCAGTAGGATCACAGGCCTACAGGTTTAGAGACTCTGGTAGCTGGTAGTAGCTGGTAGTTTGCCCCAACAAGATTCACATCCAATGTAACAAAATGTTGAGAGGATGAAGGATCATATTACTTTTTGAACAAATACAACTAGTTTACCCAAGTTTCTGAAATGTGGGAAATTTTGAATTGGTTCCCAGCAACCTATGCATGTTGTACAGGACAACTTGGTGGAGGAGGTTGTCAGGCTTGGCTTCTGGTAGATAGCATGTCAATGTACACTGATGGGTATTTCAAAGTATTGTTTACATTAACCATACAACCTCAGCAGAGTAGCCATTGATAAGTGTATATAAACTTGTGTCAACCATCAAAGTATTTAAAACATTATGTACAAGACTGCAAATACCTCAAAGTAATAATAGCTATATGGTAATATCGTCATGCAGGGGTTAATCTTAATATCTACTGTCATTCATGGGAGATGGATTATACTTTTTCAGATGTGTTTTATTAGTGCCTGAAAATAGTAATTATCGTTTGTTATGTTGAATAACTATAAAGAGTACTGTTCTTATCTCCCTTTGATTAAGATATCTTTGTTGCCAACAGGCATGGTATATCTTTTGTGGAAATTCTATATTTGTGCCAAATATCACAATGCACCACAAGTGAGATCATTTCTTCAGCAAGACAGAAACAATTCTGTCATTATATAAGGTTAATGCTCATTTGTGTCATGTCGAGATTAATGTAGTTCTACAATCACTGAATATTATATGTGCTTTACATAAAATTACTTACTTCAAATAGCATATTCCAGCAGGTTTTGGGGAGCACCTTTAGAATACAGCACCACCTCTTCTTGAGAGGACGATCTCTGCTGTAGGTCACATTTCACTAAGACAAGCAACCAATTTTTGTGAGAATCTGCTGGATGCGAACTTGAGACCTTCGGATTGTTAGCCCGACAACTAACCGAATGAGCTACGTTCACACTGTAAAACCAAGTGCATATTTACCTAGTCGAGCCTACGATGTTATGGAACTGAACGGAAAGGGTGGAATAGGTGACGGACACTTACGAAGGCTACAGGTAGCCATGGTGTCTAGTGACTTTCGTCACTTACAAGTGATCCTGATACCATTCGGCACTCTCGTCCCATTCTGTGATCTACAAGATACCAAGTGGTGAGGGATGAGCCAATATGGCACAAACTGAAAACAACACTCAACAAAACTAACCCTAATGATTGTAAAAGAGTGATTGATCGTAAAGGGGATCCAAGGGCAAAGGATAGAGTTTGGGGTAACCTACAAAAGATGTCCCATGTTAGATAAAGTGTTTGGACCAGCAACATTTGGATGTGTGCAGTGTCAACTTAATATACGTAATAAGCTGCATTCCTATGAAAATTAATAAATTGATGTTCATACAGTTTGGCCCTCACTCTATGAAGGTTCATACTCCAGTGAGCTCACACAAAGTGAAAGTCGATTCTCTGTCGCAGTGAGCCATCAATAATCCCAGACAAACCATTGACTGAAAACATGAGCAGTGATCCACACAGTAAGCCTTAGCACAGAGCCAGACAACCTGCTCCACATCATAGTTACATACTGCAGGACGTAGACTGGGGACCTACTGGTATTCTCAATTGGAGGATTGTAAACAGTTACGAAGCGAGTATGGTAATGTTACCATGTAGTTATGAGAAATTGTAAAATATCTCTTAGAATGAAATAATTGTACAAATGAATTTTACTTAAAAATGAGTTGATATGTTAGTTTTCAAGTAATTCAAAGTAATTTTATATTAATTTGATTCAATTTAATCACATGACTCGAAACATTCCATGAGTGCAATGTGGGGCCGAGTTTATGTAAAAATGGCCTAAAGTTGGGTGTTGCTGGTTGTTGTGGGTTGAGGTTGCATCTCTCTTTCCAACACTAATGTTAGCAGACCACAGCAACTGCCAGCCATGAGAGAGTGTGCTTTCCCTGCTGCTTGCTGCTTACATGTTACTGTAACCAACATGAATCGGCAGCCTGTGGCATGATATGGCGGTGGTAGAGAATCAGTGGCCGGTTTATTTGACTGCTGTATATTGTTAAATGCCATACGCTGAGCAACAGGTCTACATGTGGTTATGAAACTTTTCAAGGATTGCTCATTTCTTTGTCCTGAGAGACATACAGAATTCCTAGGGCATACAGAATTCCTAGGGCACCAAAGCACCTCTGACAGTTTTGTGGACACAGTAGTTTGAATATGTTGGGGAAAACCCCGCGTCATGAAAGATCATCTTGACATCATCTTGCCATATTTCTTCCAAGGTAATAATGTTAAAAAATTTAAAAGTTTAAAGAAACTATTTATATGATGTGGATGTGCCATCTTGTTTAACAATAATAAAAGAACAGTTTTACCAAGGATATGTTAGATCACGGTAGAGGTAATTTTGACAATCATGACGTCAGCCAATCATGAACTCAAACTCAAAAAGTGTAGTTTCTTGCAGGATATGGTACAGTCGGAGCCTTTGATATTTTAGCGAAGCATCTAAGAATTATAGTTGTTCAACTTGAACTTTACAGGAAAATATGTGTTATTTTGTAAAAGTAACAAATGAAATCATTTCTGATTTTAGTTGTTTCTGTTTGTGTTTATTGGTTTGTTATATTTTTTATAATTTTACCATGAAATAAGCAGTGTAACACCAGTGACCTTTGAAATGAGCCAGTGTTTGTTGGTGTTGTACAATGCAGAGAAAGTGACATTGTGTGACCCCTCTGTGTTGGTGAGATCCTGTCTGTGTTGTACAGAAAAAGAGATACATGTACAGTCTGGCCACTCACCTAGTCGCAGTCATCCGGTGAACTTCTTCAGCATTGTTACGACACAATCATTAATGGACTGTTGCCTTATCATCTTTGACAACAGTTGAAAATGCCAGCCAACTTCCCCCCCCCCCCCCCCCCACCCGGTGACCGATGTCAGAATGTGGGCTGCCTTATGTATTAATAATTGTTGTTAGTATTATCTTGGATATATACCAAAGAACAGTATATTGGTGCTACAGGCTGTGCATTTAATGGTAGTAGTGGAAATATTGTTACACTTACTAAGCTGTGGTCATGACAACACACATATTGATATGCAGTAACTACTGTTAGAATGAACTCGAAGGGACCACTAATCTAGTTTGTAATAACTGTAGTTTGTTATATGCATATATACAGCATTTATACAAAAAATTGTCGGGACTAAAAAATAAGTTCGTTATATCTGTCAATTCGTTATAAGCGTGTTTACTGTATACTAATAACACTAAAGGGTGCTGGTAACTATGGTTTTTCATAAAAGTATGTGTGAGGGACTGAGGTAGAGATTTAGGCATGTTTGAAGAAAAGTCCTTGGCAGTCTGTGTATTATTGAACTTCATTGCAGTCACATATGAGAAGCAATAAAGATGAAGACCATGGTATTTTCTTGTTGAAACCATTTTAATCACTGTATGGAAACAATTGAGATTAATTAAAGCAAACCATGCTGTGTGAGCCATGCTTTCATTTCCCAGGCCAATTATTTGTATTTTTGTTGAAGCAATGTATCATTTTAAAACAATATGTTAGCAAATTTCCAAATGTCATAAATACCGGTAATTAGTGCATTTGAACAAATAACAAAGAGTGTTGACAGGGTTCCATGCTACTGAGTGATCTTAGAGCTACATCATAAGCCTATGTTGAAGTATGAGGCTTATGATCACCTTATTGCTATATTCAAGTATGGGAGTTACGATCACCTTAGGGCTACGACTGACGTAAGCCTATATTCAAGTATGGGAGTTACGATCACCTTAGGGCTACGACTGATGTAAGCCTATGTTGAAGTATGAGTGTTACAATCACCCTAGGGCTACAACTGACGTAAGCCTATGTTGAAGTATGGGAGTTATGATCACCTTAAGGCTACGACTGTTGTAAGCCTATGTTGAAGTATGAGTGTTATGATCACCTTAGTGCTAAGACTATTGTAAGCCTATGTTGAAGTATGAGTGTTATGATCACCTTAGGACTACGACTGACGTAAGCCTATGTTGAAGTATGGGAGTTATGATCACCTTAGGGCTACGACTGTTGTAAGCCTATGTTGAAGTATGAGTGTTATGATCACCTTAGGACTACGACTGACGTAAGCCTATGTTGAAGTATGGGAGTTATGATCACCTTAGTGCTAAGACTATTGTAAGCCTATGTTGAAGTATGGGAGTTATGATCACCTTAGGGCTACGACTGTTGTAAGCCTATGTTGAAGTATGGGAGTTATGATGACCTTAGGGCTACGACTGTTGTAAGCCTATGTTGAAGTATGGGAGTTATGATCACCTGGGGGGCTAAGATTGATTTGTGGGTCAAGGCCCTGATCCTTGGGTTACAGTGTAGCAATTGTTTACAATCAGTCATGAAGATGGATCAATTTCAAGTATTAATATTACATGAATTGTAAAGCTGTGATATTATTCCAATGCATCCAAGTTTACTGATTTTTGAGTGGAACAAATGTTATTCATTTTCTAAATTAAATTGAGTACATAGTAAAACAATGAAATAGTACTTCGAAATTTGTGGCATAACTACGAATATACTGGTGAACACTTAGGTGGCTAAGGTTATGCAAAGTAGAAACATGTTGGTATGGAACTGTTTACAGCCAAAAATGGAATTTCATACTTTAGTAGCTTACAATTTGACAGGTAAAACCGAAAGATGCTTGACTTTAAAACAGGGGAAATTAGGCATTTTCAACATGTGAATCCTACCATTACGTGTGTGTTTGGCCTACTGTACTCCTTAGCATCATGGGGGTAGAAATAAGAAAACAGATTGGTTGTAAACAACAAGTGTCCCGAGGATGTTGTGAAACCATTCTGTTTGGGTGACTGCATCTTGAAAATGGGAGCTTCAGTAGACCAGTGTTATGTTTGAAGCTATAGCCATGTTTTACCCAGAAGATGACCGAGAGCCTTTGTCAGCATTTCTGTCAACTATCCAATGATGATAATCTTCAATTTATGCATTACTTTGTATAATCAAGTCAGTCAACAAAAAACATGTTAAGTATACATGAAATGTATGCAAATTGATTTACGTTTCTTGATTCTAACACAATGTTTTTCTCTTTTAGTTGTATGTTCTTATGTTATTTACTGATTATCAACACACTCTTTAATTGGCATCCATGAGTGTTGCTAGTCACTAACCATACAGTCGGTGATCTATGCTATTGTTTGTGATTGTTTATCAGCAATAAGAAGTAAGAGTTCATGTGTTTGTTACAGTATGTTGTGCTTATGTTGCCAGTGCAACTCACCCAGTATTATCAGCTCTGTGGTAGATACACCATGCACCATGTGGGAAGCGGGACTTGCACACCTATGTCTAATCAGATGTACCAATCAGAACAAAGTTGAAAAAATTGTTGTTTGAGCAACTTTGTTAATAAATATATGTTCCTAACCATAAGATTGTGTTCATGTTGTGTAAATATAGGATATATGGAGACTGATGAAGGGTGGATGTGTAAGTGGCAGATTCTACATTCTCTGATTGAACTTCATTCCTAGCCATAGCTCTAGTAACAGCACATGCAGGGTATAAATCAATGCCTTTTACCATGTCCTGATCCAAAACCTGAGCTGTGTCTGAACTAACTAACTGAATCCACAGAAATCATGGGTTCATCACACATAACAGGGTCAGCGCTGATTACTGAAACCTTCCTAACAAAACATCAACACCAGACAATGGAAGTTGTGATGTAACTCCTACAACAACTGTTCCCGAAACAAGTTCTGAACTGTGTGTAAGTGGCAAGTTACAGACTGCTGTAAGGAAGGGTAGTGGTGGATGTGTGTGTGTGTAAGTGGCACGTTACAGACTGCAGTAGGGCAGGGTAGCGGTGGATGTGTGTGTGTAAGTGGCAAGTTACAGACTGCAGTAAGGCAGGGTAGCGGTAGATGTGTAAGTGGCAAGTTACAGACTGCTGTAAGGCAGGGCAGTGGTGGATGTGTGTGTGTAAGTGGCAAGTTACAGACTGCAGTAAGGCAGGGCAGTGGTGGATGTGTGTGTGTAAGTGGCAAGTTACAGACTGCAGTAGGGCAGGGTAGCGGTGGATGTGTGTGTGTAAGTGGCAAGTTACAGACTGCAGTAAGGCAGGGCAGTGGTGGATGTGTGTGTGTAAGTGGCAAGTTACAGACTGCAGTAGGGCAGGGTAGCGGTGGATGTGTGTGTGTAAGTGGCAAGTGTTACGTGTGGTATGAACGGCAGGGGTTCCCGCTCATACCACAAATAACAATTACAAGAATCACACAACAATCTCTGAAGTTTAAAGCTAGATTTAATAATTAAAACAAAGATAAGCATATAGCAATTCTCAGTTACTGGGCAAGGCACTCATACACATCTATTTAGGCAAAGCAATATGGCAAATGTGCAGTATATAGATAATAGTCATCTCAGATTTCTTGACATCACATTCCCAATGAATTCCATTTCACATTGTTCCAAACTTATACATCACAGGATAACTGGGTAACAACAGTTTCCTCCTTTGAAGCGTCGACATGACCTTCTAACTTTGACTCCGGACATAACGCTGGGCTGAACTGCCCTCGTTCAGTTAAACCATATTTCTCCCTCTCCAATTCTTTTTCCTTCCCCCTTTCTGTTCGATAACTTTCCCTTATATAGTAAACCAATTTCCAAGTAAGCTATCTACTTCAGCACACAACAAAAGGTTGATCGGCCCACACCAATCAGTTACCAAGCCAACTCAAACTCCGATCACCCCACAAGCACGCTTCTCGGTCAGGCAACCTGCTTAACAATCAAGCATGACGCCGTCCACCCAAACTGGACCCCTTGTGAACCACACAAATATACAACGTCACTCATAACACTCCCCCTTAAAAAAAGAATGTTTTACAGAACTTCACAATGATATGGAAAACTTCTAAAATTCAGTAATACATATATTATCAATTTCATACAAAAGTACAAATTATATACACACATTTTACCAAACACATAATCTTTGTCAACATATATAATTGTAGGCTTTGTTTCCCTTCTGTACAAATGCAAACAATTCTTGTTTCAACACCATGTTTTTGTTCACATACTCATTGTTCATTTTCACACGTATACTGTTCTGTACTCCACATACTGTAAGTACAGTTCACGTAGTGAAACCTCTGGAAAGTGCGTCGGCGATGATATTATCCTTGCCCTTGATATGCATAATTTCCAGGTTGTATGTTTCTAAAGCAATGCTCCACCTCATCAGTCTCTGGTTCTTGTTTTTCATTCTGCTGACAAACACAAGTGGATTGTGGTCTGTGTATACTAACACTGGCCACACTGGTGTGCACACATATATGTCGAATTGTTCTAATGCCAGTATTAGTCCAAGTGTCTCTTTCTCGATGGTGGAATAATTCTGTTGGTGTTTGTTAAACTTCCTACTGAAGTAACATAAAGGGTGCTCAATACCCACGGCATCTTGTTGTAGCACTGCCCCCGCACCAAGGTCACACGCATCCACATGAATGGTAAATTGTTTCTGGTAATCAGGAGCTATCAGCACTGGAGAGTTCGTTAATATGGCTTGACTTCCTTGAACGCTTCTTCTTCTTGTTCTTTCCAGTGAAAAGATATGTTCTTCTGAAGCAAACCTGTCAAAGGCTATGCTACTTGGGAAAAATTTCTACAGAACTTGCGGTAATATCCCGCCACTCCTAGAAAACTCATAAGTTGTTTTCTGTGTCTAGGTTCTGGAAACTTCAGAATCGCCTCGACTTTGGCTCGAACTGGCTTCACTTGACCATGACCTACCACGTGACCGAGATAGGTTACTGTTGCTCTCACAAAGTCCGTCTTGCTCAAATTTATGGTCAATTGAGCTCTTGATAACTTTTCAAACAATTGTCTATTGGCTCTCCTATACTCCTCCCACGTGTCTGTAGCAATGATGATGTCATCGATGTATGCGTAACAGTGTTTCAGGTCACAGATGACTCCATTTATCAAACGCTGAACTGTTGCTGGCGCATTTTTCAGACCAAATGGCATCACATTATATTCGAACAGTCCTTCAGGTGTACAAAATGCACTTACTTGCCTTGCTCTAGATGTTAATGGAATGCCCCAGTAACCTTTTAACAAATCAAACGTTGACACATATCTAGCATGCCCAATTCGATCAATGCAATCGTCTATCCTAGGTAAAGGGTATGAATCTGATTTTGAAATGGCATTGACCTTTTTAAAGTTTGTACAAAATCGTACACCTCCATCTGGTTTAGGTACTGGGATGCATGGAGAACTCCAAGGTCTATTGCTAGGCTGTATGATGTTATTCGTCAACATGTAATCTATCTCTTTTCTCAACTGCTCTAGTTTGATTGGATTACACCTATAAGCATGTTTCTTAACTAGAAGAACTTCCCCCACGTCTATATCATGCTCAATCAAGTTTGTGCGAGATGGTGTATCAGGAAAAAGATTTTCAAATTCCATAATCAACCCTTTCATTTCCTGTTTCTCACTACCGATCATATGGGATAGTTTCTCGCCCAAATTATTCAAAATTTGAGAATTGCTCCAAAGTGAAATTGTTCTTCATTTTGATTTTCACTGACATTCCCAACACACATTGGTACACTATTCTGTCCCCTTTCATGGTATTTCTTTATCATGTTGACATGACAATACCTACTAGACCTACGTCTACCTGGAGTATTGATCACATAATCAGTGTCACTAACTCTCTTTGATACTGTATATGGTCCTGAATATTTGGCATGAAGTGGTTTTCCCTGCAGAGGTAACAATACTAGTACTTTCTCACCAGGGTAAAATTCACGCTTGACTGCCTTTTTATCAAACCATTCTTTCATCTTTTCTTGGCTCGATTGTAAGTTTGCCTTAGCTAACTCGCTTGCACTTATCAATCGTTCTTTGAAGTCGGACACATACTGCAAGATGTTTGTTTCTGAACTTTCATTCAACCATTTATCCTTTAGCAGTTTCAAAGGACCTCGCATCTCCCTTCCAAACACTAACTCATAAGGACGGAACCCTAGCGAATCCTGCACAGTTTCTCTGGACGCAAAAAGTACATAAGGAACTCCCTTATCCCAGTCCTTATCATGGTCCATACAGTACGATCTTAGCAGGGTTTTTAATTCTGATTGAATCTCTCCAAAGATTTAAATTGTCACACATAAGAGTTTAAAATGATTCGACATGAACTTGGAACCCTGATCTGATTGCAATTCCTTTGGTAATGCAAATACTGTGAAAAACGTGGTTAAAGTCTCACAAATAGTTTTTGTCTTAATGTTCCGCAATGGAATTGCCTCAGGGAATCTGGTAGATGTACACATGATTGTTAACAAAAACTTATTCCCTGATATTGACTTTGGCAATTGCCCTACACAATCGATCAATACCCTACTGAATGGTTCCTCGAACGCTGGCATGGGTTTTAAAGGGTACTTATGAATTGTTTGATTTGGCTTACCCACCAACTGGCAAGTGTGACAAGTTCTACAGTATTCCCTTACATCATTTTGTAAACCTGGCCAATAGAAATGGTTCATCAACATCTGGTAAGTTTTGTTAACACCGAAGTGACCTGCTAACAGTGTATCATGCACTAGACTGAGGATTTCCTCACGATAACACTGTGGTACTACAACTTGATGTTGAACACGCCAAAACTCATCTGCAGGAACGTCTGGCGGTCTCCACTTTCTCATCAAAATATCCGAATCCAAGTAATACCCCACAGGGATATTCTCTATCTCCTTCACAGACAAAGCCATTTGCCTAAACTTTACCAACTCACTATCAACCTTTTGCTTCTGAATCAGTTTCTCTCTAGACCACACACCTCTAAATTCATCACCATCTTGTGATTCTACACCAGGATCCATAACTTGCTTAGCTCCTACATCATCCAATCCACACATAAAAGTTTCTACATGGCCTTCTTCAACTGGCAAATCTATTTCCTTTGACTGAACTTCAACTGGCAATTCTACATTCTCTGATTGAACTTCATTCCTAGCCATAGCTCTAGTAACAGCACATGCAGGGTATAAATCAATGCCTTTTACCATGTCCTGATCCAAAACCTGAGCTGTGTCTGAACTAACTAACTGAATCCACAGAAATCGTTGGTTCATCACACATAACAGGGTCAGCGCTGATTACTGAAACCTTCCTAACAAAACATCAACACCAGACAATGGAAGTTGTGATGTAACTCCTACAACAACTGTTCCCGAAACAAGTTCTGAACTGTGTGTAAGTGGCAAGTTACAGACTGGTGTAAGGCAGGGCAGCGGTGTGTGTGTGTGTGTAAGTGGCAAGTTACAGACTGCTGTAAGGCAGGGCAGCGGTGGATGTGTGTGTGTAAGTGGCAAGTTACAGACTGCTGTAAGGCAGGGTAGTGGTGGATGTGTGTGTGTAAGTGGCAAGTTACAGACTGCTGTAAGGCAGGGCAGCGGTGGATGTGTGTGTAAGTGGCAAGTTACAGACTGCAGTAGGGTAGGATTAGCGGTGGGAGGGAGAGGATCAGCTTCACCTTTATCATGTGGACATCTGATTGGTAGTTTGAAGGTATTAGTTATACCCCCGACAAAATGTCGGGGGTATATAGTTATACCAAGGTTCTGTCCTTCCGTCCGAAAACTTTGTCCGCGCGATTTCTCTTAAACTATTAAGTGGATTCATGTCAAACTTAGTACAATATAATCTGTATCATATGGAGGGGTGCAGTCAAAAGAAAAAAAAATGTTTTTATTAATTTTCCATTTTTTATGAATTTTTCAAACTCTAACCCTATCCTAGCTTTTTAATTTGTAGCTACTGACACACTAGGCGGGTCGGGGGTATTAGTGAGCCACGCTCACTTTTGCACTTGTTTCTATTGAGTTACATTTACAACAAGCCTAATTAGCTAATGATGTCGCGTTTTCTCTCTGAGCACATAGGGCATTCTGATATTGGAAATGAGAAGTCAATTGGTAGCACGGACACACTGGTTCAAATGTGTTTGGGATTAACACTGTGGCATGAGAGATGGTTGACTTCATATTGTCACATTTCTTCCCAGGTCATAATGAATTTTAAAGAAACTATTTCACCAAAAGCCGATGTGGATGCGCCATCTTGCTTGACAGAAATGAAGGAATGATGTTACAAAGGATAGTCAGATCTAGGGGAGTTAATTGGAACAGTGCCATGACGTCAGTCCATTTTGATGTAACTCCAAAAGTGTACTATCGGAGGATAAAGTAAAGTAAAGTCAGTGCTTTGATGTTTTAGCGAAGCATCTTAGAATAGTGGTTCAGCCATGGCTCTACCTATCATAGGTCAGACCGATGGATCCTGAGAATATGATATGAAAACTAAAAGTAATCACATTGTGACCAAAGGTTGTGCAGTTTATGTGACTACTCCTTGGGAAGATTTGTCTGTAAGGATGTTGTCACACTCCAGACACACGCTGCAGTCTGCGTGTTGTTGATATGGCACACACTGTTTCCGTGTACACCGCTCACATACCACCTGCAACAAATAACAGTTTGTAACGTAATGACACGTCCATTGTGAACTGTACTGAGAACAATTTACGAGAGATTATATTTTTATTTTTAATTACCCGGTACTTTCTTTACTGAGACAACAAACTAAACTTTCATGAATTATAACTTTGATAAGGTTTTTATTCTTTCCATTGAATCTGGTATCTAATGTTAGAAATGAAAAAGTAATATAAATAGGGAAGTATCCCTTTGACTGTTCTGTTTCTTAATCCGCCTGACAACTGTTTTTTATAGATCATTAAATACACTTTTGCTTTAACTTTTATTTTTGTTCAGTTTATCTCGACTAACTACTATTGTTTTTTTAAAATTGGTAAGCCAAGTAGGGAGACTGTGCCAGATGGAAGGAGTCCCTCTACAGCAGATACGGCTGGCTAACATTCATTCTCGTTCCTTGTTAGTGAGGAAATATATTGTTCACCTGCTTTGTTTAGCATCATATATGAATCACACAAATAGTGTCAGATGCGTTCACTCATTAAACTGTATGTTTCATGCCAGTATGTATGGCGAAACTGCATTGTCAGTGGTTCATATTGGGAAATTACAATCCTGGTACAAGTGCAGAGCGGTGTTGTGTACCTTGGATTCCAGATGTGATCGTTGTAATTCACTTGAACAACTTCATACAGTTAAGTAGATTGGGATGAGGACGGGTGATATGAGGCAAACATATTAAAACGGGTGAAGCCAGTAGTATAAACAAAAGGATTATGACTGATTGGAGTCTTGCATGACTTGATGGTACGCAGCGAGTATATACTATCCTTGATCACGGCTGATTGATGGTTGGACTCTTTTGATGTTCATAGTTTCTTGGCGTTTTCTGTTTTTGACGTCTTGAAGGTTGTGTCATAGTCCCAAAATACATCATATTTTCTTCTATTTTTTGTAAATAATTTTGACTTTATAAAATAAGACTAAACATCATATTTTGGGTATGTTACTTAATAATTTGTGTACTACAATTAACTATCAGTCGGTTTTTGAATACACCGGCCTTCATTCACAAGGTTGGGTTGATAAGCACTATGTATTAAGCGTTAAGACTACATTGTGTAGTCGAAAGGCATTATGTATTAAGCGTTAAGCCTACATGCATGTTCCGTCCAAAGTTATTATCAGTCGGTGTTGATATACGCCTGCCTTCATTCCCAAGATTTAGTCTATAAGCGTTATGAGCTAATTGTTAAGACTACATGTGTGTAGTCGAACGGCATTATGTATTAAGCGTTAAGACTACATGCATGTTCTGTCCAAAGTTATTATCAGTCGTTGTTGATATACGCCTGCCTTCATTCCCAAGATTTAGTCTATAAGCGTTAGGAGCTAATCGTTAAGACTACATGTCCAGCGTGAGAAGTAAACATTATTCTATGATAACGCGCTCTCCAAGAAAACTTATGTAATTTTAGTAATTTCTGCATACTCATGTCCTTCAAAACTGAGAGGTAATCTCTGAAATTCAGATAGTCAGCATGTTAGATTAGCAACATTGTGTAGATATTGTTTAAGTAAGTGATAATTGAAAATGCGACCGTATCATGACCTAAGAGCATCAGTGGTATAAATAACGGCCTCTATTCCGGGTACCTCACTGTTGAGACACACGGAATAAAGACTGGCCACTAATAGATGCTTCTCTTGGTTGTTTTAAGGTAAGATGTGTTCACTTCATGTATATTGTATGTTCTTAAACTATATTCCTATTTTTCCTGTTTTCTATTGCATTCTACATTCTCAGTTGGTTTGAATATAATCAACATTTTAAATTAGGCAATAATGACTAAGGTAACCAGTAAAGTTAGTATTATAGTAAGGTTAGATCATGTAGCACGAAAAACAATCTAACAATATAGTGTATATTAAAATAGTATAAAATATAATATGATAACGTTTTTAGACATTGGTTCAGCAAATTTATATTCCGCCGGGCTCGTGGAAGCAAAGTAATTCCTGTGCATCTGTTGTCAGTTGTATATTTTATTGAATGTTTGCAATTGAAGTGTGCATGTATGTAAATGAATGCATCTTTAAATGATTACTGTGTGTGTTCCATTCAAATGATTCAAACTACCCTTGATGTAATTAATGTTAAAACAATGTACTTATTGAGCTAGGCAACTATACTGTACACGCAAAACCCATGAGCGCACATAACACTTGTTGTTTAATTCAGCTGCTCATGTATTGCTATATCTTCAGTATTATTAAGCTCTATTTATTTCTACGTTGTACACATTCAATGACATGCCTTCGGGCATATAACTTTTTGTTATTAACGGTAGTTTAGATATAAAACATGTGGCCATATTATTTAATTAGCAGATTGAAATCTTATTAATATTTGTATATTCTATTATTCGGTTTAAGTTGTATTCTGTAAGGTTGTATTGAAGTAAAGTTCATCTTTACGTTGCACATAAACATTAAAAGATCATGTAAGGTTATTTTAGTAATGGGTGAGATATTTGTTAATAATTCTATATTCTTATTATTCGGTTTAAGTTGTATTCTGTAAGGTTAGGTCATCTTTACGTTTCGCATAAACATTAACAGATCATGTAAGATTATTTTAGTAATGGGTGAGATATTTATTAATATTTCTATATTCTTATTATTCGGTTTAAGTTGTATTCTGTAAGGTTAGGTCATCTTTACGTTTCGCATAAACATTAAAAGATCATGTAAGATTATTTTAGTAATGGGTGAGATATTTGTTAATAATTCTATATTCTTATTATTCGGTTTAAGTTGTATTCTGTAAGGTTAGGTCATCTTTACGTTTCGCATAAACATTAAAAGATCATGTAAGATTATTTTAGTAATGGGTGAGATATTTATTAATATTTGAATATTCTTATTAATTGGTTTAAGTTGTATTCTGTAAGGTTGTATTGAAGTAAAGCTCATCTTTACGTTTCGAATAAACATTAAAAGATCATGTGAGGTTATTTCAGTTATTGTTTACACATGTAGTATGTGTCTTACCGAAGAGTTATCCTGTTTATCTAAAATACATTGTGCTTAATTGCGCTATATCACGTGTATTACATTTCCAACCAGTTGTAAAGTGTCTTCGTTTCATTGTTAAATGCATTTGGTCATTGTATGATATATTGTAAGATTTATACTGTAACTGTTAATTCATAATTTTCGGAATACTTCAATTGTCTTAGGTTGTACTTTGTTTATGTTTTATTGTGATATGTAAATGACTGTTGAGACACACGGAATAAAGACTGGCCACTAATAGATGCTTCTCTTGGTTGTTTTAAGGTGTGCGGTCCCTTGCTAATTCCCCGACAGCTAATTCTAGGAATTATAATTAGCCTTGACCAAACATTAACCTTTAAAGGTTATTATAGGTCATAAGGTTTATTATAAATGGTGGAGGAAATCCTAGATGACCGGCGCAACACCCAATAACTACAGACAGAAGCTGAGGGGCCAAGAGCCAAGGTCATTGTTGACCAGCCTGCTCAGTCCTGTTCCGGTCCTTCAGTCACCATCTTCACCCATCCTTGTGTCTCCAGCTGTCATCACCACAACAGCAGCAAATTCAACAACGCCTGCATCAACGTTGAGAGCAACTTCATTAATAACTTCATCATTGACCTCAAATATGTCAAGCATGCCACATGTAAAGCTTGTGGAGTACTCTGGAACTACAAATGGAAAGAATTGGTGGCAAGATTTTTTAAACTTTTCAAACTTTTACTCCTTTAATGATGATCGGAAATGCAAACTAATACCATTTTATCTTGAAGGAGCAGCTAAATTATGGTATCGGGAGCTCTCTGAGGAAGATCGAAATAACCTTGCCCGAATAAAGGCGTCATTCGACCAACGCTTCTCTTCTCCAGCTGCATTCGACGTCAGTGTTTTGCAGATGGCACAAACGAGTGACGAGACTGTCACCGGATATGTCACAAGAGTCCAGGCTGCTACAACACATCTTAATCTCCCTGCGTCTGTTGTCGTGGCAATAACAGTAAATGGTCTTCGTTCGGCAATACGACAGATTGTTTATAATAAGGAACCGACCACCTTACAGGAAGTAAGGCATCAGGCAGAGTTGGCAGAAAAGTCCTTGACGGCCAATTCAGCTGATGTCAATATGGCTGCAAAGGTGGACCAGCTCACCAACTTGGTTGCCACCTTGATCACCAAGACAACGCCCCCTACCGTGCAGGCTGCTGCTATCCCATCATCCAGCGGACAGCAAGACCATCACAACAGACCTCCGATGCAGAGATATAGACCGCATAGACAACAGCAACAACAGTTGCCACCTCCAGACCAGCCACCACCACCGATGCCAGTACATCCAATGAACATGTCCACACAGCTGCCACGCCCTCCATTCCATCATCAACAGTACCCACACCCTCAACAGCAGTATCCACGACGACCACGACTACCAGTGCCACCTCACCTCCAACAAAAGTGTCATGGCTGTGGTATGTATTGCTCGAATCGTTATGCATGCCCACACTACAACACAGTTTGTACTTATTGCAATAAGATAGGACACCATTTTAGCGTCTGCCTCAGTGCTTACTATTCACAGAACAAAGCACCTATGCAATAGGGACTCGCGCCTGATTCTCAGATTTCTGAGGTCAGGCATGAGAACCCTGTGGTCTCACTTGTGGCTCCTTTGGTCAAGAACACTGTTCTGATAAAGGTGAAGCAAGCAAAAACACCAGCTCTTGTTGACACAGGTGCATCCATCAGCTGTGTCAGCATGCGCTTCTTACACAAGGCAGGATACACTAAGGAACAGTTATCTAAATCCCATCTTAGTCAAATAACAGGTGTAGGAGGTGAAATTCATTCAGTATTAGGCTCTCTTTCACTTGATATTAATGTTGGCAATGTTCTCCTGTCCCAAACCTTTCATGTTCTTTCCTCTCTCCATCACTCTCTCATCCTAGGCATGGACTTTTTAGAAGATAACAAAGCTACTGTCTGTCTGTCTTCTAAATGTCTTTACATTCATGAAGGTCTAATCACTGTTGCTTTGGTTGAATCTAATGCAGGTTATGCTAGGTGTAAACATCAAGTTGCTATTCCCGCCAAACACCAGGTAGATGTTCCTGTTCTTATCTCTAGGAATAGACGAGGTGCTATCCTTCTGCTTGAGCCTGTACCCGAACTTTCCAAAACAAAACTTCAAGGTGCTAGATGTCTTGTAAGGAATTCTAAAAAGGCTGTGTACATGAGACTTTTAAATCCAACAGATAAAGATGTCCACTTAAACACTAAAAGAGTACTTGCAACCACTTCAGAAATTGACATTTCCTCCATATCCGTTCTCTCAGACATTCCCGACACCGACCCTAGGCTCTCCACCTCCAACTTGTCAAAAGATTTTAATGCATACTCAGGTCATTCATCCAACCAACACTCAGGTCTTTCACCAAACCAATACTCTGGTTATTCGTCAAACACACCCTCATGTCATTCATTCAACCCACACTTAGGTCACTCATTTAATCAAAGTTGTTCATCCATCATGTCACATCAGGTCAGTGCAACTTCATCTGATCACCCTAAAGGCATCTCATCACTATCACATACTTCAAAGTTAGGTCACACTCTTTCTCAACCCCACACTCAGGTTACTCACACCAACTTAGGATCATCTCATGCCTCTGTTCACCCATCACAAAACCAGAAGCCCCCATGCTCATCTGATATATCTTTTGATTTAAGTGAGTCTGATCTTTCCTCTGAACAAAAGCAAACTCTCTTATCCTTTTTAAATTCTCAAAGATCTGCCTTTGCCGAAAACTGGTCGGAACTAGGTACAACCCACTTGCATCAACACAAAATAGAAACAGGTGATGCTAGACCAGTAAGACTTCCCTTCTATCGCCAAAGTGCTGAAATCAGAAAAGAATGTTCAAAACAAATAGAGGAAATGTTAGAAGCAAACATTATCTCCCCTAGTTCTTCTGAATGGCATTCCCCGGTGGTTATGGTAAAGAAAAGGGACAACACCTATCGCTTTGCGGTCGACTACAGACGTTTGAATGCTGTTACAAAACCCATTTTCTTCCCTCTCATTCGTTTTGAAGATGTCATAGATACAGTTGGCGAAAGTCAGGCCAAATTCTTTAGTGTTCTGGATTGTGCTAGTGGGTTTTGGCAGATTCCCCTTCATTCGGACACTAAACACAAATCAGCGTTCATAACTCCTGATGGTGTATTTGAGTGGAATCGCCTCCCTTTTGGCCTGAAAAATGCTCCCATGGCATTCCAAAGCACAATATCTGAAGCCTTAAAAGAAATGAATTGGAAATACATTTTGATTTATGTGGATGATGTGATAGTATTTTCTAAAACTTTCTCTGAACATTTGACCCATTTGAAATGTGTATTCCAAAAGATCAGACAAGCAGGACTTACTCTTAAAGCTAGTAAATGCAAGTTTGCTGCCAAAGAAGTTCAGTATTTAGGTCACATTTTTGACAAAGATGGAATCAAAGTAGATCAATCCAAAATTGAAGCAGTCAATAAAATTCCCCAACCAAAGAATGTACATGCTGTTAGACACTTTTTAGGCTTAGCCAGTTACTACAGAAAATTTGTCCCAAACTTTTCAGGAATTGCCTCACCACTGTATGATCTTCTCAAAAAAGACACCCCCTTCATTTGGTCTGACAGAGCTGAACAGGCATTCACAACACTTAAGCAAAAGCTAACATCATCTCCAGTTCTTGCTTATCCTGATTCCTCTCGTCCATTCATTCTCACCACTGATGCATCAAATACTTCCATAGGGTACATCTTAGGTCAAAAGGACTCTGAGGGACGTGAACATGTAATATGCTATGGAGGTAGATCTTTACATCAGGCGGAAAGAAAATGGGGTGTCACACACTTAGAATGCCTGGCAGTTGTAGAAGGAATTAGACACTTTAGAGTATATTTGGCATCAAAGAAATTTCAGGTGTACACAGATCACAAAGCTTTGACCTGGCTCCATAAGTTCAAAGAAGATGCAGGACGTCTAGGTAGATGGTCGCTTTTGCTTCAAGGCTATGATTTTGAAGTTATACACCGCCCAGGAAAATCAAATGCAAATGCTGATGCTATATCTCGTACTCAGTATCCTGAACCCAAAACGCTTCCGGTTACTGATGACATACCATCCCCTCCCCTGCCCTCTCATGTTCACACAAATGTTACAGCTATCACATGCACTCCTTCCTTGATCTCCAAACTACAAACATGCCAGTCTACCCAATCACAAACATCCAAACTTCCTACTGATGTTCACAAAAATAGGCTTTCTCCCTCTCCTGACGCATCGAACTCCATCACAAACACCCCAGCCCACTCTCCATCCTTGGTGCCGATTGTTGACGATTCTGTCTCCCTAGCTGTTGATTTTGTGTATGTGAATGAACCACAAACTACCAGTCCATCAGTCTCTGCAGTATCCTCTACGTTCGATTTTGAGCAACTAGATGTCAAACAATACAATTCCCCAGATCTACAGCCTATTATTGATTTCCTTAAAAAAGGTGAAATCCCAGAATCTTACAGTGAATCTCAGGTCAAAGGTCTTAGAGGTCGTGCCCAGGAATATGATGTCTGTGATGGAATCCTTTATCATTTTCATCAATCAAAGTTTAGAGGATCCAAAAACAATCGCCCCTCAGTTATTACTCAGCTTGTTGTGCCTCTTCCTCTCCGCAAAGATCTTCTTTATGCCTATCATGACTCAAAAGTAGGTGGTTGTCATCTTGGTAGGGACTCAACAAGACAAACCCTCTTAGCCAAATATTACTGGCCGGGCATGTATCAGGATATTGAAGACTACATAAAATCTTGTGATATCTGTCAGCGATCTAAGCGTCAGATCAATGCCAAGCCAGCTCCAATGGTCCCAATGCCAATTGCAGACACCTTTTCCCGCCTTCACATTGACATCTTAGGTCCCCTCCCAGAAACCAAGGCAGGCTACAAATATGTTCTATTGATTGTTGATTCTTTCACACGTTGGACAGAAGGTTTCCCTATGCGTACCCAGGAAGCCAGTGAGGTTGCTACGATCCTTTTCAATGAAGTGATTACTCGGTTTGGTGCGCCTCGCACTCTTCTCTCTGACAGAGGTAGGCAGTTCACATCAAAGCTTGTTAATGCACTCTGTGAGCTTCTTGATATCAAGCATCACTATACATCAAGTTACCACCCTCAGACTAATGGCATGTGCGAGAGAAGGAACAGCACTATTGAGCAAGCACTCAGAGCATATGTTGAACGTGATCAATCAAATTGGGCAGATCTCATCCCCTGTATCATGATGTCAATGCGTTCAACTCCATGTCATTCCACTGGCTATACACCTCACTTTCTCATGTTTGGTAGGGAAATGCATCTTCCAATAGATATAAGCCTACTTCCAAAGCCCACTGTAGGGAAAACTGCGGAGAAACACCTTAACACAGTCTTAGAAAATCTCAAAGTTGCCAAATCCATAGCCAAAGGCAACATGCAGATTAGTCAGAAAATCAATAAAGAACGTACAGATTTGAAAGCTAAGGTTCCATCCTTCTCAGTTGGTGACAAGGTCCTCTTAACTGACCCGACAGTCCCAAAAGGTCTCTCGTCCAAATTGTCAAGCAAATGGGCAGGTCCCTTCACAATCATTGCTTTAGGTCCAAATCACACATTCAAACTTCAACATTCACAGTCGGCCAAAGTCCACAAATCCCTTGTTCATGCTAACAGGTTGAAAACATACACCGAGAGAACTGAAAATCCAACCAATGCACAAGATCCTGATGAAGAGCAAGTGACTAGATGTCCATCCCCAGCTCCTCGACCAACACACAACCCTGAAGATGTCACGCTCCCAGTACCCCCACAATCAAACATCCCTGATTCTGACACCCCAAATTCTTTACCCACTCCCTCTACATCTCAGGCACCTGACGTTGACATTCAGCAAAGTCAAACATTTCCTGTTGATAGCATCCTTCGCTGCAAAATGATGAGAGGTAGGAAACAGTATCAGGTCAAATGGACGGGATATTCCAAAACCACCTGGGAACCTGCATCTAATCTCAGTCCTCATCTTCTCAAACACTTCCATAAACACAAGACACATTCTGGACGTGCACGCAAACACAAACCTAGGTTTTTCAAGTAGTTCAAGACCTATCTTATCTCCTCAGTCTCTTAAAGATATTTCATTTGGTTCCTTGGATAATGTTGACCAACCCCTCTACAGTAACATAGTTTCTGTATATTATAAGTGCTAGGATTTGCATATGTTACTGCAGGACATTTTGCATCTCTAGGTCATCATATCTTATTGGTTTCCATTGTTTTCGTTTCTCTAAGGGTCTGCATGGAGTCTGATGTTACTTTGGCTACTGACTGTTTTCGCTCACCCTATCACGTGTTCGAGTCCAATCCAACGTCTTAATTATGGAGTCATCTACCAGCCAACCTCCAAAGTTCACTTTGCGACAGAGTTTTGGGTCCACACCTATGAGGTCAAGCTCCCAACAGTTCCAAGTATTCCAACAATGGGCGGCTGTCACCAAGGCAACAGCATTTGTCCACTCCTCAATCAATTTCAAATGCATTTGAATGTTGTCAAAACGAAGTGTGTTACTCAACTTAATGCAACACGTCAACAAATCATGAAGCTCATTCCTGAGTCCAATCGTCCTTCCTCTTCTCGCTCCAAACGAGCAATTTTAAGCTTTGTTGGTTCATTGTCTAAGACATTATTTGGAACAGCAACTACAAATGATGTGAACATACTTGCTCAACACATAAATGCCCTCACAAAACATGACATTAGTCTCACAAACACCCTCAAACAACACTCTGCCCATATGTCATCTTTCATGAAAGTTGTAGATAGTCGCTTCAAAAATGCTGTAAAAGGTGTTAAGGCAAACCATGATGCCATTCAGTATACTGCCCTTGCTTTAGAGAAAAATGTTCAGTCTATTCAGTCATCTCTTGTCACATTGACATCTCTTTTAATTGACCAGATTCAACAGGCGTATGTTGTAGAACATCAACTTGAAGAACTTAAGTTAGGTATTCACGATTTAGCTAAACATAAATTGTCACCACTTCTAATCCCTCCAGAGATCTTACAACAGACTGTACATCACATTTCAAATCTTCTCTCTCAAAAGTATCCCAGCTTCAACATTCTGCAAACAACTCCCAACTATTATTATGCCAATGCTAAATTTATCTTTACCCGTGCAAAATCCCATGTTTATATATCAGTAAAATTCCCATTGTCCTCCATGACCCAGCCATATCAACTATACAAAGTGATATCCCTGCCCTTACCCATCAATGACACTTCCTCTCATACCACACAACTTTTAGATATTCCGGATGTTATTGCAATCTCACAAGACCATCAACACTATGCTGAACTTTCAAGTTCTACTATAGGCTCTTGCTCTGGTGATAACTTATTACTTCAGTGTCCCTTTCGCATTGCTGTCCATTCTACAACCATGCCTTCATGTGCTCTTGCCTTGTTCCAAAACATCAAACCTTCTGTAAAGGCTCTCTGTGATTTTCGTTATATTACCAGACCCCAGCCTCCCCAGATATTAATGATAGATGGCTCTCATGTTCTCGTCTACAGGATTCCCTTTCTAAAGCTCGCTTGTAAAGGTGGGCACCGTATAGTTACTGGTTGTTCCTTTTGTGTCATAGAAATTCCTTGTTACTGTTCGTTATCAACTGAAGCATTCTTCTACCCAGCTGCCTTTTCATCTTGTAATAATTCTTCAGGGGACATGTCTAAACTTTTTCCGGTCAATCTAGCTTTACTTCAACATTTCTTTGATTCCTCTGCTCTCTCAACAATCACTGGAGATACAACATTTCAGAAAGCTCTAAATTTTTCTATTCCAAACTTTAACATATATTCACATGAGATGTCTGATGTTTTAGCAAACGACAATAAAGCCCATCTTAGTCTCAAACGTGTTGCAGAGAGAGCCAAGAAAGATGAAACTATTTTTCAAACAATAGCAGAACCTCTCCTTGATGGAACAATTTCTGTTGAATCATCATGGCTGGATACAAATTTTCTTATTGCCATTACTGCCAGTACTATCTCTGGTATAACATTTGTTTTGGCCCTCTGGATGTTCTTCAAAATTCGTACCCTTTCTGCTGCACTTATGTTGGTCACACGTGCTGTCCCAGTTAAAGCCGTGTTACCTCCAGATCTCAGTTATATTGCCGCAACTACTCCTAGTCCAAGTTTATCGAGCTTTGTGCTAAGGGATCTGGCGGACTATCATGTGTCTATCCTTTTAGGGTTTCTCACTGTAGCTGTTGCTTCTGTATTGCTCCTACTGTATCGCCGACGCTCTACTTCTCAGAATGGTCTCTTGTTAGAACTCACTACAGGTCCTGATTGTGCTACTGTCCCAGTTATGTCCCTGACTCTTTGCCCTTCTTATTGGAATATTCAGCCACCTTACACTATTGACAACCTTCGAATCTCTGGTTATTTCTTCCCCACTCTCTCTGTGAATTGGCCAGGTTTCACTGTTACGAACAAGCTGACTACAACTTCCATTGTTATCCCTAATAAAATAAGAATTTCCTTTCTAAATGCCCGTAAACTCCATAAGATATTAACACAACCTTTTAGTGCATACATTCTTCAAGTCCACAACAGTTTTTATCAAGTCATTGATCAACCAAACATGTTGCAGTTAATTTAGTGTGTGGGCATTGCATTTGAGCAATACATTATATAGTACATCATGTAACCATTTATGAATTTGATGTTTGATCTGTCTGTTTTTGCATTCATTTCTTTGTCTTATTACTTATGTTTTGTATAATTGTATAATGTTCTCAAATTAAAAGCTTTTGAGGACAAAAGCTCCACGACGCCCAGGGGTATGTCATAGTCCCAAAATACATCATATTTTCTTCTATTTTTTGTAAATAATTTTGACTTTATAAAATAAGACTAAACATCATATTTTGGGTATGTTACTTAATAATTTGTGTACTACAATTAACTATCAGTCGGTTTTTGAATACACCGGCCTTCATTCACAAGGTTGGGTTGATAAGCACTATGTATTAAGCGTTAAGACTACATTGTGTAGTCGAAAGGCATTATGTATTAAGCGTTAAGCCTACATGCATGTTCCGTCCAAAGTTATTATCAGTCGGTGTTGATATACGCCTGCCTTCATTCCCAAGATTTAGTCTATAAGCGTTATGAGCTAATTGTTAAGACTACATGTGTGTAGTCGAACGGCATTATGTATTAAGCGTTAAGACTACATGCATGTTCTGTCCAAAGTTATTATCAGTCGTTGTTGATATACGCCTGCCTTCATTCCCAAGATTTAGTCTATAAGCGTTAGGAGCTAATCGTTAAGACTACATGTCCAGCGTGAGAAGTAAACATTATTCTATGATAACGCGCTCTCCAAGAAAACTTATGTAATTTTAGTAATTTCTGCATACTCATGTCCTTCAAAACTGAGAGGTAATCTCTGAAATTCAGATAGTCAGCATGTTAGATTAGCAACATTGTGTAGATATTGTTTAAGTAAGTGATAATTGAAAATGCGACCGTATCATGACCTAAGAGCATCAGTGGTATAAATAACGGCCTCTATTCCGGGTACCTCACTGTTGAGACACACGGAATAAAGACTGGCCACTAATAGATGCTTCTCTTGGTTGTTTTAAGGTAAGATGTGTTCACTTCATGTATATTGTATGTTCTTAAACTATATTCCTATTTTTCCTGTTTTCTATTGCATTCTACATTCTCAGTTGGTTTGAATATAATCAACATTTTAAATTAGGCAATAATGACTAAGGTAACCAGTAAAGTTAGTATTATAGTAAGGTTAGATCATGTAGCACGAAAAACAATCTAACAATATAGTGTATATTAAAATAGTATAAAATATAATATGATAACGTTTTTAGACATTGGTTCAGCAAATTTATATTCCGCCGGGCTCGTGGAAGCAAAGTAATTCCTGTGCATCTGTTGTCAGTTGTATATTTTATTGAATGTTTGCAATTGAAGTGTGCATGTATGTAAATGAATGCATCTTTAAATGATTACTGTGTGTGTTCCATTCAAATGATTCAAACTACCCTTGATGTAATTAATGTTAAAACAATGTACTTATTGAGCTAGGCAACTATACTGTACACGCAAAACCCATGAGCGCACATAACACTTGTTGTTTAATTCAGCTGCTCATGTATTGCTATATCTTCAGTATTATTAAGCTCTATTTATTTCTACGTTGTACACATTCAATGACATGCCTTCGGGCATATAACTTTTTGTTATTAACGGTAGTTTAGATATAAAACATGTGGCCATATTATTTAATTAGCAGATTGAAATCTTATTAATATTTGTATATTCTATTATTCGGTTTAAGTTGTATTCTGTAAGGTTGTATTGAAGTAAAGTTCATCTTTACGTTGCACATAAACATTAAAAGATCATGTAAGGTTATTTTAGTAATGGGTGAGATATTTGTTAATAATTCTATATTCTTATTATTCGGTTTAAGTTGTATTCTGTAAGGTTAGGTCATCTTTACGTTTCGCATAAACATTAACAGATCATGTAAGATTATTTTAGTAATGGGTGAGATATTTATTAATATTTCTATATTCTTATTATTCGGTTTAAGTTGTATTCTGTAAGGTTAGGTCATCTTTACGTTTCGCATAAACATTAAAAGATCATGTAAGATTATTTTAGTAATGGGTGAGATATTTGTTAATAATTCTATATTCTTATTATTCGGTTTAAGTTGTATTCTGTAAGGTTAGGTCATCTTTACGTTTCGCATAAACATTAAAAGATCATGTAAGATTATTTTAGTAATGGGTGAGATATTTATTAATATTTGAATATTCTTATTAATTGGTTTAAGTTGTATTCTGTAAGGTTGTATTGAAGTAAAGCTCATCTTTACGTTTCGAATAAACATTAAAAGATCATGTGAGGTTATTTCAGTTATTGTTTACACATGTAGTATGTGTCTTACCGAAGAGTTATCCTGTTTATCTAAAATACATTGTGCTTAATTGCGCTATATCACGTGTATTACATTTCCAACCAGTTGTAAAGTGTCTTCGTTTCATTGTTAAATGCATTTGGTCATTGTATGATATATTGTAAGATTTATACTGTAACTGTTAATTCATAATTTTCGGAATACTTCAATTGTCTTAGGTTGTACTTTGTTTATGTTTTATTGTGATATGTAAATGACTGTTGAGACACACGGAATAAAGACTGGCCACTAATAGATGCTTCTCTTGGTTGTTTTAAGGTGTGCGGTCCCTTGCTAATTCCCCGACAGCTAATTCTAGGAATTATAATTAGCCTTGACCAAACATTAACCTTTAAAGGTTATTATAGGTCATAAGGTTTATTATAGTTGTATGTAAGGGCTTTGATTTTGTTCCAATGGATGCTGTGGCTGGGGTTGTTACAGATGTGGTCTGATAGCGCTGACTTAGAGTCAAAATTGGAAACTGAGCTTTGATGTTCTTTCATTCGGGTTTTGAGGGGCCTTGATGTTTCACCAATGTAAGATTGTCCACAATTACAGAGAAAGTGGTACACTGCTCCTGATGGTTCTTGCTGTTGACTGGATGGTAATTTCCTGTGGCTTTGATGGTGTTCTGTATGATGTTACTTCTCTTGAAAACTACATCAATGTTGGCCTGTTTCTTTAAGAGTCTCTGGGTTTTCTTGGTGATGCTCCGTATTGTCTGTTGCACTAGCTGTTCGGGGTAGTGGTTGTACCGTGTTTAAACTTGTTTGGGATGATTTAGTTGAGTAGTAAGATGTTGCTTGGTAGAACAGATATTGTGAGCTCGTCCTGTTTAACAATTGACTTTTACAACTAGGGTTCACAAAAAGCTAATGATCAACTGGCTTCTGCTTGAACTATACACAAAGAAAATAAGTTAAGCACCCCCTTTATAATTTACAATGACTGGTTCTACGAGCTTTTTCAATGAAACACCGATAACACAACCTCGGAAAAATGAATGTGGTTTGCAAAAAATGAGAAACATATCCTGTTTTGAGATTTTAGCCATGATTCTATCAAAACCTCAGAGGTATATTTTTAATTTGTGCCAAAGAAAAGTAGCCACAATAAGTATGGTACATGTACATAGGTCGGGTGGCGAGTGGATGGCTGCCAAAATATGGCACAACAACTGTTTGCAGGTATTTTCCTATCACAATTGAGGTTTCCATGGATGGTGACAAAATCCAGCACGCGGTTGCAGGTCTTAGGTTTCTGGGTGTGTAGGTCGTATCATCTTCACGAGGCAAGAGAGTTAACTGACTTTAAAAGTCGAGTTTCCACCCTAGTTCGGCAAGGGTCGAAACTGGACTTTTATAGTCAGTTAACTCACTTGCCTCAGGAAGATAAGGCCATATCTGTATGCCTCCAAACCTATATTGGCAACCCGTGGCGTGGAGCAGGAACCTGCTCACATCGGACCAATGGACTCTTCGCCGAGTCCTCAGATCCGAAGCTCTCCTGGCCAAACACCATGCTAAACAAATTCTCCGATGATGATCGGCAAGGGAGGGACGCTTGATTACCCTCCTGGACATCATACCCACCGATGTCAGTCGATACCTAACTGTTCTGGTTGACATTCGTCAACCATTGGCTCTTCAGAACAGGAGATGTTGCAAAAGGTTGACGACGTATAAGCCGAAGCAGGGCCATGTCCCTACGCCTTGACGTCATGCGAGGTCTTCCTGACCGTGGGAAGTCCCGTACAACATTGGTTTGGTCGCATTTTCGTACCCTAGTTCACGTCTTGTCAAATGCATATTAACAATACGCCATCTTTGTGCCTCTGATAGCCTTCCTCGTGCCATGTTTACAGATAATGCATCAACAATGCAAGACAGTGACATTAAATACCCACAATTGCCTTGTACAGGTACTGCATATTGAAAAATGCATGGGTGGTATGCAGCATGCGTATGTCGTGATGCGATGTGATGTCACTATCATTTCGACGGAACACAATTCTTGACATATTCATCACGAAATTTGCGAAAGCGGATAATTCAGTATATTTCCTCGGGTTCTTAACTTTTTTCTTGGTATATACATATACCTACCAATCCACATGTGGCACAGTGAATTTTGGGACTAGCGCAGGTCTCAAATGACATATGGCAGCTGAGACAACTGTCCGTGACGTCCTCACTCATTTCCCGGGGAGACCACTTGCCAAGGAATATGTTGGGCATCTGTGAAGGATTCAGAATAGACACAGTTGTTTATTCCCAGCATCAACAGACCCTCAATCTAACACCTCCACTTCCCATAAAATAATGAAGCACTAACAGACGCTCCATCTAACACCTCCACTCCCCATAAAATAATGAAGCACTAACAGACTCTCCATCTAACACCTCCACTCCCCATAAAATAATGAAGCACTAACAGACTCTCAATCTAACACCTCCACTCCCCATAAAATAATGAAGCACTAACAGACTCTCCATCTAACACCTCCACTCCCCATAATATAATGAAGCACCAACAGACTTTCCTTCTAACACCTCCACTCCCCATAAAATAATGAAGCACTAACAGACTCCCTCTAACAGCTCCAATCCCAATAACTACACCTAGCACTTCAACAGTCCCCCGAATTGTAGACAACAATGCCAATGACTGCATGTAGTAGCTACATTCCCTCCAACTATTACAATTGGGCGGTCGGGTAGGCTAGTGGTTAAAACGTTCGCTCGTCACGCCGAAGACCCGGGTTCAATTCCCGACATGGGTACAATGTATGAAGCTCATTTCCGGTGTTCCCTGCCGTGATATTGCTGGTATATTCAGAAAAGCGGCGTAAAACCACACTCACTCTAACTATTACCATCATTGCTTTTGTCTGAATGCAGTACCGCCACTTGTGTACACCATTGTTGTTATTTACATTCACTTGAATGGCAAAATATATCTAACGGAAACTGCTTTATCTATTTAAAGTTGAAAAAAAGAATTATTCTGAAATTAAATAATGCATCTTTCAACAGAGAATAATAAAGACATCTCCTCAACTTAAAGGTCGTGATTCACAATTTAGATGCGTGTTTGTTGGGAGCATAATCCTCACACACGTGTTGCGGAATGTGAACAGCACATAATGATTGTATGGCAATCTGTGCTCTTAACAAACTTTCGTTTAACTCTAAATAACGCTAAGGCAATACCACGGCTTGCTGAAAATCAGCGTCTACGCGCCGTGGGTATGCTGCAGACAGGAGTGGCGCAACACGAAGCTGCCAGACATTTTAATGTTTATCGAAACACAATATCATCTCTTTGGAGACTTTATCTACAACAGGGCAACACTCATTACTTGCCACTTGACAACACGTCAACAAGATCATATTCAATTGGTGCATCTACGGAATTGATACCAAACTGCCACATTAACAGCTAGGACCTAGGTTGAGACCAATAAGCGGCAGAACCCAACCGGTTGAAGGAGCAAAACTTCCGGCCCCGACGTCCAGCGATACGCCCTTTCTGCTTCCATGTCAACGTCAAGCACGCCTGGCTTGGTGTAGACAGCATCTGTTGTTCAGAAGACAGACACTGGGACAGTATACTGTTCTCGTATGATTCCAGGTTTTCATCTGGTCAGCTCTAATGGTCGTGCAAGTGTCTACAGGCGTCCAGGATGTTTTGGCGACGATTGCTTCACGCAACGTTGTCAATTTGGGGAGGAAGTGTAATGGTATGGGAAGGCTCATGGGCGAACACAAGTAATTATTTTAATTGCAATTTTAATGGTGAACTCTCCCGTTACGATATCGTTCGAGATCATGTTCTACCCTTTGTGTAAATGCAGGGACGTCGCGTTGTAGCAGGATAACGCCCGTCCACACGTTGCGCGTGTTCTAACACTTTTTAGGCAGCATAACATTGCTTTACTGTCATGGCCGGCTGTTTCTCTAGACGTCTACCAGTTAAAACATATCTGGGATGAGATAGACGGACACCTACGACAAGACCAGAACCAGCCGGTAACGCCAGCTCATTTGCATTGGGTCAATATTTGGTTGACATTTAGAGCAACATTCCCCAGGCTAATTTGAATCATCTGGTGTCTTATATGTACCGCCGCTGCCTTGCCTATATCAAAGCAAATGGTGGTCACATCCGATATTGTCATTTTAATTGAATTGTCACACCACCCCTCTTTTAGGGCGTGTCGCTCCGTCTCCTGTTACCAGGTATGGGGTTCGTCCATATATTTGTGATGATAAAACATTGATCAGACGAATGACCAAATATTGTGTTGCTATTTTCAATAACATAACATTAAACACCATTTTATATGAAGCACATTTACATTTTACATTCTGAGAACAATGAATCAAGCCTACCCTGCTGTATGTATACGTATCTTCGTAATTGCCATACCGATTTGTCACTGAAGTAGTAAGTGCCACCTCTGCCCTCCTCTGCATTGCCTTGTCCACCAACTTCTGAATTTCCTGCATCAGCGACATTGAAAGTGAAACTAAAACAATGTTTGTAACATGATGTCAACAGCAGCAGCTAAAACGTAACTTCCTTGACATTTTGCCTGAAGCAAGCACAAATGTATGGGAAATGTTATAACATGCGCTCATAAGCACGACCAGCTAGGCCATGGTACAATGATTGGAACTAACAACAATGGATTGATAACAGGATTTAATAATAAAAAAATACAACTGTTGTCAAAACCTCAGTCGGCTGAAAACAGTGCAAACGTAAGGTCCCAAACACAACTATCATAACCGTACCAAATACATTGAATAACCATAATTCCTTCGAATACCCTACGTTTTATTACATCATAGCCATAAATTCCCTATTTGGGCTATCATCACACTATAAAATCCTTTAGGTTTTCAACAGACGTCCTGTTCACTGTCAGCTATTTACCATAGTCTTGGGGTACCCCTTACACTTCCTGTTTTTTTGCGTAAGCGCGGGACGGGAATACCTCATTTCTTTCTTCTGTGTGCTGAAGGAAACATCAACATTTTTTATTATGTTCCAACACATTTTTTGTTTGCGTAATCACACTGCAACTTCGAAGATCATATATCAAGACTGACAGAGGCACTGACACTAGCAGTACCTACACGGGGAGTATAGAAGATCGAC
Source organism: Haliotis rufescens (assembly GCF_023055435.1). NCBI lineage: Eukaryota > Metazoa > Mollusca > Gastropoda > Lepetellida > Haliotidae > Haliotis > Haliotis rufescens. Next base: position 9,854,844 of record NW_025964372.1, read on the forward strand.
AGCTCATGTAGTGAGTTGAGCGTATTATGGGGAACGAAATCTCCCCCACCATCGTCGTCTGGAGTTTGCGCGGGGTGCGGTCTCGATCAAGTCATCGAGGACCGTCATCCTATGTGCAATAAGTGCAGCCATATCGAGTGCACTCCTGGAGTGAGATGTTCATTTGGCACCCAACTCCAGGTTGCATGGAACTTCTCCAAATCAAAGTTGTCAAAGGAGACCAGATCGTCAACTAATTCATCGTCTACTAAATCACAGTTTAACCTGATCAGTGATGATGGAGTGTCGCTCGATTCGGCACAGCCACCGACAGGTACTGCGGCAACAAGAAGATGACACAAGGGCCTCTGTCTCACCCGATCCCTACTCTTTCTTCTAACCCAGATCAATTCTCCAAATCCATGCAGGCGTCCAACACCACGTTTATGACAGCTGTTTGACCAACGAATTGCTTCCATGTCGCACGAGATATCGGAACTTAAAACGGTTACCTTTCGGGTAGATAATAGATCTCGTTCATCCCACCAGTCCAAGGGACAAAGACAATGTCATTTGAGGGGATGTCAATGTCCATACCTATACCTTGACAGTTTGAGACATAATGCGAGATCCCGTACGTATGTGTATACTGGCTATAATGTAATAGAGGTAGGGTATTCGAAGGAATTATCAAACAACAGTTAACCATGTGTATAATTCTAAGAAAACTACCTCTATTACATCAGGAAGTAGTCCCCCTCACTCCCTAATTTATCTGCATCCAAGGTGTTGGTTATTGAAAAGAAGTGAGGTATTCCCGTCCCGGCTGCAGTGGCGGCCATATTGAAAATCTGATTCCAACATCTTGAAAAAATAGGGTGTCATCCTGGTGGAAACAATCATGTTAAATTTCAGCTTCATTGGACGCACGACGGAAGACGGACATATGGATAAACATATGAGCAAATAGAAAAGCCATAAACGCTGCCCTCACATTGCTGGTAACAAGGTCTACGACATGTATACCACCTGGAGATAACAAGAATATATGGGACACGTTATCACTATAGCAGATAACGATATAGTCTTGTCATGTTATGATGACCACAGCTAACAGGAATGTCAACTAAAATAATATGGCAGCAAATACTAAAAAGACTTAACATAACAACAGTATTTTAGAACATGAATGTCTGGGGCATACTATATGACAGGAACTGGCAAGAATGTCTAGGGCATAGTGTATGGCAGGAACTTACAAGAGGTCGAGGGCATAATCTATGACAGGAGCAAGAATATCTAGGACACAGTAGATGGCATACGGTAACAAGAATGGCTACGACACAGTAAAAAGCATACGGTAACAAGAATGTCTAGGACACAGGAAATGGCATACGGTAAGAAGAATGTCTAGGACACAGTAAATGGCACACGGTAACAAGAATGTCTAGGACACAGTCAACGGCACACGGTAACAAGAATGTCTAGGACACAGGAAATGGCATACGGTAACAAGAATATCAAGGAGACTGTGTGACCGCATGTAACAATAATGTCAAGGACGTAAATAATAACGATTGGAGATAACAATAATGTGTGAGACAAGGTATAATGACTGAAGACGAATAGCTGTGACATGTTTCTATGGCAGGAGCTAACAAGAATAATTCGAACATGGTATAATGTCAAGAAATAAATAAGAATGTCTTCGACATGATAAAATGACAACAGCTTAGATGAAATGTGGCGACAGGAGCTGCAAGGAATGTTTAACTGACATATTGTGATTGGTTTGATCAGCAAGACCAACCATACATCCTACTTAATCCTGCACCATCCTGCTCTGATGATGCTACATATGCGGGAGTTTCAATTGTTTACTGACCTGACCCCAGCACACCCTCTTGCCGTCTTGGTCCCTGAAGAGCAAGACACTACATGGGGTTACAGGGTTAAACACTTCCTCTCAGTATATGTCAGTCACCGTGGATGCGCACTGCAGATCATTACAAGCCGGAAGATAAGTATTATACATACTTTAGAATATTGGTAGTGTGTGTCAGAAGACAGCACTAGGTAACCACATATACACACTGTAGTTGCTCCAAAGGTAACAATGCGTGCACGCTGCAGTTCATGGTGTATCCCATAGAAGCCACCTATGTACATCGTAGTTCAGTGTTAGTCGGTAGGTAAGAATATATGTACATCGTAGTTCAGTGTTAGTCGGCAGGTAGCAGTGAGTGAGTGAGTGAGTGAGTTGGGTTTAAAAGTAACTGTTATAACGCGGCATGTCAGCTTAATGTTGGAGGAAAGCCCGAAGTGGTGCAGGTCTCAGACGTTTATCACTTCGGTGAAACCCACTAGCACGGGTAGGGTGCTGACAAACCTAGAAACATAATCGGGGCGAACCGGGATACGAACCCACAATCATAGGTTTCTGGCGTGCCCAGGGGACGCAACTCTGCACAGCGAATCGCGGCGCCTTAGACGACTGGGTCCCCCGTGCCCCCCGGTAGGTAACAATATATGTACATTGCAGTTCGGTGTTAGTCGGGTGGTAACACTATATTTGCATTTCAATGCAGGCAAGTAGTCAATTTTGCAACTATACGCAAAACTATATTTTAGTATAACTGGGGGTAGAGCAAACTTTATTTCTTCTTGCGAATAGAGTCTGCCCGGAGAGCAGAAGGTCGGTGGTTCGATCCCACAAAACATAAGACCAAAAGATGCTAAAAGTTGGTACTTGTTACCCTGCCTGGCGCTCTGCAATAATGTGTTGAAAAAATGACTGGTCGGTATTCTATGTCTGAGTGGGGTATCCACGTGAAACTGCGGCATGGTATCTATCTCATTGGACTAGCACTATAAAACTGGCATTTATACAAAATAGTACGGGCAGCCCCACACACATTATTGTTAATTCTTGCCATGTATATAGGCACACATTATTGGTCCTTGTTGGTCAGAAGGTAAGTATATCGGCACATTATTGATCCTTGTTGATCAGAAGGTAAGTATATAGACACACATTATTGATCCTTGTTGGTCAGAAGGTAAGTATATAGACACACATTATTGTTCATTGTTGGTCAGTAGGTAAGTATATCGGCACATTATTGATCCTTGTTGGTCAGAAGGTAAGTATATAGACACACTTTATTGATCCTTGTTGGTCAGAAGGTAAGTATGAGACACACATTATTGATCCTTGTTGGTCAGAACGTAAGTATATAGACACATTATTGTTCATTGTTGGTCAGAAGGTAAGTATATAGACACATTATTGTTCATTGTTGGTCAGAAGGTAAGTATATAGACACATTATTATTCATTGTTGGTCAGAAGGTAAGTATATAGACACATTATTGTTCATTGTTGGTCAGAAGGTAAGTATATAGACACATTATTGTTCATTGTTGGTCAGAAGGTAAGTATATAGACACACATTATTGATCCTTGTTGGTCAGAAGGTAAGTATATAGGCACACATTATTGATCCTTGTTGGTCAGAAGGTAAGTATATAGACACACATTATTGATCCTTGCTGGTCAGAAGGTAAGTAAATAGACACACATTATTGATCCTTGTTGGTCAGTAGGTAAGTATATAGACACACATTATTGATCCTTGTTGGTCAGTAGGTAAGTATATAGACACACATTATTGATCCTTGTTGGTCAGAAGGTAAGTAAATAGACACACATTATTGTTTATTGTTGGTCAGTAGGTAAGTATATAGACACACATTATTGATCCTTGTTGGTCAGTAGGTAAGTATATAGACACACATTATTGATCCTTGTTGGTCAGAAGGTAAGTATATAGACACACATTATTGATCCTTGTTGGTCAGAAGGTAAGTATATAGACACATTATTGTTCATTGTTGGTCAGAAGGTAAGTATATAGACACACATTATTGATCCTTGTTGGTCAGAAGGTAAGTATAAAGACATACAATATTGTTCATTGTCGGCAAGTATATAGACACACTATTGTTCATTGTGGCAAGTATGTAGACACATTATTGTTCATTTTTGGCAAGAATTTAGACACATTATCGTTCATTGTTTCTAAGTAGATAGCTATATAGATACATTATTGTTTATATGACACATTGTTTATTGTTGGCAAGTTAATAGACATATATTATTGTTTATTGTTGGCAAATATATAGACACATTATTGTTCATTGTTTGCAAGTAGATAAGTATATGGACACATTATTGTTCATTGTTGGTAAGTAAATAAGTATGTAGACACATTATTGTTCATTGCTGGCAAGTATATAGACATATTATTGTTTATTGTTTGCAAGTAGATAAGCATATAGACACATTATTGTTCAGTCTTAGTCAGTAGGTCAGAAAATAGACATACATTATTGTTCATAGAGTAAGTAAGTATATAGAGACATTATTGTTTATTGGTGGTTAGTAGATAAGTATGTTGACATATTGTTTATTGTTGGCAAGTGTATAGACACATAATGGTTCATAGTTGGTCAGTAGGTCGGGAAATAGGTGAGGTGAGATGGGGTTTAACGTCATATAGCGACGTGCTTGTACGTGTGTGTGTTTGTGTGGCTGCTTGTACTTGTCCGGACTGATGCCGATATATAGCGCTAGCTCCCTGAGATACCAAGCCGCAGTTTAACATGAATACCCCACTCAGACACAGTATACTGACTCCGAGCCGACCAGTCCTTGTTTTAACCCCTTAATGTCGAGCGCCAGACAGGGTAACAACAAGTCCCATCTTTGGTATGACGCGGTCAGGGATCGAACCCCGGACTTCCGCTCTCCGGGCGGACGCTCTACCACTAGGTCAGGAAATAGACATACGTTATTTTTCATTGTTGGTAAATATATAGAGACCTTATTGTGTATTGTTGGTTAGTAGGTAAGTATACAGACACATTATTATTCAATGTAGGTAAGTATATTCATTGTTGGCAAGTATATAGACATACATTATTATTCATTGTTGGCAAGCATATAGACACACTATCATTCATTGTTGGTAAGTAGATAAGTATGTAGACACATTGTTGTCCATTGTGGGTAAATATAGAGATACATTATGGTTGATTGTTGATAAGCAAATAGACACATTATCATTTATTGTTGTTCAGTAGGTAAGTATATTGACACACATTGTTGTTCATTGTTAGTAAGTATATAGACACATTATTGTTCATTGTTGGTCAGTAGGTAAGTATATTGACACACATTATTGTTCATTGTTAGTAAGTATGTAGATACATTATTGTTCATTGTTGGTCAGTAGGTAAGTATATTGACACACATTATTGTTCATTGTTAGTAAGTATATAGATACATTATTGTTCATTGTTGGTCAGTAGGTAAGTATATTGACACACATTATTGTTCATTGTTAGTAAGTATATAGATACATTATTGTTCATTGTTGGTCAGTAGATAAGTATATTGACACACATTATTATTCATTGTTAGTAAGTATATAGATACATTATTGTTCATTGTTGGTCAGTAGGTAAGTATATTGACACACATTATTGTTCATTGTTAGTAAGTATATAGATACATTATTGTTCATTGTTGGTCAGTAGGTAAGTATATTGACACACATTATTATTCATTGTTAGTAAGTATATAGATACATTAATGTTCATTGTTGGTCAGTAGGTAAGTATATTGACACACATTATTGTTCATTGTTAGTAAGTATATAGATACATTATTGTTCATTGTTGGTCAGTAGGTAAGTATATTGACACACATTATTGTTCATTGTTAGTAAGTATATAGATACATTATTGTTCATTGTTGGTCAGTAGGTAAGTATATTGACACACATTATTATTCATTGTTAGTAAGTATATAGATACATTATTGTTCATTGTTGGTCAGTAGGTAAGTATATTGACACACATTATTGTTCATTGTTAGTAAGTATATAGATACATTATTGTTCATTGTTGGTCAGTAGGTAAGTATATTGACACACATTATTATTCATTGTTAGTAAGTATATAGATACATTAATGTTCATTGTTGGTCAGTAGGTAAGTATATTGACACACATTATTGTTCATTGTAAGTAAGTATATAGACACATTAATGCTCATTGTTGGTCAGTAGGTGAGAATCTTCTCCCATAATGTTTGAGAGTACATACAGTTAGTAACTCACATCAACACACGTGTATTTTGAACATACTACTGAACAAAGTGTACGTTTAATATTTACACAATAAATAGCTTCACTGTTACAGAAAGATAACTGACTGCAAGTTCCACGAACGTACCTCTGTGACAACGATATTGATAAGGTTTACCCAGTTAAAAAGACTCGTGGCTTCCACAATACTAAATATACTTAAGAAATAAAGATGCTCTACCCCCATGTGTAATGTAATAAAGAATAGTTTTGCCCCGTACTTTTTAGTTAACGCACGAGTACAATGGCTGGCCGTGTTGCTGAGCTACGGATGAACGAGGATAATGTGCTGAACATGTTTCTGATATGAGGTGAACGAGAATACGTTGCTAAGCATGTGTCTAGCTATCATTAAGTGTGGATAATGTGCTGAGCATGTGTCTAGCTATCATTGAGTGTGGATAATGTGCTGAGCGTGTGTCTAGCTATCATTGAGTGTGGATAATGTGCTGAGCATGTGTCTAGCTATCATTGAGTGTGGATAATGTGCTGAGCGTGTGTCTAGCTATCATTGAGTGTGGATAATGTGCTGAGAATGTGTCTAGCTATCATTGAGTGTGGATAATGTGCTGAGCGTGTGTCTAGCTATCATTGAGTGTGGATAATGTGCTGAGCGTGTGTCTAGCTATCATTGAGTGTGGATTATGTGCTGAGCATGTGTCTAGCTATCATTGAGTGTGGATAATGTGCTGAGCGTGTGTCTAGCTATCATTGAGTGTGGATAATGTGTTGAGCGTGTGTCTAGCTATCACTGAGTGTGGATAATGTGCTGAGCATGTGTCTAGCTATCATTGAGTGTTGATACTGTGCTGAGCGTGTGTCTAGCTATCATTGAGTGTGCATAATGTGTTGAGCGTGTGTCTAGCTATCATTGAGTGGGGATAACGTGCTGAGCGTGTGTCTAGCTATCATTGAGTGTGGATAATGTGCTGAGCATGTGTCTAGCTATCATTGAGTGTTTATAATGTGTTGAGCGTGTGTCTAGCTTTTATTGAGTGTGGATAATGTGCTGAGCGTGTGTCTAGATATCATTGAGTGTGGATAATGTGTTGAGCGTGTGTCTAGCTATCATTGAGTGTGCATAATGTGTTGAGCGTGTGTCTAGCTATCCCTGAATGTGGATAATGTGCTGAGCGTGTGTCTAGCTATCATTGAGTGTGCATAATGTGTTGAGCGTGTGTCTAGCTATCATTGAGTGTGGATAATGTGTTGAGCGTGTGTCTAGCTATCATTGAGTGTGCATAATGTGTTGAGTGTGTGTCTAGCTATCATTGAGTGTGGATAATGTGCTGAGCGTGTGTCTAGCTATCATTGAGTGTGGATAATGTGCTGAGCATGTGTCTAGCTATCATTGAGTGTGGATAATGTGCTGAGCGTGTGTCTAGCTATCACTGAGTGTGGATAATGTGTTGAACGTGTGTCTAGCTATCATTGAGTGTGCATAATGTGTTGAGCGTGTGTCTAGCTATAATTGAGTGTGGATAATGTGCTGAGCGTGTGTCTAGCTATCATTGAGTGTGGATAATGTGCTGAGCGTGTGTCTAGCTATCACTGAGTGTGCATAATGTGTTGAGCGTGTGTCTAGCTATCATTGAGTGTGGATAATGTGCTGAGCGTGTGTCTAGCTATCATTGAGTGTGGATAATGTGCTGAGCATGTGTCTAGCTATCATTGAGTGTGGATAATGTGCTGAGCGTGTGTCTAGCTATCATTGAGTGTGGATAATGTGTTGAGCGTGTGTCTAGCTATCACTGAGTGTGGATAATGTGCAGAGCATGTGTCTAGCTATCATTGAGTGTTGATACTGTGCTGAGCGTGTGTCTAGCTATCATTGAGTGTGCATAATGTGTTGAGCGTGTGTCTAGCTATCATTGAGTGTGGATAACGTGCTGAGCGTGTGTCTAGTTATCATTGAGTGTGGATAATGTGCTGAGCATGTGTCTAGCTATCATTGAGTGTTTATAATGTGTTGAGCGTGTGTCTAGCTTTTATTGAGTGTGGATAATGTGCTGAGCGTGTGTCTAGATATCATTGAGTGTGGATAATGTGTTGAGCGTGTGTCTAGCTATCATTGAGTGTGCATAATGTGTTGAGCGTGTGTCTAGCTATCCCTGAATGTGGATAATGTGCTGAGCGTGTGTCTAGCTATCATTGAGTGTGCATAATGTGTTGAGCGTGTGTCTAGCTATCATTGAGTGTGGATAATGTGTTGAGCGTGTGTCTAGCTATCATTGAGTGTGCATAATGTGTTGAGTGTGTGTCTAGCTATCATTGAGTGTGGATAATGTGCTGAGCGTGTGTCTAGCTATCATTGAGTGTGGATAATGTGCTGAGCATGTGTCTAGCTATCATTGAGTGTGGATAATGTGCTGAGCGTGTGTCTAGCTATCACTGAGTGTGGATAATGTGTTGAACGTGTGTCTAGCTATCATTGAGTGTGCATAATGTGTTGAGCGTGTGTCTAGCTATAATTGAGTGTGGATAATGTGCTGAGCGTGTGTCTAGCTATCATTGAGTGTGGATAATGTGCTGAGCGTGTGTCTAGCTATCACTGAGTGTGCATAATGTGTTGAGCGTGTGTCTAGCTATCATTGAGTGTGGATAATGTGCTGAGCGTGTGTCTAGCTATCATTGAGTGTGGATAATGTGCTGAGCGTGTGTCTAGCTATCATTGAGTGTGGATAATGTGCTGAGCGTGTGTCTAGCTATCACTGAGTGTGGATAATGTGATGAGCGTGTGTTTAGCTATCATTGAGTGTGGATAATGTGCTGAGCATGTGTCTAGCTATCACTGAGTGTGGATAATGTGCTGAACGTGTGTCTAGCAATCATTGAGTGTGGATAATATGCTGAGCGTGTGTCTAGCTATCATTGAGTGTGGATAATGTGCTGAGCGTGTGTCTAGCTATCACTGAGTGTGGATAATGTGTTGAGCGTGTGTCTAGCTATTATTGAGTGTGGATAATGTCTTGAGCGTGTGTCTAGCTATCATTGAGTGTGCATAATGTGCTGAGCATGTGTCTAGCTATCATTGAGTGTGCTTTATGTGTTGAGCGTGTGTCTAGCTATCATTGAGTGTGGATAATGTGCTGAGCGTGTGTCTAGCTATCATTGAGTGTGGATAATGTGCTGAGCGTGTGTCTAGCTATCATTGAGTGTGCATAATGTGCTGAGCGTGTGTCTAGCTATCACTGAGTGTGGATAATGTGCTGAGCGTGTGTCTAGCTATCACTGAGTGTGGATAATGTGCTGAGCGTGTGTCTAGCTATCATTGAGTGTGGATAATGTGCTGAGCGTGTGTCTAGCTATCACTGAGTGTGGATAATGTGCTGAGCGTGTGTCTAGCTATCATTGAGTGTGGATAATGTGTTGAGCGTGTGTCTAGCTATCATTGAGTGTGGATAATGTGTTGAGCGTGTGTCTAGCTATCATTGAGTGTGGATAATGTGATGAGCGTGTTTCTAAATTTTAGTTAGCGCTGATACGGTTCGAGATGTTTCTAGATATAACAGTGAGAAATCACATACCTTTCATTGAACTGGAAGGCGTTATCTTTGCTCAGGATGACAAATAGCTGTCTATTGTCTCCTTGTCCTTGTCGCACCTGAAACACCAGGACTGAAGCAAGTTGGAGCTTACACTATTGGAGTTGGGAGCGATGTATTTCACATTAGATCTGTTGTGTAAAGTTACATATATTTGTATTCAAGTGTAGGCACCCAGGGGATTAGTTGTCCAATATGCATGAATCAATAACGTAGGTACAAGACTTCTTCGAAAGTTCGAATATACAGAATTAAAGGAATTGAACAGTGCTGATCGAAGGTATGATTTAGGTAAATGTATTCTGAAGAGTGTATATTATACTAATATTCTTTGCTTCGGTTTAAAAGAAGTAAGCCAATCACAACTTTTCTCATTTTAAAAACGGTTCTTCTCAGTTGACACACACCAGTGTGCCTAAACAAAACTTGTGCTTATGTCTTTTTTTGTTTTTTCAAAATTGAACGCTGAGGTATACCCAGAAAACGGTATGCTCAGAACTAAATTGTGAAATCGGGAAATCGGTAAATGACACAAATTCAATGTTTTGCAAACGGCATCGATCATTGACAATTTCGGCAATGAATAATCAATAAATCATATTTAAACTGAAAGAAAACACCACCAGTACTAATGTGACTTGCATCACCTGCCAGTTAAAATGTTTTCGAAACATCTGGTGCTCCCAAGACTGGAGAATTCATGGGTATAGCGTTACTCCCTCAAACGCTGCCGGACTGTTATCCCAAACACATTAGCGAGAGTACCAATACATAAGAGAATGTTTGCCAACCAGTTTTGTTTGTTTGTTTATTGTTGTTTAACGCCGCACTCAGCAATGGTCCAGCTTTTTGACGGCGGTCTGTAAATAATCGAGTCTGGACCAGACAATCCAGTGACTGACATCATAAACATCGATCCACGCAATTGGGAGACGATGACATGCATCATCCAAGTCGGCGACTCTGACCACCCGATCCCGTTAGTCGCCTCTTACGACAAGCATAGTCACCTTTTACGGCAGGCAAGACCTATTCTACCCCGGATCTTCACGGGTCTTGACAACCAGTAACCAGCCATACCCAGAAATCAAGTTCCTTGTAGGCCTGAAGTAACGTCACTGATCAGGCGTTGAAAGGTAGCAGGTGTATGTTTTACTCCAAATGGCAAAACTTTGTACTGATAAAGACCATCGGTGGTAGTAAAAGCTTTTGTGCACGCTCATTGGGATCTGGTAATTTCATGTTTAACATCAAGTTTTATCCCCCAAATCATCATTCTTCACATGCTCACCGGTAAATTCAGAATTGCACATGTCTGATACAGATTCAAGTGGAGTGACATTAGCAATACCTTTGGTGTCACATTTGTCAGGATATTGCTTTATCATACACAAAGTACACAGTCGTTTCGTTTACAACGGCCTGGAGTTTTCACAATAAAGGCAGACCTTTTCATCAATCATATAAGGACCATGGTATCTAGCTTTCGAAGGGTGACCAGGTAACATCCCCAAAACTCTATTGCCAGTATAGAAATTTCAAAATCTGTTGTGTAATAGCTGGCTTTCATTTTGTCCTGTGGTAACTACAGACTTTCGCTAGCAACTGCAGGAGCCCTTAGAAGTCTATTTCAGAGTGAGTGAGTGAGTGAGTGAGGTTTTACGCCGCTTTTAGCAATATTCCAGCAATATCACGGCGGGGGACACCAGAAATGGGCTTCACACATTGTACCCATGTCGGGAATCGAACCCGGGTCTTCGGCGTGACGAGCGAACGCTTTAACCACTAGGCTACCCGACCGCCTCCTATTTCAGAAGGTAGACACACAATACAGGGTACAGGGTTAGCTCCCGGAAAGTCAGCAGTACTGCTCTCAGTTGAAAAAAGGTATCCCGAAGCGAATGATCGATGATAGTACCCACAAGATTATAAGTATCATCAATCTCTATCGACATCTTCTGGGATAACTTGTTAGCCATAGAACGAGGTTACAGCACATGAAGGAAAATATAGCTGGGATTTCTTCCTGAAGTGAGTCAGTGCCAACACACATCTGCCCAAACTTTGTCATTACCGACAAACAACTCGATGCCTGAAACAGGGAGACTTTTGAAACCTTTTACAAAACTTGACACCAAATCTAACTGCAAATCAACGCGCGCCAGTATCTACATGTATGTTTACAAATGTAGAATTTTCAGCAAATTGAATTCGGATCCCGGTGTTGCAGGATTTAATCATTCCCCTTAAATTTCATTCGAGAGGGATTCTGTCCTAGGATAGAATCACTCTAGAGTGACCTGATCCTAGAACTGAGCTTTCAAGTGATGACTTTTTTTTGTATTTAATCTTGATGTATAAATGAAGTGTTTAAACTGTAAATATAGCCAATTTAAAGGTTTGGATAAGTGATTCATTAGGTAGAGCGCTGCTAACCGCCAAGGCAGAAGGCAGAAGGTATGAGGAGGGTGTTTTCATCCTGCAAAGGGGGAGTGTCAGGATCCTAAGCGGAGTGACTTTCTTCCAGGATAAGATCATGTTTGAGTGATTTGATCCTGGAAGGTGACCTGACCCTCCTACAACGGACGAGCCCCCAATCTTTGTTACGAGGTGGTTTCCAAGAAATCGGTATGCACAGAACTAAATTCTGAAATCAGTAAATGACCACACAAGATCAATGAATAATAAACAACATATATCTAAACAAGCAGTGTTAGTTTTACAATACAAAAGACAATATAATGGGTCGAAAGAGTGACATCAGCAATAGGTAACATGCCCTAGAACTAATGTTAATGAATATCTTAAAAGAAGTCTGTCCCCGTTCTTCGATCCAGAATTGTGTTAGAAGTTGGCAGGACCTCGATGTGTCCATGTAGGTATCCAGCTGCACTTGGCAAGTAGATTAGAAACAAGTCAGGTCGAAAATGCGTCAAATCGCCCTCTTGCCCCCATAAAGGTTCCTACAGCCTCTTAGAAACTGTCCCACCCAGAAACGTACAGAACGATCAAGCTTGCTATCTTCATGAAACCAATTCCTGTCAAATCTGAACACAATAACACTTGCCAGTTTTCAACTTGTAGTTCAATCATTTGCTGCAACTGACTTTACAGTTCGAGTAACGTTGTTGATATTCACGTCACAATGTTACTGTTTTACAATCGGCGTGATGTCGCATTGTTATGACGCCAACTTAGCGGAAATTAACCTTTGTAGTTTGAAGTGTAACTTGTTACTGTATGGACAGGGTGTTCTCGTAAAATATTCTTCCTTAATTTTACACATTGTAAAGTCTACAACTGCCATGGGATTGGGAATAAGTTCTATAACTTAGAATCGCATCCTCGCTTGTTATTTACAATTGTACAGATTTTGATACTTCTGGACAAACCTGATATTATGGTTCAACACGTCATGTATGACAATTCAGCTTAAATCTTCAGGTTGGTTGGTTGGTTTGTTGTTTAACGCCGCACTCAGCAATATTCCAGCTATATGACGGCGGTCTGTAAATAATCGAGTCTGGACCAGACAATCCAGTGATTAATGTCATGAGCATCGATCCACGCAATTGGGATCGATGACATGCATCAACCAAGTCAGCGAGCCAGACCACCCGATCCCGTTAGTCGCCTTTTACGACCAGCATAGTCACCTTTTACGGCAAGCATGGGTTGCTGAAGACCTATTCTACCCCGGAATCTTCACGGGTCTAAATCTTCAGGACAAGGAGATGGAAAAGTTTGTAAAAGACGACAACTGACGACAATGGACGTGTAACAACTTGCCACGAAACTTCGGGTCAGTAAAACACAGTAGCAGGTGATACGTAACACTAGTGGCCGTCATTTCTATAACGTGTTCATATATAACTATTATGTATCTGAGAAGGACATAAACTTACCTGAATATCATTTATCATCAACTCTTCACGAAGTGTAAATTTGCCTTGCTTTGTGGTATCACACATAAGAAGTACATCTGTAAACTACAAAGCAGGGATAGTCATGATACATTGATATGGCTGATCATGTTCCTCATGTGTAAACTACGAAGCACAGATAGTCATGGTATATTAATATAACAAGTAGAGATTGCTGCAGAGCATCAATTGCTCCCCGCAATATAATGTTATGTGCAGAGGAAGAAAGTGTAAGCTATGGGAGGAGAGAATTGGTGTAAAGTACAAATTGGTTTTTATTAATGTAGTTTTCTTTGAAAAGCACAATAAAAGAAACAGTGTCTTTAAATGGTCAGTACAAGGAAAACCCAGGCAAGAGTGAGTGAGTGAGTGATCATGAGTTGGGTTTAACGCCGCTTTTAACAGTATTCCAGTTATATCGCGGCATGTCAGCTTAATGTGGGAGGAAAGCCCGAAGTGATGCAGGTCACAGACGTTTACCACTTCGGTGAAACCCACGAGCACGGGTATGGTGCTGACAAACCTAGAAACATAATCGGGGCGAACCGGGATTCGAACCGACAATCATAGGTTTCTGGCGTGCCCAAGGGACGCAACTCTGCACGGCGAATCGCGGCGCCTTAGACGACTGGGCCACCCGTGCCCCCATCCAGGAAAGAAAACCGGGCCTGTCAGGCAGAACTTGATATATACCCTATATTAGTACCAATATACAAAAAAAATAATTGATTACAAGTCCTGTATAGATAACACAACAAATATCATTCTTAAACATGCCTTTGCAGCAAATATCAATATTTCTGGTGAAAATGTTGGTTGGGTTCAATAAAACAAACTTTTTAAACAGTAAACACACACACAAAATGTAATGAATCCAGTGTAAATAAACTTCAATTCAAATGTAAATATTCACGCAATTATTAAGGGATTCCAATTTATCTAACAGCAAGTAAAGAACACATAGTTTGGTCAAGTCATCTATAAATATTGAGAATTATCTTACATATTATAAAAACAAAGGTCATAGGTCACTTTTCTCAAAACTTCGTTAAGTAATCGCAAACTAAAAATTGAAAAATTGGTAGATATACAAAAACACCAATCCCATTGGAACAACGTCTCTGTGAAACATGTGATGTCTCAGAAGATGAGCAACATTACGCACTGTCTTGTATAAAATACAACCAAGTCACAAATAATGCTCAATCATGATATAGAATTTGGTACACTCTGTTAAAAGGAGCAGTTCTTAAAAATTTTACCAACAGTTATCCAGAAACAACTTCCAAGATCTGTTATCATATCAACAATTACAAACAAATTCCTTGTGTGTAAAACATTACCATAGTTTTGCTCAATTCTCGAATTGTTTCCATATCATTATAATACGTTGTTTTGAAATAAAATTGTTATAATGTACCTCCTTTGTATGTTGAATCTACCTGTGTTTTTAAATTGTCGTTTATTGTGCATGTATTTTGTAGTTTGTGACAGTGTTATATTGCCACTGTTTCTGCATGGAATGTTCCGCAATACATATCTCATCTAAAACATCTTTGTTGTATGATAGTTTGTTACAGTTGTGTACGGGGGCATGGTTGGCCCAGTCGCCTAAGGCGCTGCAATTCGCTATGCAGACTTGTGTCCCTTGGGCACGTCAGAAACCTATGACAGTGTGTTTGAATCCCGGTTCGCCCCGATTTTGTTGTCAGCACAAAACCCTTGCTCGTTTGTTTCACCAAAGTGTTGAATGTCTAAGACCTGCATCACTTCGGGGTTTCCTACTACATCAAGCTGACACGGAGTACTATTCAACGGCGTTAAACCCAACTCCCTCACTCACTCTTGTGTATGTTCCGTTTGGTTAACTTGGTTTGTGTTGTGATTGCTGCCAGTTTTGATTTGAAGTATGTTTAGAAGAATGTTACTATGTTCAACCCAAACATCGTGAAGATATCATGCAACCGTATTATCTTTTAGGAAAATAATTGCAAACTACAAACCAACCTGTTGATTTCCTATGTATCCAGAAGCAAAGAACATATACGGGTGTATAATCTCTGCCGGAAGTTAAAAAAACCTGTCAAAGCAATAAACCCATGCAGAACCGTAAACCGCAGCATGAAACGGTATGAATCATACATTACATACCGTGAACTATTTGAAACAATACTGTGCTCAACTCTGCCAAGCAAGGGTCATTCATGTGATTGTGAAGACAACTAATTCCAAATTCCTCATACCAAACCCGTTGTTTTACATGTGTTGTTTATTGAACAAAGTCATACTTTATTATGGTGGCCGAGAGGGTACATCGCTTTCTCGCTTTCTCGCGGTATAGCAATATTCCCTCTTTGCAACTATATGGGTTTCTTTACGATAAAAAGTATATACGTGAAACAACATTAATGAATTGTTAAACCTGACCTCAGTGGGGGGAGGGGTTTTAATCAGAGTTGAGATTTTTCCAGTCACATTACATATTATACATATGGACAGAATGTTGAAATTTACTCACTAACTACTTAAACATAATTTAAGAGTACAGACATGGGTGCTTTTATAACAATCCACAAATTTGATTGATTTATGGCCCTATTTAGGAGTTTTATTGGATCCCCCGCCCCCAGGCCAAGTTACCAAAACAAATAGCAAATAACACCGCGCATTAGCGCTGAGTAGTACGTACTTCCTAAAAAACCAATAGTTTTTTCCTAAAAAACACGCTTATATCGATGTTTATTCTGTTTGCGGAGTAGATGTCATCATAGTGGAAGTCCTCACCCAAGCAATGGTAATACTACCGGATGTCCATATGTAATTTCTAGTTTTTGGATGACATATTGTTTTCAGTAACCGTAATGTGGAAATAGATAGTTGATTGGTTTTATATTCAAGTTGGGATTTCCGCTATTCAAAGTGCGCAGTGAGGCCGTATTATCAACAGTAGTTTCTGTGACATAAATGCAAAGTATAATTAATTAAGTCTACTCTCATTTTTTGCATTAATAATAAACTCTAACGTTAATATTCAAGATTTACAGTACACACTATTCAAAAGAAGTTAAAGAACACCCGATGCTTTCATATGACTATGGTTAGTCATTAGAAAAAGCGACAGAGCGAGAAAGCGATAAAGCGATAGAGCGATAGAGCGAGAACGCGATAGAGCGATAGAGCGATAAAGCGATAGAACGAGAAAGCGATAAAGCGAGAAAGCGATAGGGCGAGAACGCGAGAAAGCGATAAAGCGATAGAGCGAGAACGCGAGAAAGCGATATTTCCCATTATGCCGTACATTAAAACGGTTTTTGCTGATATTTAGTGATCCATTCCTGTAATTCTCACCGCTATTTTGCCTCTTATGATAAGATATTTTAAACATCTTGTAGTAGATAAATATGTTACAAATGCACACAAAAAATTTTCTCGTTTAGCTTGTATATTTTCTTGTAGTGTAGTAAATATGCAAGATTCACAGAATACAGATAGTCACTGTTCATATTTTCATTTTGTTCATAATATCCCTAAAAACAACTCGTTTCTTAAAATAACTTTCGATCAAACTGTCTTCGGGAATTAAATTTAATGCTAAAGTGCTTGTAAAATAAAGTTTAACTTTCCCGCCAGGAGAGACTGGATATCCGATTATAGTATAGGCTCAGGCAGGAATATATACTCTTAAAAAGAAAAGAAACTTGACATAGATGTAAAACCACTTTTTGCCAAATATCTAAAATAATTACATTAAATGAGAACCAAATAAGTCAAACAGAAAGATGATGTGTCTATAATTCGCGAAAACACATGCAAAGCACATAAACGTAGCGTTTGGGGATCAATTTTACAGCTTCATCCAAACGCAACCGTCTGTAAAAAAAGTGCAGCACAGGATCCTCCTTTTAGGCATGCAATATCAATTCAAACGGTACGCAACAGACTGAAGGAGGCTGGACTTTTTGCACGAAGACCTGTTCGACGTCATGTATTGACCCCATGTCATCTGGCGGACCGTCTGCTTTGGTGCCAACAGAGGGTTAGATGGGCACGTGCAAGGTGGAGAAACATACTGTTTACTGACGAGTCCCGTTTCCTACTCACACGTGCTGATGGGCGCGCACGTGTCTACAGACGTCGGGGTGAACGTTACGCCCCCAACTGTGTGCAGCAGGTTGTCCCATTTGGCGGCGGGAGTGTCATGGTATGGGCCGGAATTCATCATGGTGGTAGAACGCCTCTCTTGACAGGTATGCGTTGCAGAGACTTGATCCTACAGCCTTACGTTCTTCCTCACGTCAACGTTTATGGCGGACAGTTCCAGCAGGACAACGCTCGACCGCATATTGCACGTGTTTGTCAGGACTTCTTACAGCACAACAACATCCAGACATTACCTTGGCCAGGCCGGTCACCAGATTTGTCCCCGATTGAGCATCTGTGGGACGAGTTGGATCGACGCGTTCGCAGAAGGAATCCACCGCCCCAAACACTTCCGGCGCTTCTTGATGCACTTCAGCATGAGTGGCAGCACATGCAACAGCGTGTTATTGACAACTTGATTGCATCTATGGGTCGTCGGTGTCAAACGGTGATTGATGCACGTGGTTGGCACAACCGATACTGACATTTTCTGCACCCTTGTGACATTAACTGTATCGTGTACGTGGGTCTGTCTAGGTGACACGATTAATGTTTTGAACATTGTGTACATTGATCTTGAACAGTGTTTCAAATATGGTTTCTGTGTCCTATTTTGAAACAATCGCATTATATTACATTTTGAAAGTCAGTGTCAAGTTCCTTTTTTTCAAGAGTATATATAAACTGACGGGCAAAAGAAACTATACCAACATTGATTTGGTGTTGACAACATTATCAAATATATCACAAAAATATAGTGTTGCGAGTTGGAAAGAAAATTTATCTGACAATGTTCTGATTCAAATTCCACAAAGGTGGCATTTACGGGAACTTCAATATCAGGTAAGGAATGACACAGGGGGTAAATGTCAATTTGCAAAATAAACAAATCATCTGAACGAAAACAGAAAACGCATTTTTTTCACAAATGCATTACTGTCAGTATCTCGTATGGCCTCCATTGCTCTGAATACAGGCATGGACACGTCGCCGCACGGAGTTTATAAGATTCTGATGATGTCAGTGGGGATGGCTCGCCATTCTTCCAACAGTGCCTGAATCAACGTTTGACGACTTGACGGAGGGGGATTTCTTTCCCTTATTTGTCTGTCCAGATAGTCCCAGAAGTGCTCAATGGGTGTTAAGTCAGGCGATCTTACTGGCCATTGCAAAAGGTTTACATTATTTGCAGTTAGGAAGTCTCTGGTGATCCTGGCGGTGTGGGGGCGAGCGTTGTCCTGTTGGAAGATTACTCTGGGATTCCTCTGGAGGAAGGGAAGCACCACAGGACGCAATACACGGTCGATGTAGACGCATTTAAATTACGGTCAAAGACAACCAGGTCTGTTGTACGGTCCCTGCAAATCCCACCCCAGACCATGACGCTTCCACCACCGAATGGCACGGTCTCCTGAACACAACATTGGGCTGTTCTCTCTCCTCTCCGACGATACACACGCACACGGACATCAGCTCGATACAACTGGAACCTGCTCTCATCAGAGAATAGAATTCGTTGCCAGTTCCTGTTTTGCCACCGCTGTACCATTCTTGCCCAATGGAGGCGGTTACGTCGGTCACGACGGCCCAAGGTCATCCCGCGAAAGGGCCGGTAGGCCCGAATACTGTGTTGTCGAAGACGCCTGGCAACTGTCCTTCTGCTGACCACATGATGTAAGGCTGTGGCTGCCGATGACGTCACAGTGACGAAACGATTGCGTAGATGTAAGATGCGGAGGTACCGATCTTCATTGGCGGTTGGGACCCTGGGTCTTCCACTTCTTGGCCTGTCACCTGTACGACCTGTTTGTGTGAGTCTTGTCTGCAGCCTCAATTAGTTTATCTATATGTAACAATTCTCTATCCATTTAAACTGTATGGTTAACAACTGTGCGTTCTGATGTGAGTTATGTAGTTATCTACTACATTTTACACAGACAATCGCTCGTCAAGCCGAAGACCCATTTCGATTCCCCACATGGGTACAATGTGTGAAGCCCAATTTCTGGTGTTCCCCGTGATATTACTGGATTATTGTTAAAAGCGACGTGAAACCATTCTCACTCACTCACTCACTCACAGCGGTGTTTATCAAATTACTGTATGCAAGTTCATATATTTATGATTTGGCAATACGCTCTAAATAAATCAGGTTAAAATCTAAATATTTACTTTTCAAAAGAAGTTAAGAAGACTATGGTTAATTAGTCATGGCTGATTGGTTTGCAAAAATACAATCTTATACTTGTGGGTGTTTTATAACTTGTTTTCGGTAGTATATGATGTTACAGTGTGTCATACTGTTATCCGTAAATGTTCTTTTTGACATTTAATGTATGTTTAACTTGAATTGTGTTTCTTGTCTTGTGCAAATCTACAAATATATGTACATGCATATAGTAAACTGATAAACACCGCTGTGAGTTAGTGAGAATGGTTTCACGTCGCTTTTAACAATAATCCAGTAATATCACGGGGAACATCAGAAATGAAATGCATTACTATGATTATCTATAACATATATTAAATCAGCTATCATTGTAATATTTTATGTATATCTTAAGCATAGTTTTGTCAAAATTATGTGTGTGTGTGTGTGTGTGTGTGTGTGTGTGTGTGTGTGTGTGTGTGTGTTTGTGTGTGTGTGTGTGTGTGTCCGACTCATTGTCTGTGTAAAAATGTAGTAGATAACTACATAACTCACATCAGAACGCACAATTGTTAACCACATACAAGCTAAACGAGAAAACATTATTTGTGTATTTTGTAACATATTTATCTACTACAAGATATTTAAAAAATCTAATCATAAGAGGCAAAATAGCGATGAGAATTACAGGAATGGATCACTAAATATCAGCAAAAACCGTTTTAATGTAAGGCATTATGGGAAATATCGCTTTCTCGCGTTCTCGCTCTATCGCTTTTTCTAATGACTAACCATAGTCATATGAAAGAATCAGTGTTCTTTAATTTCTTTTGAATAGTGTGTACTGTAAATCTTGAAATTAACGTTAGAGTAAATTATAAATGCAAAAAATGAGAGTGGAACCTTTCTCGATGGCTGCCTGAATAACATACGACACATTGCAAAGGTAGTGCGCAATAGAGCTGTTCGGGTAAGGGAGGTAACCACTCACACTCAGTGATACAGCTTGAGTAAGATACGATGTACAGCATTATTGCAAGGTCAGTGCGCGATAAAGCTCTGTACTACGCCTATAATAATCGCTCAATGCGCAATAGTTTATTCTTACAAAATATAAACCGGCTAACTTTTGCGAAATGAGATATATATTCCCCTAAACATTTTTAGCTCTTTTAAAAACAAAATGAACAAATTTCACCGGTAATCTGCATTACGAAACGTGACTAAGTCTCAGAATAGCAAGACGATTTTGAAGTATCGCTTATTGCTGGAAAAGATTAGCACCAACATTCCACGTACATGATTTGTATGTTTCGTTTCGGTAAATGCGTGGCTTTAAATTTCAAATAAACCAATATGTCGACATCCCCCCCCCAAAAAAAATTTTTTTTTTTTTTAAATTAACCGTTCCCGTATACTTCGACGCCTTCAGAGCGGGGAAGAATAATTTATCACTTGCCCGTGAAGAGATCATCCGTTTAATAAACATACAGCTGTGTTACACATTGTGTAATACCAAAACGTGTGTTAATATGTACTGCGGGAACAAGTTTCACGAACAAATATTTAAAACTCTCAACATCCCTGGGCTTATTCAACGACATTGCGTATAGAGATGATAGATCACTGAAAGGAGCTTATGCACACTCGATCACCCGAGCAACCCTTTTGCTAGGCTGACGTCACATGGCATTGTTTCGCCGGTGGATCTTGCAACAAAATTTCACAAATTACGTCATAGGATAATGTGACGTAATTGTAAACTTTGAACTTTGGGTCCTAAACGAGCTCCCGTGTATTACCAATTTTATGAAACTCGTGAAAAGTTGTGGTATCTGGCTCGCTTTCGCTCGTCAGATACCAGAACTATTCACTCGTTTCATAAAATTGGTATTGCACAGGAGCTCATTTAGTATTCTATATACATGTACTATGATGATGCACGTGATGTGGAAACTCTGGTGTCAACATCATTAACTAAGATGTACCACACATCTACACTTAGGAGAATACCACGAAGTGGCTTTAATAAGATGTCAACACGTCCAGCCTCCGCGTGTGTAGACTAACCAGGAAGAGATAGCTGGTGTGTGACTGCTCCGTGATTCCATCGATGTAGCTGATCCTGCCCTCTTTCACCAACACGCGTTTCCTCGTGCTGTCCGTGAGTTCACCGTGTATCTTCTGAAATGCTTTAAGCGTGCTCTGAAGATTGTCCTGAAAAATTAAAAATTAGACACAAAAGATTGTACTATGAAACTTTCGCAAGGTAGTGTATGGAATATGGCAACGAAACAATTGAGACACAACGATGAAGAGATCGGTAATGTAAACGTGGGTGATAGCCACCATGTGTTCTTAGTGCTGACCGACATAGATTCTGGAATAACAGCATGTTTATCTCCATTCCACCACGACACAATTATTGAACTCCAATGGTGACAGCTACTTCGTACGCAAATATTTAGTCGACACCCTTCGAGAAATGAAACAACCTTTGCAAAGTTTAGTTGAAACGGAACGCAACTCCAATGACGTCACACAGTTCATCGTGATGCACAGTATATGACGTTTTCGCGCAGATGAATAAAATTTTCTGGATATGACGTCACAGTAGGAGCTCTCTGTTGTCCCAATTATAGTAGTCGATTTCCCTGCTCCACATATCCTGTAGTGTTGTATTAACTACTGCATGATGTCAATAATAGTTTTTGCGAAGTAGCTTTTGTGATTTCAAACGTCTAATTGATCAATCGGAATCGAGTAATTTCTAAAGACATATTCATTATTAAAGTACTGATGCCCGTAACAGTTGCACGAGACTTATATATAAGTCTTATTTCCTATGTTCATATATTATGAAGATGCGAAACGCGACCAATGAACGTCGGTTTTATTTCACTCACCGTTTTCAGCAACACGTCGTCTGCATACTCCGCCACCCGTTTTATCATGTTGAGTGCCACTAGACATTGCAGAACGTTTCATGAGGCATTGTGAAGATAAACGACGAAATGCACAAATGGAAACAAACTTTACAAACTTTATGAATCATGACATGTTCTATTTGAACTTTATGCGTTCCCTTATTGAGACAAAAACCGGGAAGGGTTAAGCACCTGAACACGAAGAGTGTCGAGTGCCGCAATCAGTATTACCTGTAGCGTCCTCCATGTCAGGGGAGTCCTCGCGCAGATAAGTCAAATATCCTGAATAGTAATAGAGAAAAAACAAAAATACTATTACTTTCGGTTCAATTTTCCCAAAAAAACTGCCGGGCATAAGAAAGTATACACCCATGTATGATGGCGGGTTAACCTGAAACTAACAAGGAATGTTGACTGGTTCTGTTAGTATTCATTTTGTGAAGTCACGGAGGTTGTTGAAGAGGATTTGGACGTTTTCCCAGTTGATGTTGTGATTGGGGCAGTTGCTGATATGGTCCGAGATGGCTGATTTACTGTCTGATTTTGAAGTTGAAGTTTTGTCCACATTCGCCGCCACATGCCATCAATTAACAGAGATCAAGGCTATTTCATCCCATCCGCCTACTATGAAATCATTAAGCAATAAACAACAACCTGCTGCTACCTTAACCTTATCCTGTTTAATTGGCTTCATGTCCCATTGGCTTCCACCTCATGTGTCTGTCCATCTTCCTGCTACAGTATTATCATTCTGTTGTCATTACTTAACCTAGTCATGTTATCCCACTCATGTTGTTACTGTTATTCCCCAAACCTACTATAACTATTCAATCAATCTTTATTGTATGAAAGGCCATTGGCCCATATACACATACAGATAAACAATATCATTTACAGCTGTACAGCGCATTATATAATTATTGGATAACTAATATGAGGTATTGTAATAACAGTGGTAATAACCACAGTTGCAGTAGTAGTATAAAATACAAAAGGAATGGAATAGCATAGCACGACGTTCAATACAAAATGATCTATCAGTAATAGACTCATCATGTCATGACAATTTGACAATTTAAATGTATAATTATGCATTTCTAGTAGAAACAAACAGACAAAAATGAAATGTAGATACTCCTGATTTAGATGCGAAAGTTTCAAAACAACTATTTTTTTCTGGACATATCGGATTCACTAAGTAATTTACTACGCACTCGCAGACTTTGATAGATGTATTGTAATATCTTAGTTAATTTTTGACTAGGGATACCATTAAAAGATAGTATTTTGTTCATGGAATAGTGGTTCTTAGTGATATCAGGCATATATTTCAATCTTAGGTTGTCGTAAATTGGACATATAAACAAAAAGTGTAATTCGTTTTCAATATGGTTTTCGCAGAATGGACAAAAACGCATATCCTTAGGAATAGAGGAGAAGCGACCCCTGTTGCACATCAAATCATTTAACCCTAGCCTAAGTTTAATAAATGTGTCTCTAATTTTTCTCTCTGTTATAGTATGCAGGTAAACCTCTGGTGTTAGACAATATTTAAAGGTATTATAGACGTCGTAGCGTGTACTGTTATCTAGTGACGACCTCCAGTTTTGAGTAAACATATCAATTGCTACCTGCTTAAAAGAGCTAAGAAAATACATTTTGTCTCCAACGCTTTGATTTAGCCAAACATATCCAAATCCGTGAGAGAAGAGTAAATGCTTAATGTTTGATGCCCAGGTTACGTAACCAACACTATCACGATAGACAAGCATTTCGTAGCATTTTCTTGGGATTCGTTCCCGCGACATCTCTGTTATTTTGAGCCAGTATCTGAGTAAACGTAAATATGAACAAATATATAACGGGTATCTACCACATTCGCCATAGACCATATGATTTGGAGCTGATTTAGAAACATTTAGAAATCTTTTACATGCAGTTAAGTGTACCTTTTCAATATTGTAATAGGTTTCAAAACCCCAGACCTCTGATCCATATAATAAGATTGGCTGAACTTGAGCATCAAACATTTTGAAGAAAATAGTAGGTGAGATAACACGCAATTTATCTAGAACGACAAATAGATTTATTAGGGCCTTTTTTGCTCGTAGGGCGAGATCGTTAACTAGATGTTTAAGATTAAGGTTAAACGGTAAAACAACACCGAGGTATTTATACATGTTTGTAACATTTATAGGGTGGTTATTGAAGAACCATTTATCTCTCGATGCAAGAGGACCGCCTCTCCTAAATACGATAATATTAGTTTTTTCCAAGTTAACAGATAGCTTCCATGTAACAGTGTAACTGTATAGTATATCAATTTGTTTCTGGAGTCCGATAATAGAGTCAGAGACTAGAATCACGTCATCGGCAAAAAGTAATATAAGTAATTCATAAAGGTCAGGGTATAATTGCACTCCGTGTTTACCGTTTTGTTGAACATCGAAGGAAAGCTCATTAATGAAGAATGAAAATAGGAGAGGACTCAAGATACAACCTTGTTTAACTCCCATGGGGCAGTCAAAATAATCGGTGACTCCACTATTATGTCGTACACAAGATTTTACATTTTCATACATTGATTTTAAAATAGTAAACATTTTCCCACCAACACCAGCTGCCCTAAGACAATCCCAAAGTTTAGATCGGTCAACAGTGTCGAAAGCTTTTTTAAAATCTACAAACGCAATATAGAGTTTTCGTTTTCGGCATCCGAGATATCTCTGAACAATAGCATAAAGTGAGAAAATATTATCAGCAGGTGAATATGATTTTCTAAAGCCAGCTTGAGTTGGTGGGATTTTGTCAAAAACATTAGCCCAGGTAGTAAGACGATTGTTTAGAATTATAGCAAACAGTTTACCTAAGATGCTTGTTAGAGAAATTGCTCTATAGTTATCGGGGTTGGTCACGTCTCCCTTTTTAAATACAGGCACAATGACAGATCTAGACCATGCATTTGGGAATATACCCTTTCTGAATATTTCGTTAAAACATTTGTGCAAAAAGGGAGTAATGATATGTTTTGAACTTTTTACATTTCAGCTAGGACATCATCGGGGCCTGGAGATTTACCTGGTTTAAGTGTATTAATGGCATTGTGTATTTCAGCGACTTCAAATTCCGATTCTAAAATATCTCGCTCAACATCAGATAAATTTACATCATTAACAACTTCATGGATGTTATCCTCGAAAATATGGTTATTTCCAAAAACCTGTTTGAAATGGAGAAGCCATCCAGGACCTGTAATATTATTACGTGCAATGACTGGATTACGTAGAGATTTTATCTCTTTCCAAAAATGCTTTGAGTTCTTTAATGAGTTGCTTAATTTATTCAATTTCAGATGTCTTAAAGAGTTAAGGTGTTGTCTGCATTCTGTTTTATATTTGTTTCTTAGTTTACAATAATTTCTTCTATTTAGTTCTGATCTATTTCGACGAAACTCGCGAAGGGCTCTTCTGGCTGATCTTTTGGGTTCTTTACATTTGCCGTTTAAACTGAACAGCTTTTTAGGAACTAAATTTGAACACGAGCGTAGTTTCATACATTTGCCGGACTCCAAAAGAATGTTTATAAAGAGATCGACCGCATCATGCATATTTCTCCTCAAAGTATGAAACAGGGTGTCAGACACCTCATCAAAAGTATGGCTTAGACATCGTAAGAAGTCAGGTTTTTTAGATTCATTCCATCTAAAACTGTCAGAAAATATATCCTCTGATAATGGTTCCGATACAGGATTATAAAATGCACACTGTAGTTCTAAAGGAGAGTGGTCGGAGTCTGTGCTCTCCCAAACAGTTAGGCAATCAACAAATCTGAAGAATTCAGCTGACGCTATAAAATAGTCAACAATGCTACTGCCATTACTCCTTACACATGTTAGTTCACCACTTCTGTCGCCATTCACTCTGCCATTCATGATATACAGGTTATATACATAACATAAATTAAGAAGAAAGCGACCAAATTTGTTAACCACATCATCAAGTGACGATCGTTTACTAATGTCACAAGGATCGTCTTCAGGAAAAATATCTGGATCACCGTGATTTAATTCAGGTTCTGGAGGGTTATTCTCAGTACCTGTTCGAGAATTGAAATCCCCACACAGTAATATAAAGAAATCAGATAGATACTCTGATAGGTCAAGAAGAAAGTTATCAATTTTATCAAATAAGCAAGCATTTGGATTTTTCACGTAATACGTTGAATTTTCAGGGAGAATATATAAACAGAAGATCAGAATATCTTTTGGTAAACCGAACGGAGTTTTCTTAATTTCTATGGTCAAAAGATTGTCAATATCATTTCGACGTAACTCACAAAACTGTTGAAATTCATATCTAACAGCAAAGCAACCTCCACCACTATTCCTGCCATGACCTGACAATTTCACCGACGGAGAGTAAAATATTTTATATCCAGGCAACCAGTCATAGTCTACGTAATCCAAAAAGGTTTCCGATAGACAAAGAAAGTCAAAGCTTTGTAGATATGAAATAAAGTCATTATTTGAGAGGTTACTGGACAAACCATTCACATTCCAGCAGAGAAATCGGCACAGAGTGTTATCAATTTCATGAGTGGGCTTGATACCGGTGCGTCGTCCATTTGGCTCCAATAAAGATTGATTGAACTATAACTATTCTGTACCATGTTCATCATTCAGTCTTGCTTGACAACGGTATAAGGATCTATAGAGAAACTATGGTACATAGCGTTCTACAGACAAACGAGTGGGCTTTCTATGGTATCTGACCGAGCGAAAGCGAGGACAAATACCATAGAAAGTTCACGAGTTTCGTAAAAATGGTATCTAACGAGAATGAGTGTGGTATTTTATTTATTACCCACGTTAAATATATATTTAAGTGTAAACACATAACAACTTTCGTTCGTTGACAGACCAAACTGAAACCGATTGCAAAATCAGGTTGCGCATGAATATTGATACATGCCCAAATATGGGCATTGTTGAAATTTCTATGCATACGCATTAACAATATGCTCTTGCTGTTGTGTTTGCAAACATAACAGCGCCGACGCTTTGAATATCGGACCAACAGTCGGTCACTCGCGCTGCCGGGGTCCCGGTTGTGGAATCAAAATGGTTCGGTTTCCTTGACCTATCAGCTGAATTTATATCATGTCCGTAACCATTTTGGAAGAGGGAAATCAGATTGTTCGCCAAAGACATTCATGTTAACTGTACCACCATATACTGAAGACGTGAAAATCAACAAACTCAAGTCTGCTTGCATGTCAGTGACAGCTTCGAACGAAGGGCAAGTTCACCACCGGAATAAGAAAGGATAACCGTGATCTACTCATAGAGATAGAGAATATGTTATTGTTCACATTTGGGATGTTTTGGGCCACATAATCAAAACACTTTTACGAAGTTTTCGAATGATTTGTATCGGTTATGTTCACTTTTAGTGCTATGGTCGTGCAGTCGTGTATTTTCATTCATGAACAAACACCTTCGGAATCAATATAACAAAATACGCTTCAAATGGCGACACTGATGGCACAACCGGAGCATCGAACGTAAGTAAGTGACTTCATTTCACCACGCTTAACCTTTTACGTTAAATCAAATTGAAAGTCGCGAAAGTGGTCGGGTTCGTCACGCTCATTGGGACCCTTGATCCATCTGTAGACATTGCATATGGATATTGCTCGATTATGAAATGTCTGTAGTAGCTCTATGCATAACTAATATAGAATGCAAAGCGAATTTAATGCGTGTGACGATCTTGTTTGGTTTAATATAGTGTGTGTAAATGTTTCTCGCGTTCATGAAATTCCTTCAGTTCTGCCTTGCAGTTGTAAAAGTGAATGATGTCTCGCGATTTTTTATGAATTAAAAAAGTAGTCCCGGTGTGACATAGGTCACGGTTATCCAAACAAAACGAATAAAACGAGGTCAACCTTGTGACGTACGGATTTAGTGTCTTACCACTTGTATCTTCACCACGTGGGTAATAAATACAGAAACGTCGCCTTTACAGTAATGAAAGAAGTTGTTATCCATAAATTGTGTCTACTTTGTCATCCGTCAAATTCTAAGCAATGCTTATCAAACTATTTAATATGTTTGTTGTTATTATATACTCTCCCACAATAGATAGGAGGGCATGAAATATAAATCTTATTATCGGCCGTCAGAAGACAGATGTGTTACTCACTCTGCAGCAGCAGCTGGTACCGGGGCAGACGTTGTATGGGCTCCAGCATGTGAGTCTCCAGTGTCAGGTTATCACACTCCGTGCTTTGCTGAAACAGTTCATCCCCAATCATAAGGGCATGCTTCGCTGGGGAAATGTTCCCTGTGCTACATGTAACTAGAAACAATTCAATTACGAAGTCTAAATATGAATAATGTCCAGCGATATAAGTGCATGTCTTATCTCAAACTGCACAGTTCTAGTATACAACCAACATCTGCTCTATACAAAAATCCCACGGCATATATATGTCTTATCTTGGACAGTAACACCTTGAGACATCCCCAGGTTCAACCCAACAGTACCAGCCACATTCTACTGCTTCCCTACCACTGCATAATCGCCATGTATAAGAAACATTTGTTAAGTTCATTCGCTACACTAACTTCTACCACACAAGTACTGCAAACAGCGTGTCGAATGGTGGGGTATTACTGACATAGTTCAGATATATTACTGGGATAACTTAAATGATAATCGTAAAGATGAAAATGCGTAGTTTCATAGGAAATCGCCAAAAGAAACCAAAGAAAACACAATCATTTGAAATTATTTATCGTCATTTTCCTGTATTTGAAAGAGCCATCAAATCTCCTGAAAAGGACAGAAATATTAATCAATATTTTACCAAAAGTGTTACTATTCTCATTACTCATTCATGTATCGACTGCTGGAGACACGACAACTGCACCACAGTCATCTAAAAGTGGCAAGTCAGAACCTTACCACATTCACGCCCTGGCGTGGTATCGATGGATTCACAAGCTAATAGTGTTATTTGGTGCCGTTTCGGCCTGGGTTTTTTCAAATAATCTAAGGCCACTTCAATTTGTCAGTATTTTCCATAATTTAATCATATTTCTATGTGTCACGTGAATACAATCATATTTTTGAATGAAGTCAACATGAATGATTTTGACTATTTTGAAAACTAACATTGTACAGTAGAAGTACAGTTGTAACAACACATATCTAACAGTAGTCAATCGATCGCCAGCATATATACATATGAGAAAAATGAAATCGTCATCTTTTCCCACCAAACCCATGAGCGTATGATATTCACTAGAACATCGTTACTCGTGAACCCAGTCAGTTTGAGTTAGACTTTAACAACAATACTTAAAATTACCTAAGACTAAAATGCAAAATGAATTTGCGTTTTGCGTTATTCAGATATGTCAGACTATATATCTTAGTTTGAACAAACAAATAACACCGGATTCAATGTCCTCCGCATGGCTACCATAAAACATTTTGAAATCTTTACGAAGGCCTTGAAGGTTGCTTGAACTTTTCATAGAAAGAGCATGCTCGATTGTTTCCACAAATGTTGGGACATGCCAACAGATCAGCATGGGCAGCGAACGATCAGCAAGAAAGGGGGCACACTTGGGGCTCATGGGGAGGCCTACTTCTTGCCGAAATATGATATACCAAAATTTCACATTGATGTTTTCTATGACGAAGTCCAGCATTTCACAACTTATTTTCCTATTGAACTCCAGAGGACATTTGACAAATTGTCCTGAACACTTTGGAGATAGAGATGTAACTATATCTATGGTTACCACCTGTAGTGAGAAATGTTCCATGAGGAATGTCGTGTGGGATCGTGATGTCCTAAGTTGAAAAATCAAATGTTTTGTCAGAATGTAACTGAGATTGCAGAAACCAAGCAACTCCTTTGAGTTTTTGCGAATCCACATGGTATTAATTCCTATTGTCTCAAGAACTTTATGTGAATAAACAGAAAGTCCTTCCTTGATAGTTTTATGAAAATTGTTAATCTTTGAGACAGGGATTTGGTGGAACATTTGCTGGACCCAACAATTTATGTCCTTTGTAGGGAATTATTTTAGCTTTGGAGTCCAGTTAAAAAGAAGAATGGACACATGTTCAGGTTTCAGAGTCAAGCCAAAAGTCGATAGAACTGATGCATTGTTTGGGCAGATTTCTTCCTAAGATACCTTTCTTGGATTATATATGACATCATTTCACTTATATCAACTTCTTTTACAAAGCAAACACTGTAGTAATGCTTACATTATAATGATTATGTGATTTGAGGCTGACGAACTTTTTATTTGGGGCAGCCACACTTTGGATGACAGCTGGATGGGTCAAAAAGGGTTTATTCCAATTCTGTTTCCTTTTGCAGTTTGTGCATTCAACCAACGACACCACAACCCTGAAAGACATTCTCTATTGGATAATATTTTGACATATGCTTCGACATCATCCTTAATTGTTTTAAAGTTGGTCCATACTTGAACTTCTGACAGAGGTTGTTTGTCACCTGTGATTATGACTAACGGGTAGATAGCAGAATGGAGAGTTGTAAAGAACATATAACAAACGTTATATGTGTATGTTATATATACATGCGACTATGCTTGTCGTAAGAGACTAACGGGATCGGGTGGTCAGGTTCGCTGACTTGGTTGATGCATGTCATCGATCCCAGTTGCATCGATGCTCATGATGTAAATCACTGGATTGTCTGGCCCAGACTCGATTATTTACAGACGGAATAAACAAACAAACAAACAAACAAACAAACAAACAAACATGCCACCAGCCTAACATTGTATTGTATAATTCATTAATGCTGTGAAGTGTATATTAAGTTTTTAATATTCGTATTTAACTTACCGTTCAAAGAAGGCTAATGACGAAGATATAGTAATGTGACTATACACACAGCATGGTAACCGGGAAAGTGTAAATTACTGGAATGTAGGTTCATTGTTCTTTTTCTTTAGTATTTGTAAAGAGTATTTAGTATTTAGTATTTGTGGTTAAGTTACCGTTTTGTTTGAATTAGCTTACTTGTATGTCTGTAATTATCGATGCAAATTTCACAGATTTCTTTGCCCACTCTGCCAATAGCCTTTGACCGCCCCGCAGTCCGCGCATGTAGTCCGCGTATTGACGAAGGAATGGCTGACACTGGCGGAAGATGTCGCCTATCTTTGGCTCGTGTTTCCTTAAAAAGAGTTTCACATGTTATGTTCATTTGTACACAACAAATAACGTAAGCAAGATGTAGCACGCATTGCTATGCTTCATAAATTCATATCACAAACAACATTTTGTTGGCCCTATTCATTTTGTGAATGTCTGATGAGGACATGTGCGACGAAGACATTGTGCGACGTTGACATTGTCTGGTGAGGATATGTGTGGCGAGGACATTGTGCGACGTTGACATTGTCTGGTGAGGATATGTGTGGCGAGGACATGTGCGACGTTGACATTGTCTGGTGAGGATATGTGCGGCGAGGACATTGTGCGACGTTGACATTGTCTGGTGAGGATATGTGTGGCGAGGACATTGTGCGACGTTGACATTGTCTGATGAGGATATGTGTGGCGAGGACATTGTGCGACGTTGACATTGTCTGGTGAGGATATGTGTGGCGAGGATATTATGTGACGAGGATATGTGCAAGGAAGATATTTGTGATGAGGACATTGTGTGACGAGAATATATATGATGAGGACATGTTCGACGAGGACATTGTATGACGAGGATATGTATGATGAGGACATGTGCGACGAGGACATTGTATGACGAGGATATGTATGATGAGGACATGTGCGACGAGGACATTGTGAGATGAGAATATGTGTCAGGAGGATATTTGTGACGAGGACATTGTGAGCTGAGAATATGTGTGATGCGGAAATGCTTGGCAAGAATATGTGTGATACGATGATGTGTGTGACGAGACTATGTAAGATGAGGGTATGGTTGATGAGGATATGTATGGCGAGGATATTGATTGACGAGAATATGTGTGATTAGGAAAGGTTTGACCAGGATACGGGTGATTTAAGGATATGTGATGAGGACATTGTGTGAGGAGGATTTTGTGTGACGAGGACATTGTGTGATGTCGAAATAATGTGACAAGGATATGTGTGGCGAGGACAAAATGTAACGAAGATATATGTGTCGAGGACGTTATGTGACGAAGATATATGTGGCGAGGACGTTATGTGACGAAGATATATGTGGCTAGGACGTTATGTGACGAACATATATGTGTCGAGGACGTTATGTGACGAAGATATATGTGTCGAGGACGTTATGTGACGAAGATATATGTGTCGAGGACGTTATGTGACGAAGATATATGTGGCTAGGACGTTATGTGACAAAGATATATGTGGCGAGGACATGGTGTGACGAGAACATGTATTTTATTACTTCTGTGACGAAGTAGTGTGAATATTTCAGCACACGTATGGTCACCGGGAAAGTGCAAATAACTGGCATATTGGTTATACTTTATGTTCTTGTACTGTTTCTATGACTGTACATGTGCGATAAGTACATACTTTGATATTTATGTTTGGAGACGTTGATATATTGAAATACGACGATCAATAAATGGATGATGACGTAATTCAGACAAATTGATCCTTTTATTTGCAGCCTAATCTGACATGTTATTATATTTTAGAAAGTAGCGAGTGCGAACCTAAGAACGTTAAAACTGGCTGTCGTTTATGACACATGTGACACTACCTTAAATAATAATAAAACACACTTCATTGGAAAAATCAGTTTACTTACCACTTAGAGAGTCTCTCTTCCAATTGCGGCAGTAAGTAATCCTTATGGAATTCCCAAATCGATGCCAAACTCGGAAATATTTTCTTTATGATATCATCACTGACAGCTTTAACG
This sequence comes from Haliotis rufescens, assembly GCF_023055435.1. Classification (NCBI taxonomy): domain Eukaryota; kingdom Metazoa; phylum Mollusca; class Gastropoda; order Lepetellida; family Haliotidae; genus Haliotis; species Haliotis rufescens. The sequence goes on from NW_025964372.1 coordinate 9,888,658, forward strand.
CTTTTGTTCTTTGTGTTCACCTGTAATGATCCAATATTACAGAACCACCAACTGTACATTGTATGTCAGAACATTCAACATCTTATGTTACCCCATGTTACACTCATAGTTACATAACAGCGTTCTATTCAGAACACCCCAATGTGGGAACAGCTACTCTACCTGATTGAGTATGTCTAATCTTGAGACATAGGTTCTCTCAGTGTCGACAATTTCTGTCACTGTCAGATAAGCCATATCGTCCTGGAGTGCCGCCTGTGCAGTTGTGCGCCGTTTGATGACTCGCTGTCTTCTTATCCGTATTTCGGTGACCTCCTAAAAAGGAAGGACATCACATATACTCTATACTCATACTGCAAGGAATATGTAAAGCAAGCAGGAGCAGATTAGGATGTCACCAACCTCATGCGTGGTGTGGCTGCTGCTGCCAGCTGTTTCCTCGGTGATGACAGCGTCCACACTCCCCCGTCTTACTTGGAATGTGTCCCCTGGCTTTAGGGACATCAGTATATCAGCATTCACATAACCCACATTTTCCTGCAAGTACACATTTGAAAGATATATTTTCTTCGAAAACAATGCACAATGGTATTTTAACTGGTTGAGATAAATGACAAGTCATAAATGAATATATTTTGTTTCCTTCATGATATGAAATTTGAAATGTTTCACCCCATAGTATAGAATACGTTTACCAAAATCACACGTTTGGAAACCACTTCTGTGATGCACATGCAGTAATTCAAGGTTAAAAAAATATTTCAGCATTTGCACACCAAGCATATAAAAATTATCAGCATCAAGTAATGAATGCACATCCTAGCTTCAACAGGCATATGATTGATAACTTTAAGAGTTTGATATGCGTTTAAACGTTGTTCTGAATTGGCAGCAGAAGGTGATAGAGAAAATATGTCGCTTAACATTACATGTAAATAAGATAACTTGTCAGATGGCAAGTATATAGTTAAAACAATGTAATTTTACAAAATAGTCCACGCCTTAAATCTAACTCTTAACCCTAGCTGTCTCATGGGTTCAAGGAACAAACAAGTTCACAATTTTATACGAGGAACAATATTTACGGGAACCCCTGTCATGACAGCAATAACAAAGAAATGACCAGCATTGTTGAACGAGACACAGTCACAGAACGCGGATTGCAAACGTAACACATGCCCGTCCACTATGCCACATCCTGGTTACTAGCACGTGACAATGACGTCACAACCACATGGTTCTTCGATTGGGTACAACGAAGGAATATGCTTCCTGAAGTCGAGATGACAGAAAAGGAAAAATGGATTGAAGCGGCAAATAACAGAATACAGTTGTCAGTGCTTAAATAAATCTAAGACTGTGATATCCCCACTGATGAAACGATATCGGCAAACTGGTGGGGTTACAATTAGCGTGGGAAGAGGAAGGCCTAGAGAGACTACTCCCAGGTAGGTTCGATATGTTCGCACTATTGCTTTGAGGAACACTTTCATTCCCAAAACAGAACTGATAGACAACTTTAGGGCTGCCACAAGAATCCGACTTTCGCCGTCAACGATCCGAAACAGGTTACAAATTTCTGAGGAATGCGTCTGACTGTGGCACATAGGCGCCTCAGACAACAGTGGGCACAGACGATTGGTGTTCGTCAACAGCGGCTTTGGAGATACACCATGTTTTCTGATGAATCGAGGTTCTGTTTGAGCTTTATGGTAGACAACGTGCTTGGAGAAGGCGTTGAGAGAGGTACTATCTCGCGCGATAGAGCACGATAGGTACGGTGGTGGTAGCATCATGATCTGGGCTGGCGTTACATACGACAACATTTATGTAGACTAAATCTTAAGACCAGTGATCATCCCATTTGTCCAGCGCGTAGATCAGTACTTTGAGTTCCAGGATGAAAAAAGCACATCCTCCTAGACCTCGTGTTGCAGTATGAGGTAAGCAAGGTGTCACAACATTGCCCTGTCCAGCCAGATCTCCAGACATGTCACCGATTGAACACCTTTGGAAGATTCTTGACCACCGCGTTCCCAGAAATTGCAACAGGCCTCACAAGAAGAGTAACCACGGTAGACAATCCGGCTTTTGATTTCCAGTGTGCCCAGAATATGTCGTGCCTGCATCGATGCTAACAGTGTATGGATCAGATATTTACATTAAGTAATAACTACTAAATGACTTCATCGCGCGTGTCCAAACCATTGGCTAATTACGTCCGTAACCCAATCACCCCTCGTAACTCAATCACCCCCGGGCTTACGCTTTGTACATTTCCTTTGTACCCAGTCGCGACCGTTTCGCCGATTACACTTTGAATACCATCTATTCCAACACTCGCCGTATCGCATTTACACAATCGCGACCGTTTCGCCGATTTCGCTTTGAATACCACCTATTTCAGCACTCGCCGTATCGCATTTATTCCGTTCTACTCCCGAACTTCATCCTCGGGACGATTTTACACTTGTGGAATACCAACTCACCACCTCGACCTTTCGTGATGCCTCCCAAGAGAAGAGCAGCCGTCAACCACAAGCTGGCGAGGGGAGCCAAGCAGGCCAGGACAACCAGAAGACAAACCCCGGGAGTACACATTATGCAGGAGGCAACAGCTGATGGTGAGTCTTCCAATTACGGAAATATCGAAGGTGGCAACAGAATTAACGTGCAATCGGCTCAGCTTGTAAATGCCGCGCAGGCTGCCAACTCGGCTACCCAGGTAAACGAGCACCTCGACCTTTCGTGATGCCTCCCAAGAGAAGAGCAGCCGTCAACCACAAGCTGGCGAGGGGAGCCAAGCAGGCCAGTCCAACCATCCGATTTCGAGCTAGTAGGCATCAGATTCGAAGGTGAGTTCTATTATGATAAATGCTTACCATTGGCTGCTCCATATCTTGCGCCATATTTGAAACGTTTAGTACCTTCTTGCAATGGTGCATGCAATCGCATCTTCCAACGTGTCCGATCATGCATTACCTGGATGACTTCCTAACGGGGGGCACAGCAGGCACCAGCCACTGCTCAGACAACCTCAACGGATGCATGAATACACTAGAACAGCTTGGGGTCCCTATTGCGCACGACAAGACGGTGGGCCCCACGACCAAACTGACATTGTTAGGTCTGGAAATCGACACTAATGCAATGCAGATCAGAATCCCAGAGTCCAAGATCAAGGAGGCGACAAGGGAAATCCAAGACATCCTGTCAACAGGTAACATCAAGGTCACAAAAAGGGCCCTTCAGTCCCTCATAGGCAAGCTTAACTTTATGTGCAGGGCTATACCAATGGCAAGGGCATTCAGCCGAAGGCTAATCGATCTGCTTAGCAATGGTAAGCAACCATTTCACCGCATTAGGATTACCAGCTGGGTCAAGGAAGACCTACCAATGTGGTTAACATTTCTTACGAGTTATAACGGCATTTCAGTGTTTCAGGACCAACTGTGGGTAGACAGCGATTTCCTCCAGCTGTTTTCAGACGCAGCGGGTGGTGCCGGCTTTGGGGCCTACATGCAGGGCAAATGGTTTAACGGCGCATGGCCAACCCAGTGGGTGACGGATGGAACTACACAGGACTTGATGCTCCTGGAGCTGTTCCCCATCACACTGGCCATCCAACTCGCAAACAAAAAGGTCCTGTTTTACTGAGACAACCAAGCCGTCGTAGCAATAATCAACAAACAGTCGACCAAGGCCCCCAGAGTGATGAGCCTACTCCTTCGCCTAATCCTGCAGTGCCTCCGATATAATATTATGTTTAAGGCAAAGTATGTATGTTCCACTGCTAACTCTATTGCCGGTGCTCTCTCGAGGTTTCAGCTCAAACGCTTCCGAGAGGCAGCACCAGACGCGGACCAGAATCCCACACCTATCCCGTGCAACATATGGCTGATCTGAGGCAGGAAGCCGGCAGACTCCTACAACAATCTCTGCCTACAAATACATGGGCCACTTACCAAATAGGCATCAATGCCTTGCACCAGTTCCGGTCCACACACCAGCTACAAGAGGTGTGGCCAGTCCCGCTGGATCAGGTCGTAAACTTTATTGCTTATCTGTCAGTCACTCACCACTCGCCTAACACAGTCAAGACTTACATTGCAGCGCTGTCTTCACACCACAAATTCCACCGACTGTACAAACCATTTCCTGGTAGGCAAGATTTTAACAGGCTTACACAAATCAGCGGGCCGACCAGACACCAGAAAACCGATCACTGCAGACCTGTCGCAGGTAGTAACCAACAATCTGCCTCACGTATGCTCATCAGCATATGAAGCCAGACTGTTAAAGGCAGTCTACTGCACAGCCTTCTTCGGCTTCTTTAGGGTTAGCGAACTGGTCAAAACTGAACCCTCAAAAACAGGTTGCGCCATCCAGAATTTAAGCTTCTCGGGCAACCCCCAGCAGCTTTCAATCCATTTACCACACTCAAAGTCTGATCAGTACAGGATGGGGACAACAGTTACAATGTCATCGATACCAGGTTTTCTGCTATGTCCGGTAGTCGCCATCAAGCACTACCTGGAGGCGCGCCCCTCCGGCCCACAACATGCATTCGTTCATTTCGACCATTCCCCAGTTACAAGGTACCAATTCCAGGCACTCCTAAAAAAGGCCTTAGCACACAGCAACATAAACACGGCTTGCTATTCTTCGCACTCCTTCTGCATGGGGCAGCCACATCAGCAGCCTTGAACGGGGTGCCCGAACACCTCATACAACAATACGGCAGGTGGAAAACAGATTGCTACAATGCTTACATACGCTTACCAACAAATTCAATGTTACACAATTAAATCATTAAGTCTTTCATGGTACTTACTACACTTCTTATTGTTTACAGTTTGGGTGGTGGGATCCAGCTACATGGCCAGGGCACGGCAGTACTTGCTCCTGAAGTCTGAACAAACCGAGAATGCTATGGCTGGCACGAGGGGGGATGAGGTGGAAGGAGCTGGACACCATTCTGGATGCACAGGTCAAGGCGACACGGCGCACCCCCAGAGCCCTCATCATTCACCTGGGCTCCAACGACCTGTGCTCGGTCAAGGGCAGCCAACTCTACCTTGACATGGTGGCATCAATCCTTCGGATACAACTCCAGCTTCCTGACACCAAGATCATTGTATCCTCAATTCTGCCCAGGCGCTTCTGGCACGATGCCAGGGATCCACTAAAGATCGAGGGGATGTGGAAGAATATCAACCGCCGACTGGCCAACCGAGTGAAAGAGCTCAGCGGTACAATGGTGCCACATCCCCAGATCCTGGCATCAGACATGACATGGTACGCCTGGGAGGGCGTCCACCTCAGTGACAAAGGATTGTGTGTGTTTACGGACACTTTATTGCCTGCCCTGGCGCTTGTTTTGCGCCAAAAAGGATGTTATCTCCACAGGTTAGTGTTTCTTTTCAGTACATAGGCAAGCGGGGCAACAATGCTATCTCTGCGTATTGCGTGGCCGTGGGTGTGGGGTAGCACTCTGGTGCTTTGTGGCGGGGTTCTTGTGGGCTACACTGCTAGTAACGAATTAACTTGCTTCCAAATTAATGCTCGTGCTTAAGGCAACCTGCTTTTCAGCGGGAACCTTTCCGGGGTTACCTGCTTCTCAGTGGGAACCTTGTCTTTCCCGACTATTCAGCCGGGGAATCTTAAAATAACATACGTTGGGGCAAACAATTGCCACGTATATGGGCCCGGCGGCGGAAGTCGTCTTGTCAAGCGGTTGCTGACAGTTGGGTCCGCGGCGGTAGTCGCACAATGGTTTTGCAAATGGGGCCAGGCAGTGGGATCTGCTTTGGCCGGCTACCTGGGGCTGGGCAGCGGTAGTCTGACTTAGGCCAGCAGCGGGGAGCTGCTTTTGGCAGCGTGGGAGTTGCCAAGCAATGGTAGCATTTAAATATGCTACCGTGGGGGCCGGACAGTGGTAGCAGTCTCAGGCCAGCAGTGCTAGCTGCGAATTGCCGTTGGCCACGCTAGTGGCCATGGCAACGGTAGCATTTTGGTATACACAATTAGCAGCTTAGTAGCCCACTACTACCTGCACACCCTCGGCCATTTAACCCAATCTGATCTTCTGTTTTTATTATAGGCACGGGCATCCAGGCCTGGTGGCCCGTGCCTCTCCTTGGCATATCGCGGGATAATTACATTTAGTACTAACTACTAAATGACTTTATCACGCGTATCCAAACCATTGGCTAATTACGTCCGTAACCCAATCACCCCTCGTAACTCAATCACCCCCGGGTCACCACTCTGCACCGTGCCCAGGGAATTATCCCGCGTGAGTATCATCCCGCCTTTTGTTAGTCCATCATTCGCGGACAGTCCTTCTTCAAGTACACACTCGTTCACTGTATCTAATCGCTTTCACACCCACCCACCCAGCTTGCCACTCCTTTTCTTTCCTTTTCAACCTGATGTGTCCTCTTCACCTGGAATGCTAATCACTTCTTTTCTTCAGCGTTTATTCTATTACAGGTACCAGCAGAGCAGATTGTATATATGTAAATAAACCTGTACATATGTAAAAAAGGTTTTCAGGGCGCTTGTATATATGTACATACCTTTTAAACGATTCTGATATATGTAAATAAACATGACTTCTAAATAGCTGTATATATGTATATATGCGAATACCTGTCTCAACAATAAACTATGTCGAGGTGTGCAGGGTTCTTGTGGGCTACACTGCTAGTAACGAATTAACTTGCTTCCAAATTAATACTCGTGCTTAAGGCTACCTGCTTTTCAGCGGGAACCTTTCCGGGGTTACCTGCTTCTCAGTGGGAACCTTGTCTTTCCCGACTTTTCAGCCGGGGAATCGTAAAATAACATACGTTGGGGCAACAATTGCCACGTATATGGGCCAGGCGGCGCACAATGGTTTTGCTAATGGGGCCAGGCAGTGGGATCTGCTTTGGCCAGCTACTTGGGGCCAGACAGCGGTAGTCTGACTTAGGCCAGCAGCGGGGAGCTGCTTTTGGCAGCGTGGGAGTTGCCAAGCAATGGTAGCATTTAAATATGCTACCGTGGGGGCCGGACAGTGGTAGCAGTCTCAGGCCAGCAGTGCTAGCTGCGAATCGCCGTTTGCCACGCTATAGCCATGGCAACGGTAGCATTTTGGTATACACAATTAGCAGCTTAGTAGCCCACTAGTACCTGCACACCCTCGGCCATTTAACCCAATCTCATCTTCTGTTTTTATTATAGGCACGGGCATCCACAGCTCGGTGGCCCGTGCCTCTCCTTGGCATATCGCGGGATAATGACTTTCCTATGAAGATTGAATTCCACAATGTCGTTTCTCTACATATCATTTCTGAATATATTGGGGGGTTCCCTTAAATATTGTTCCTAGTATTTAGTATTTAACCAGTCTGACATGCTAGGGGGCGTACTTGAGAGACTGTGGTATTCACTATTTCTATAGGAGTTTCTACTGTTTAACTGTTGTATAATCATTGTTCGTTTCAAATCTATTTAACACATTTCAACACCAGGAAAGTCACACGTTATACATTCAGAAGTCATTACATAACGTCTTCTTGTATTGTGTATACAATAAGTAGCATAAGAACGTCAATACCTCATTGTCAGGAGGAATGTCCTCAGACATGCTGGATGGGTTTTGTTCTTTTTGACTGCCGCGTGGATCTAAGCTGTAATAAATGGACAAATGTGAAAAAAATTAACCATCGTAAAATAATATTACAACCCCATTAATCAGCAGGGCGGTGTCCAGCAAATTCATCGTGAATGACAAAGGACGAGGAAAGTTAAGGACACTTTCTGACTCGATGACAATATCATCGTTTAAAGTCAATTTTGATTTTTGTGTGTGTGTGGAATAAAAAGCAAGCATTGAAATGGCTGAATTACAACCTTTTGACTGTAATAAACTTAAAACAACATACGTACGTACACAATGAATGCTAACAGGAAGTGGTTCTTCACCAAACGACCGTTCTCTTGTCCCACGTCTCGTAAAACTATCAGCTTGTGTCGCGGACTTGACAATCCTGGAAAATGTAAATAGTACTCACAAAGCCATTTTACATTTAGCTTTAGCCTCCTCTTGATTTGATCAATCATCATTTATTTGAAGATTTAAACATAAACACTTACATGAACAAACACACATATACACAGTTACACTCAAAGGTACTTGTCTATTATACATATGCATTTTGCAAGGTTCTTGATTTCTTTTACATTTCTGGTACTCAGCAATTTGTTGTATTTCATTATATTCATAAACCGTATATTTATTTGAGATAAGTTTAGATCTAGATTCATGGAGAGCTTCACATCAAAACAGGCAGTGGAATTCATCGGCTATAGCTGGCGACACACACAGTTTAAATGTCTTAAATTCTCTATCTATACCAAACCAACGGCCAACTTCGACAGGTAGATTATGGTTACAGGTTCTATGTTTTAGATTAGGATAATAATTTTTTCAAATGACAGGATATCTCTTAAATATTTATAATAATACCCTTTTGAACTTCTCTCGACGTCAGATCTCCAATTTTGATAAAACTGATCTTTTTTCTATCTGAGCAGTTAGCCACTGGCTGGAAACGCTTTGTGGGTCATAAAATACATAGGACAGACCACACTTATTAAGTATTTGCCTCACATTTCTTATCCAGGAATTTTGTTCATAATTAGATAAAAATTGCAAATCAGCAAACTTATAAATATATTGCTATAGTTTCGGTGCACGTCCGGGTTTACAGAGTTTATGCCAAAGTTAACTACCCCTTGAGTTGCATAAATCGATTTAGGCATTCTACCTAGTTCTCGATAAACCGTAAAAATTTTAAGACTCCATGCTAGTTTAAGGAATTTTAGATAAATCTTTTCAATCATGTTCATATTTTCTTATGCCTAATTTTCACAGCCATATAATAATATTGGTAGTATCATTACATCAAAAGCCTTAAGTAAACAATCCAAGGGTATGTTATAATATGGCTTTAGATGAAATCTCCGCTAAACATGTTATTGCTGGCTTGAAATTTCTGATTCTACGTAATGAAAAGGGCTCTGGCTCACCAACACCTGAGCCATTTCCGAACCCTAACAATGCTTCTATGCTGTAAATGATATAAATTTTTATAGGGAATGGTGATTCTGCCGCAACTCCACTGAAGCCAGATTTATACCCCAATACCTATACCACAGAGGTAATTTTTTATGCAAAAACCGAGATGTGATACAACGATCGTCATGTGTTGTATTAAAAGAAACATCAATATTAATTAATAATGAATAACATTTATTATAGACTGCGAGGATATTGGAAAGGTATAGGAGCAATACAAAAGTTAGCCACTGCGGCTAAGGTATCAAAAGATGTGGCCAAGGATTGGTTAAAGAACCAAGCAATATGGAAAATATACTTACTGGCCCCACGTTATATCCCGAGGAAGAAGTTTGATATTTTTACAATGAATGATGTTCATCAGGCTGACCTCTTGTTTCTTCCTCATGATAAGGTAAGACGCAAAATATATAAATACGCTTTAACTGTAGTGGATGTGGCTGGTCGGCACAAAGAGGCTGAACCATAAAGCTCGAAAGATTCAAAAGAAGCAGCTAATGCACTAAGCCGTTTATATAAAAGCTGACCACTAAAATGGCCCAAGTTATTTCTTGAGATCCCGGTCGCGAGTTTATTGGATCAGTAACTAAACTATTAACAAAGCATGATGACGCAATAAGGCATGGTGAAAAAGAGGCCCCCCGTAGCCAAGCTATTGTTGAAAGATTTAACAGGACATTAGCAGAACATCAGTTTGGATATCAGAATGGGATTGAAATGAAATCAGATGGATTAAGATCAACGGAATGGGTGACACGATTATCAGCCATTGTATCAGCGCTAAATAATGAAGTAACGAGATTAATCGGGAAGAAACCATCTGATGCAATTAAAATGAAATCTGTGACTTCCGAATCTTCAGCACCACGGAGAGGCAAAGAACGAAAACCGGATAGTGTAAGATATTTATACCAGCCCGGTGAACTCGAAGGAGGCCAACTTTGTGCAACAGATCCGATTTGGTCTCTTAAGATATATAACATCAGTCGATTGGTTATGAAAGAAGCTGAGCCTATTCTTTATTATCTTAAAGATGGCCTGGGCAAGGGATTTGTACTAGAAGAGTTGCTCATAGTCCCCAGCGATACAGTGTTACCTCCCTAAGTAACCATAGGTAGTTACACCATCCTCATCAATCCATCTCTTTATATCTAAGGGGGAAATTGATGTCTAGTTCATTCTCAATCCATATATCACGTGATTGTCACTTCTTAGCCATTTACCAGTTCGGTGAAACCCACGAGCACGGGTATGGTGCTGACAAACCTAGAAACATAATCGGGGCGAACCGGGATTCGAATCCACAATCATAGGTTTCTGGCGTGCCCAAGGGACGTAACTCTGCACAGCGAATCGCGGCGCTTTAGACGACTCGGCCACCCGTGCCCCCCCACTTCTTAAAGAATTCATCTCGTGTTTGAATGTTCTAACATTAAACAATGTTTCTTTATACTGTTCGTGTTTGATATGTTTTTTTACCACATACTTCTTAACGCCCTTAGCTTTTCTTATGTCCCATTATCAGTCTTCTTTATAAAAATACATCTAAGGTCTTAATCCAACATACTCCACAATAGCAGTTCCAGCACATTATCCTTCATCTTGCCTAATACCTTTTTATTTAACGCGCTGTGCAATGGATTATCTTTTGGGTAATCGCTCGTGTCATACATATCTATTTTTTTCTGCCATATCTTTATACACATCCTCGGTTTGTATTTTCATCAAAAAGAATCAGTATCAGTATATAACACCTCGCATCTATCACCGTATTATTTCTTAAGTTCGCTGTATTAAAAGTCATACATTAAGTGTTTTGACAAGTCAAGAATACTCATACCAACGTACATGGTATGTTGAATTTTATATTACTCTTCCGCATATGTAGTGCGGCCAAGTCGTTATCAAATATCTTACTTCTGTTAAAAGCCGGACTAGCTATAAGTCTTTCTTCCTCATAAGATCTGACCAATTTAAAATCAACACGCCTCCTTAGATTCTCCATAGTTTTACCAAATACTGAGTTATTCATGAGCTTATATAGGTTCTTTTCGAAATCGCTGGTAGCTATCTTTCTTAAATCTGTGTTCAACCTTATATAGGGCTCCATCCAAGGTCTTTGATCAAACTTAAGAACTCTGTGTATTTTCTTTCGTGTCATACCTAGTGATAGATATAACTGCAGATTTCTATAGTGGACCATATATTTTGTTTTATCAATCAAATTTGGTACGTTAGCTAACCTAGTATTGCCCATCAAGGAGTGTCGATATTCGGACATCCAATCTCTATTGACCATTAATCTTTCGGGAGCTAGCAGATAACTGTTATGGTCTTTGTGTAACTCTGTTGGATATTCTAAGTCAACTTCTAGTATGTACCCTTTATCAGAATCTGTGGGAATATCATTGACATCAATATTTTTCACCCATTCAAACCCTCCCATGGGCAAAGGTTGGCTCATATCCCATCCATACAAAATGTTGGCGTCGAGATATAATATGTGCGTATCAGGTTTACTCGAATCACATCCTTCCACTAATTTATTATTAGCCTTATAATACCTTTTGCCGTCATCCATATACAACCTCTTCATCCTTTCTCAACAAACAAGTGCATCTTATAATCGGTGAGTAATTTTAACTCTACACCAGTCTTCTTCAACAATGTATCCCACGAGAGTCCGGGACTGGAATAGTAACATGCCGGGTCCAAGCCGTATTGTTTTAAAAAGGTCTTTCTAAATATCTCGAATATATCCGCGAGTAACAGTACATCGGTTTTTAAGTACAGATTGTGATAATCACTTAAATTCTAACAACCTAATATATCACCACACCGTCAGAGCATGTTCATAATCGGCATCGGTTATTTTAGATTCTGTTAAGTAACTATAGAATGATTCAACTGGTGGTAATTTAGTATCGTCAAATCTAGACCAATCATCAATATATTCGTAAGGATATAACCTTTTCTCAGCAACAAATGCCTTGTTAACTGATCAGTATATTTATTTGTTATTGCAAAGTCTTTGGGATTGTTTGCATTAGCTAAATTGTCCAGGGAAGATAACAGAAAACTGTACAGAGTCTATGAATCTAAGTCCATTACTTTGTTTTGTTCTCGCTTTCCCATCCTTGTCCGTATAATGTATAGTTTTTGTCAAGGAGAATGATATATATCTCTCCATATTATTACGAATGCACGTTAAACTGCCATTAGTCTTTGAGATCGCTTGCATAATGAGATGAGAATCATATCCTCTGAGGTTATGAAACACAATGGGGATGGGTATTGTTTCTGATTTCATTTTAAGTTTCAAGTTACACTCGTTATGCGCGGCTCCCCTGTAATGACACATAACGTGGCAATTATCTCTTACAGAATCCCCATTCAGGGGTTTATTACAAACATGGCAACTCGTTGACTTCTTATAGGCCCTCCAATCATCCCTCGTCATACACATGGGTTTCTTACTCGAAAAATTTTACCTGATTATTCTCTCTTCGTTTTGTAGATATTCTAGTAATTTTTCCGCTGCATCGGTACCTCTGTAAATCACGGACGCATTTGTTTTCCCATGATAACTTACAACTATATATCCAAACCCACAAGGAGTCTGTTCTTGAGTTTTGTATGTAAAACTACATTCAGTGCTGTGTTCGGTATTTTCTATTGGTTTGATAAGTGATTACAATATTGCTCAAATTCAAATATATTTTTACCCTCTTTAGGCATATCAATCCTGATAGGGTCTGCCCAACACCTCTGCAGTCTTCTTTATGCGCTTCTAAAAGATCTTGTCTGCTGTACCCATGCAGGCATCTCGTAGAAATATTTCTTTTCCTTATGGGTTGTTTGATCGCATAATAGCCTGCTTAAACTCTTTATCCACGTATAATTTCCCTTTTTTTTTTATCAGAAATGAATTGATTCTGGGAATTTGTTCTGGGGCGGGGCTTATCCTGTGTACAACAATTCCTTAAGAAGAATGTCTTAAAACATTTATAGCTAAATTATTTTGTGAGATTGGTGTAGGTTCGTCTATTTCATCAAGGTTGAGCCCATCGTTTTAGGGATAGCTCGAAGGTCTATTTGCAATTTTTGAATCTGCCGGGGAACAAGGCAGATCTTATCATCATTTTGAAACAGTCATCACCTTTATTTTTTACATTACTTATGGCTTTTTTCTTCTTATAATATGAGGGTAAATCTATATAAGATCCACCTTTCAAAGGCATATAATTTTCTATATCTGAATATAACGTATCGATTCTATCCACACCCCCACCCGAACCTCTTTTAGTCCAGCATTCTGAAGTTTCTTGTATACTCTGAATTAAGCATCCAATGATGTGCTTATAAACTCTGATTTGGTTATAACTTCTTGGTTGCCCCTGAAATTAGGTTCGGTATAATCGGTGCTATCGTCTTATTTTTACTCAATGACATTTTAACCATTAGCTGGTATTTTATACTATTTAAATCATCTAACTCCTTATTAATTTTGCTCGATACAATGGGATTAACATCATTAACAGCCTTTTCGGAATTAATATCCATCTTCCAACCTCTTAGATATTTACCAACGCCGGCTGTGGGTACAAATCTTAACTCAAAGGGTTGATTATTATCAACAACCGGTTCAAAAACATCCAGTAAAGCAATCAATTCAGCTTTTCTCATTCGAGAATAACCTCTCAGCCAACTGTTTCTCGCTTGAGCTTTGAGTTCTCTAACAGTTTGGGCTTTGTTGTATTCCAAACCGAGTAAGGTAAACAATTCAGTTTTTCTCATTCGAGAATAACCACGTAGACCACATTGTTTTGCCAAAGCCTTCAACTCTCTGACAAAAACCATTGTGATGTAATTGTATATGCAAAATGAGTCAAATATCTAAATGGTTATTGATTCATATATCTAAACAAGTATTCTCCCCAACGTATTCCTCTCGTTGATGTAATCCCTCTTCCTCACGCAAATAATCTGGTTCCTAATCTCGTAGGCCCCATGTTTCTTGCATAAGCAGTAACAACCTTTGACCCCTATCCCACATACAGAACATGTATGGTTAATGTTTCCCTGCCTAATGTAATAAGCTTGAATATCGCAAAAATCGTTCACACACCACTTGCCACAGTTAAGGAGTTCCCCCATAAGCGTAAATCTGCACAGATTCATGGTTGTTATACACCTATCATATCATTTGTCTAAATGCAAATCACCCCAGCCTCTGCCCAGCGTAGCTAATAAGACTCAGCCGAGCCGACAAAATGCTATTAATAGCTATGATAGCTCATGGCTTATGCGTAATAGCATAGCTAAAAATAGCCACAGTGGACAATCCCAAATTTATAAATGCTATCTCGCTGTATGTCTGTTCCTCTGACGGTGTGTAATACTGTGATAGCGTTGGCCTTTGGCCAATTGGGATCAAGTGTCTTTCCGTAAACAAGGAAGTATTCGTGCATAGCAGATTCAACATCCTTAAATGTTTGAAGTGAATGGTTTTGTTTACAAAGTTCGTCATGAATAAAATCTAATCTCTTGGTCCTTCTCCTGGTCCATTGTGACTGGTCTGTTTCGAGTTGTTCTAATGCTTTATTGTGTCTTTTCTGCTCCTCTCCTCCCATAGTAGAAAATAAGAATTTACTCCTCGAAAAAGCTAGAGCATTACCAATAGCTCCACCGACCATCATTGCAATTGATGCCATTTTGTTATTTAACTATGTTTATAAATATTCACATGTTTAATTACTTCATTATGTCTTCTGTCTTCATAACCATTAAAATCTAGCTTCGATGGTGTGGCTTTAGTAATCATTTGACCTATACGAGCATATCAAATGGCTAGTCCGCTAAAAACAACTGAATGATACGCTGCGTTTACCAACATTTTACCGTCTGAAACTGGAGTAGTCATGCTTTTATAACCTTACATGAGGGTTTAACTCTTACTTAACCTCGTCCAATTTTTTAACTGGCCGTGTTTTCTCTTCTCCGGTCTTAAAAAACCATACCACTGCTATAACGCCCAGGGCATAGGGAGCCCAAGTTTTAATCAGGTGTGTACTTTCTTCAGTGTGGGCTTTTGCCTTCCTGGCTAGTGCTCCCCTTTTATCAGCTGCGACTTTTCTGGGATTTTTAGTTATTCTCACTTGCGGTGTTTCCCCATTCACTTGTGGTGACTGTGCAATTGGTGTGTCTGTGTTCTCATGTGGTGTTTCCACATTCACTTGTGGCGTTTCCACCTCCATTTATATTATTAGGTGGGCATGTGTGTTTAAATTGACAATACTTAGCTGTTATTAAAGCGGTATTGAGTGGCGCTAAGAACATTCCGTATCTATGGTAAAACTCACAACTTACTGCACTTAAAGCATGTTCAATAAATGGGTCTTTCTCGAGAGATTCACATAGATACAGGTAATTTTCTGGTGGGATAGGACGAAACGTACTAACCACAGCTGTGTATAGTTTTACCATAGCAGAACCTATTGTTTTAGTCATGGTAGCTCCTATTCTAGACTCGTAACGTGCGTATAGTTTTTTTATTTTCTTTGTCGGTCATGTTATCAATTTTTTCAGTGGTATAAATTTCCCCCAAGTATTTGGAACATTTTCCATACCCAATAACCCAAGTCGATATTCAAGTCTAACATAATGAAATATGACATATCCAATACAGCCTGAAATAATAAACTATTGCAAAAGAATGAGGATTTCAAACCACATTATAACATAAACGCTGCTAGTGTTCAATTTACCGCATTTTGCTATATTTTGCTAAGCAGTTGCTAAAGTTTGCTAATCAGTTGCAATATTTTGCTAAGCAGTTGCTAAAGTTTGGTAAGCAGATGCTAAAGTTTGCTTATCAGTTGCTAAAGTTTGCTAAACAGTTGCTAAAGTTTGCTAAGCAATTGCATGAGCAGCTAGCTAGGTTTTAAATAGGAGTTTACAGTGCTTCGTTTCTGCTAACAGTTTTCGGCCTTAGTCTCGCTCAAGCTTGGTAGAAATAACATCATTTTCGCGTAGACATTACTCAAATGAATCTCGGTCTTTGCAATGAAACAGGGCAACCCATTTGGTCTACTCTCTGAGATCTTTCAGGACAGAGTTGTATTTTTGAGTGAGGCCCCAAACGCCAGCTCCATATGTCATCCAAAGAATGCTAAACATGAAAGCATATCTTTCGTTTTGGTAAGTTCTTTACTCGCACTGCAGTTGTCTATTATGAAAAGGGTTGATTCTCCTTTGTATTTTTCGTGACATACTCATAAACAGTCTTGTAAACGATCATCTGTAACAACTTTGTGCAACCCGGGATCTTTCATTACCCATTGTCTCAATAGGTATGTTTTATTAAAGTTTATAGTCGGGCACAGAATAATCATGTGGGTGAAAATTCTGATAATGAGTTTGTAAAATATCAAGAATAAAAGCTGTTTTTCCGCTCCCCTTTTGCCTGCAGATGATAGAGCAGTGCTGTGAGGTGCGCAGTGAGGTAAAAGATTATTAATAGATCGCTTGCACGAATCTTCCATTCTGTATATTGAGTTGCGCGTCCATAATCACGTAAAAATATATGTTAATTTACCAGCTGTTACGGCGATCTTCTGTATAGTAACACCCTCACTAGCATTTTCTATTCTCCGCCCACTACCGTGTATTTCGTCATCATCTGTGGTTCGCATGTCGAGCCATAGCGCATACTTCAAGGTAAGGAACTCAGACAGTGATACATCCCTAAGAGCCAGATCTTTTGCGACCATGTTAACTTTTTTGGGTTCGTCTAATAGAAGGGAGTTTTTTAATCTCATCCCACTGTTGATATGCTCGCATGCTTTGACTATATAGTTGATTAGGCACGCCCTCGATAGTCAATTCTCCTTTTGTAATCTGGGGGTTACGCCTCGGTATCTCTGGAAAATGTGTCAGTAGGTTCCTCATATAACATTAAAATTCAATGATCTAGCGGAGATGTTTAGATCGATGTTCCAAGTCGTATCACTTTTCTCCATGATGATCTTCCGGTGTAAAATGGTTAAACTTCTGTTGTACTGGTTACGAATTTGTCTGGCTAATTCAGGATCTGTTATCATATCATACGCCAGTGAGATATTGGCAATGGAATAGCTAGCAGCTGCAATATCAGGTTTGAGTGCTCTGCTGTAGTCATTAAAAATGAGTTCGTATTCTAACCTATCGCCTAGGGATGCTTGATAAAAGGGCATGTGACTCTCTATCAATTCAAAGTCGAGCGGAATATAGAATCGGTTACCTAATGCATCAGCAACAGCCTTATCTTCTACGATGGTATCATCACCAGTAGAAGCACCCTAACGCAGTCTCACTGAATTTTTATAACCAATACTTTGATACTGTAAGTTTTCCCGTTCTTTCGCTGTTCTCAAGAGATCCATGTAACAGAAGTATACATCGCTGTCGTTAATACTCAAGACCTTATTACCACTAATTTTAATCGTGATTTCCTTAACAATTGCACGACCAATGTTCTTAACAAGTCCCAGCCAGGGTCAGAAGAAGTCAAACTAATGGTAAATGATAGTTGGGCAGCTCCTGGGATTAACATCGTGAGCGCCGAAATTAAGAAAGCGAACCAAAAGTGTGTGATGCTGATTAGTTATAATTACAGACTGGTGAATTGCTTTGACTTCTAATGGATGCCGAAGTTGTGGATTTAACGTGCGTCCGTATTGCAAAGAAATTGTTTATATTGAAATTATGTAACCTTATGTTTAATATAAAAATGGATGATATGAATCTAGATAACCTAACTGATACCAGCACAGTCAAAGAGGGTACTGATGAAACCAGCTTTATGAATGTTAATGAGGAACTTTTGCAATCAACCGTTAATGATTATAACAATGTCTTAAAAGAAGACAACAAATGTGTTACTCCAATTGGCAGTGACTATTCCAAGTTTACAACATAAACTAAAGGAATATTGCGACTGCATGGCTCTCCGAATATTGATCTCATGAATTCTCGTTCTAGGAAACCTATAGCGTTGTCTACAAAAGCCGGGCATCGCAGTGGCATCCACATTATTCATAATGAATTAGGTCTTGTAGACTACGACAACTCACAAGCAAAACTTTTTGCAAAGACTACTAAGGTTTTTCAGACTGTGCGGACTGAACTCGGTGCAACGGCTGCTGCCAGACATAAATATAATTTGGAAGACGTATCACAATGCGCGAAGCAGGTCTCGGATGGTCTCAGAGAAATCTTGGAAACCTTTGATAAGTCCACATTATAGGTAGCAACCTTTGAGTACAATATTAGAGAATTACGAGGTCTTTGACAAAGCAATGCAAACAATGCGGGGGTCACTCATCAATAATATAGCGAAGCTAGATGAACTCGACAAGCATATAGATTATGAGAAAAGAAGATTTACACAGGCAGACGATGAATTCAGTAGACGCCGTGTTGCGGAAAGATTGCGCTACTTAGAAGACGAAAGATCGGCCTGCCTAGAAGCAGCTTCCACTAACAGAAAAGCACTTCATTCACAAATCAGTCGAATTCAAGAAACTATTGATCAAGTTCTCAATGATGATACAACACAGGCCGAAAAAAATAAAACATTGTTCAGAGAACAGGGGATAACCATTCCCAGCGTTTTAACCGCATTGGGATATATTATATCAACTTTGGATCTCGCGGTAACTGGAGGCGGTAGTGGTACAGGCAGTGGTACGCCTCTTCGTGAGGGTGGTGTAAAAGAGTGGATGAAAAAGCATTTAAAGGCAACAGGAGAAGCACAAGGGAAGCTGGCTGGGAAAACCGTGTCTGCACTTCCGGGCATAATAGGGTTGGTTGGTTGGTTGGTTGTTTAACGCCGCACTCGGCAATATTCCAGCTATATGAAGGCGGTCTGTAAATAATCGAGTCTGGACCAGACAATCCAGTGATTAATATCATGAGCATCGATCCACGCAATTGGGATCGATGACATGCATCAACCAAGTCAGCGAGCCTGAACACTCGATCCCGTAAGTCGCCTTTTAGGGCAAGCATGGTGAGCTGGTATAATAGGGAGTGTTGTATCCTGGCTCTTGAATTTATTAGCCAACTTGGCTTAGCCAAAACTTGTGGGCTGTGATCGTAGCAATTGCCAGGCTGTTGTATGTATCCACTAAAGTATCCAAATCATGAGTAAACCGTGTCTCTACTATAAGCGCTATTTTTGTCGTCAATATGTGGTTTTACAACTTGTGGCTGTTGCACTTCTGTTACACTAGATGACTGTGGCTTGACTATTCCCGGTTCGCCTGCAATTGTTTGCGCTATTAATTCGGTGTTAATATCTGAATTTATACCTGTTTTTTTGTTGATCGGAAGCAATAACAATTTTATTATTATAGCCTACAACTTTACCAATCTTAAGTTCCATATTACTCGGAGACATGTATTGTCTTGCCTTAACATAGTCTAGTTTGGATTGAGCCTACTGATGGATTTCGGTTACATCAAATAAGTGACATAAATACTTGCATAGAGGAGAGGAAGTTGAGACTTGGATTATACAAAAAGTATTGCTGAGCTGTAAATGCTCTCGACGGAGTTGACACTGCACTTGTAAGCATCTAGCATGGGACTTTTGCGGCCGGTGTTGGTTTATTATCAACTATAAATGCTATGCCTATCGTACTTGGTATGGAAGTAGCAGCCGGGGTCTCTGGTCTGGCGGGAACAGCGATAAAATTTATTTCTCGTAAGTTGCAAAAGAAAGCATTAAAACATGATAGTATTCGTATACTCGCTGAAGCAAAGTTGAATAGCATTGAGGATCATATTTCAACAGCACTGGCTGATTGCAAGATATCCGAGGTAGAATTTCGTTTATTGTTGTCAAAACTCACCAAATACAACGCAATGAGGCAGGAGATTCGATCAAATTCTGGTAAGACCAGTGGTATTTGTGAAGACGAGAGAAAAAGTTCATAGAACAGGGGAGACAACAAGCGCGTCAATTATTCCGTGCCAAAACCAAAGAACTGGTTGGAGATTAAAAATAAATTGTTTCCTGGATACATCGTTGGATCGCAATACATTCATTAAGACGAATGCCCACATCAGTCTATAATAATGGGGAATTACAAGCCAACAAAGGAAATCTTGAAAAAGCTATCGAAGCATTAATGCTACGGGACAAAATTATCAAATGGCGACATTTGCCTCAAGATATATATTATATCAGTGATGCCAAACCATCCAAATACGGTTATCAATTGTTTCTTTCCAATTTCAAAGAAGAGTATACAGTGTGGTCTCCTGGTAAAATGAACGAAGAACTTAGTGAAAATGTTGAATATCACTTTGTTCAAAATAATGGTATGCGTATGAGTAAAAACAATAGAGAATATGTTCATTACAATTTAGTTTAGAGTCGTGACGATTATTGAATTGCATCATCGTTTTTGCATAAAAAAATAACTTAGTATCCTGACGATCATTTGTTCGCTTCGCGGATTTTGCATAAAAAAATACGTCTGTTGTATAGGTATTGGGGTATAAATCTGTCCCAGGTGGCAGTGCGGTAGAATCACCATTCCCCTGCGGCTTTGTTACCTTTAAGACTCTTAATGGACTGTGATATATCATTAAAGGTTATGTCAGTATTCAAACATTGTCATCATTGTCTAACACTTCATTTTCTCCATTAAATGTTCTTAAAATGTTGTACAAATTCCGTGATATCGAGTGTTTCCGAATTTTGATTTCTATTACACTCATTGAAGATTTTCCAGAATTCTTTAGGTGAATATTAAGCTTTTTCTCTTATCATTGTACTAAATTCAGTTTTGTAATCATTAATATGTTTATTAAGGCACTTCTTATATTCTTTTGAACATTGTCGATAATAACGTTTATTAATTTCTGATTTATGTTTAAAGTATCGGCGTTTTGATTAAAAAATGTTTTGCGTTTATTTCGACATTCTGTCCCAAAATGGGGTTTGTTATTATTACTTTTCTCGGGTGGGGTGGTCTGGACGCCTTTCCCCAAACGTTGCACGTGCTGCATCATTGAGCAGACGCGCGATCTCTTCAGGAAATTCATTCATAGGACGTGCTGGGTCGTCATGACCCTTTGTTGTGCTGTTGTGCTAAAATGAAGTCTACTGGCTATTACTCACATGGTCAACTTTGGACAGGTCAAAACTCCAAACGGACCTTTGTTATACCAAAGACGTATATTTATCTTTGGTAATACCTTGTTACATCCTGATTGGGGCACCATGCGTGCAGAGTTATGTATTTAGCATAAAGGTATTTTGAACTACGTCCAGAAAGCAAGGTTATCGAACTAGTGAGTGAGCTAAAATCGTACATCTCATCGGCGCTACTGCAATCGTATAGCGACGAGAACAAGTTATTCATGATATAATGCCTGTCGAGAAAGGACAGTAAAACAATATGTTAGATATCACCGTTATAGAATACACCGAACCTGATCAAATTGATAACACATCCTCACACAAGAGATCACGTTTTATTAATAAAACTATGCTAAAGGCCACCAGTAACAAAAATTAGACCACCCTAATGGGTCTTCGTATTGTATAATAATTTTGCTGGCAAACACATTTCATGCAACAGTTTGACATGCCCTCCAAAATACCTGTAACATTTTATCAGGAGTCCCCACATCTATTAAATGACCAGTCCCTAAATAATGTTCAAATTATGTGATAAAATATAACTGTGTGCAATGTTTCGGGTGTGTTGGGGCGTAAGGGTTGGTTCCGAAACCGTTCTATCTCTGGCAGTTATTTTTCAAAGCTGATCTTTCTTCTGGCGACCGATCACAACCTTTATTTTCCATGATCCCCTACTTGATCCCCAACTTTGTCACAGGGCAATGTTCACCACAACGTTTGATGAACATTTAATTCTAAAGCCAAACTACAATTTAGTCATGACATGGATAGGTCTAGAATCACTCAACTATTATTAATTGAAAGATGCTAAACCCAATTTACTGTCAGTGCCCTGAACAAGCAATGCAAATGTTATTTATTAATTGCTATTCATATACTCATGAGTGACTTTGGTTTGAAGCCGCTTTTAGAAATATACCAGTAATATCACGGCGGGGGACACCAGAAATGAGCTTCACACATTGTACCCCTGCGGGGATTCAAGCCCGGGCCTTCGGCGTGACGGGCGAATGGTTTAACCACTAGGCTACTCCAACGCCCCCTATACAGTCATGTATTTATCAATTACTCCGTGTCAGGTTACCCGAAGAGAAAACGTTATTTATGTATATTTTAATAATGCTAACGGGAGGTCTTACATAATCGAACACAACTGCCGGCTTATCAGACGATAACATGACGAAGATGCATGTCCTAATGTTGACATTATTAGTTCCGTATGTTAGAGGTAAATGACCAGATGTAAATAAAGTAGTATGAGAATGTGCTGGACAGAGCAACATTTACAAACATAAAGAGTACTTGCTGCAAAACCCGATTTACGATCAATATTATTTTGTATACATATGTTCAGGTAAGTCCTTTGACTGTTTATCGCGTTTGGGCTTTGGCAGTTGGTGGAGCTGTGCTATTATTATGCTGCACTTGCCTTTGACAGCATGGGGCACTGTGACATGAGCACGGACTAACAATGGGGACATACATACACACGAGTCAGTGTTGTGAATCTGACCCCAAAATCTCCAGGCGGAACTTCACACTAGTGATGTGTGAAAATCATCCGGTGCGATTAAATGTCAGCACACATATCACATGTGTACCGCACATCGTCAGATTCACTCAACACTTACATATCACCGACACATTAAATGAATTTCTTCATTCATTCAAAATATCGTGTCGTGTCGGTGCAGCAAGTCCGCCACCCTACGCACGGGGCAGCTGATTAACTTCTTTCGTCCATACACTATGCACCTGGTCGCTTGACGTTCAAACACAAATACTGTGAAAAAACATGTTTGTGTTACTTAATGTACTACATTTACATGTTAACACAAACATATTAGAAGATGAAATATGCAGGAGGCTAAATATTTCACAACATGGGTGTATGGCGTTGAATAACATGTTAATGAATTTCTACAGTTATTCATATCGTCGTGAAGGTGAGTGAAATCGTCCGAATTTCTCGCATCCATTTACGTTTTGTTATACACAGACATGGTCATGAATACATGTACCTTATAGAATGCACAGATATTATACCCACGCATACGAACATGGATCACAACACACTAACAAAACACGGCGCGGAGCACTCACAAACACCAGTCAGTGGAACGTCTTGTCACACATGGCTGCACAGCTTGTTGTGTGAAAGTATCCAGAAATCTTCCCCCCATTTCTATATATTAAAAACCCTGGAAAATCTGTAACTATGTAAGGAAAGCTACTATATATGCACTGGATAGTTTTAACAATGGGATCTGTTGAGCAGCACATGTCTTCGTCGTGTGTCTTTAGATGGACGAGAAGCTGAATACAGCTACGTGTGGTAAAAGTAATGAAGCTAGAGTCTGGGATATGAACATTAGTCAATATGAGGTTTACTGAAAACACACAGCAGTACCTACCAGAACAACTTCGCGCTGGTTGTCGTGGAATGTGCGTCGGAGAGAGGTTCCCTTGGCGGAAATGTATGGACCTTTTATAACCTTTTTAGAATGTGTTGAACAGTGAGTTGTGATGATCGACAACCGGTCTCGGCGAATGTATCCAGGCCACTGAGAGTTGTACAAAGGTAGTTATGTTGCTTTACACATGACACCGTGTGCATGCATTATAGCAGGGGAAATTGGTGTCATAATGTGATAGCCGAATATTGGTTGCTCTATGGTTGATTTCGGGAAGATCCGTTTCGTGTATGTTGTTCAAATTTGTTTCCGCTTTGTGTGTTGACTAGTTGTATACACATAGATCACTAAACGAGTCGCCGTCAGATAACGCTTTATTACAACGAGTGTTTTTCAACACAAGCTGACGATATAAGCTGATTATCGAAATTCAACGTTGTTTGTCTGTTGTATAACGCCGCACTCAGCACTATTCTAGCTGTATGATGGCGATCTGTAAATAATCGAGACAGGACCAGACAATCCAGTGATAGACACCATGAGCCGCGATCCACGCAATTGGGATCGATGACAAGCATCAACCAAGTCCGCGAGCCTGACCACCCGATCCCGTTAGTCGCCTCTTACGACAACATGGGTTAAATTCAACGTTGAAGAAAGACCTTGTTGATTGGCGTGTGGCGTATGATGCAACATTTGAGACTGGTGATTCGACCACAGACTCTCAATGTTCAACCCAGCAGTAATGTGCGCAGCTTCCTCCGAGATTGGTTATAATAAAGAGATAATATGCCGATTCTAAAATCGTGTTCAAGATATCATCTATATGTTTAAGTCAAAGTGTAATATCAGTCAATGTTTAAAATGACTGAAATTTTCACTTATGCAATTTACAAAACGCCAAAATATTCAGTCATTTTACAATTACTTATCCGTCAGATTGACTCAAAGATATCAGAAGTTCAAAAGGGCTTAAAAACATAACTAATTATGCCGGGATAAGAAGCCAAAAAAGTTTTTAAAAATATGCACTGACTTTCGTTTTCTTTTAATCCTATCATTTTCAGTCAGTGGGTGGGGAAATAGAGCATAAAAAGGTTTTACATCAACGGAAAGTCTAGCTTCAGCGAGACTATTGAATCATCCAGCCATGTCATAATGCCTATGTGATTTCATACGAGTCAGCAAATGGTTTGTCTGTTTTGAAATGGGATGTAATTACAGTTAAGCAACACCAACTGTTCAGTTTCGGAGTACGAAAGACTCAGGACACAGAAGTGCATCAGTTGACATGAGGACGACATTGCGAACGACTGGCCACTTGGCCCAAGGGGCGCTACTCTCATTTACAACACAAGGTTTAAGGTCGTAAGTAAACGCAGATATGAATGTTATAATTATCTATCGACATAATGTTTATTTATTTGTGATGATCTAAACCTTAATAATGCCACAGTGAGTTCACTGACCAAACCATACATACTACTTGCCATTTTCACGCTACTGGCATACAGTATGTGAAATAAGTTGTCAACATCATTATCCAGCCGGGCTAGCTAGATATGCTCAATTTTGTTATATCGTGTCTTTACTCTAGAAAATGAATGGCAGCAGAGGGAGAACACATATTTCAAGTTTCAACAAAGTTAGAACTGCAACCTCAGTCAATAACGGGTTTCTGTCATTTCTGCAGAGTCGCGGTGCCAAAATCGGCGTTTGACTTCCGTACAACGATACAAAAGCTTGAAGCGTAGCTCCTATCATATACCAGATTCTTCATCTTTGCCAGCCTGAAGTTGTGCACCATCTAGCACTTTGTCAACAGACTGCTCCAGTGATGAATGGCTTCACTTGGATCATGCTCTCTCACTCCCACAGTGTTGAGCTGAGTATATTATGGCTCATAGCTATTTACATTAGCATTAAAGATAACCAATTAACCACGGGATACCGGAGAGGCGCTTATTTCGCTCACTGCTGCCCTGTATTGTGTCGCCATGAAGACATGAAAACTGTTTCAATGTGACAATATTCCATCAAGTGCATACCTATGTTGCGTTTAGTTACATTAAGCCAACAATAATTGCAAGCGAGTATCATAAAGTTCCCCACTATACGGACTGTTCCAGCCCCCTCCAGGTATCATGAAGTTCCCAACTATATGAACTGTTCCACCCACCTCCAGGTATCATAAAGTACCCCACTATATGAACTCTTCGACCCACCTGCAGGTATCATGAAGTTACCCACTATATGGTCTGTTCCAGCTCCCTCTAGGTATCATGAAGTTCCCCACTATATGAACTGTTCCAGCCCCCTCCAGGTATCATGAAGTTCCCCACTATATGAACTGTTCCAGCCCCCTCCAGGTATCATCAAGTTCCCCACTATATGGACTGTTCCAGCCCCCTCCAGGTATCATGAAGTTCCCCACTATATGAACTGTTCCAGCCCCCTCCAGGTATCATGAAGTTCCCCACTATATGAACTGTTCCAGCACCCTCCAGGTATCATGAAGTTCCCAACTATATGGTCTGTTCCAGCCCCCTCCAGGTATCATGAAGTTCCCCACTATGTGGTCTGTTCCAGCCCCCTCCAGGTATCATGAAGTTACCCACTATATGAACTGTTCCAGCTCCCTCCAGGTATCATGAAGTTCCCCACTATATGAACTGTTCCAGCCCCCACCAGGTATCATGAAGTTCCCCACTATATGGTCTGTTCCAGCCCCCTCCAGGTATCATGAAGTTCCCCACTATATGAACTGTTCCAGCCCCCACCAGGTATCATGAAGTTCCCCACTATATGAACTGTTCCAGCCCCCTCCAGGTATCATCAAGTTCCCCACTATATGGACTGTTCCAGCACCCTCCAGGTATCATGAAGTTCCCAACTATATGGTCTGTTCCAGCCCCCTCCAGGTATCATGAAGTTCCCCACTATATGGTCTGTTCCAGCCCCCTCCAGGTATCATGAAGTTACCCACTATATGAACTGTTCCAGCCCCCTCCAGGTATCATGAAGTTACCCACTATATGAACTGTTCCAGCTCCCTCCAGGTATCACGAAGTTCCCCACTATATGAACTGTTCCAGCCCCCTCCAGGTATCATGAAGTTCCCCACTATATGAACTTTTCGACCCACCTGCAGGTATCATGAAGTTCCCCACTATATGGACTGTTCCAGCTCCCTCCAGGTATCATGAAGTTCCCCACTATATGAACTGTTCCAGCCCCCTCCAGGTATCATGAAGTTCCCCACTATATGAACTGTTCCAGCCCCCTCCAGGTATCATGAAGTTCCCCACTCTATGAACTGTTCCAGCTCCCTTCAGGTATCATGAAGTTCCCCACTATATGAACTGTTCCAGCCCCCTCCAGGTATCATGAAGTTCCCCACTCTATGAACTGTTCCAGCCCCCTCCAGGTATCATGAAGTTCCCCACTATATGAACTGTTCCAGCTCCCTCCAGGTATCATGAAGTTCCCCACTATATGAACTGTTCCAGCCCCCTCCAGGTATCATGAAGTTCCCCACTATATGAACTGTTCCAGCCCCCTCCAGGTATCATGAAGTTCCCCAATATATGAACTGTTCGACCCACCTGCAGGTATCATGAAGTTCCCCACTATATGAACTGTTACAGCCCCCTCCAGGTATCATGAAGTTCCCCACTCTATGAACTGTTCCAGCCCCCTCCAGGTATCATGAAGTTCCCCACTATAAGGACTGTTCCAGCCCCCACCAGGTATCATGAAGTTCCCCACTATATGAACTGTTCCAGCCCCCACCAGGTATCATAAAGTTCCCCACTATATGGTCTGTTCCAGCTCCCTCCAGGTATCATGAAGTTCCCCAATATATGAACTGTTCCAGCCCCCTCCAGGTATCATGAAATTCCCCAATAAATGAACTGTTCCAGCCCCCTCCAGGTATCATGAAGTTCCCCACTATATGAACTGTTCCAGCCTCCACCAGGTATCATGAAGTTCCCCACTTTAATGACTGTTCCAGCCCCCACCAGTTATCATGAAGTTCCCCACTATATGAACTGTTCCAGCCCCCACCAGGTATCATGAAGTTCCCCACTATATGAACTGTTCCAGCCCCCACCAGGTATCATGAAGTTCCCCACTATATGAACTGTTCCAGCCCCCTCCAGGTATCATGAAGTTCCCCACTATATGAACTGTTCCAGCCCCCTCCAGGTATCATGAAGTTCCCCACTATATGAACTGTTCGACCCACCTGCAGGTATCATGAAGTTCCCCACTATATGAACTGTTCCAGCCCCCTCCAGGTATCATGAAGTTCCCCACTCTATGAACTGTTCCAGCCCCCTCCAGGTATCATGAAGTTCCCCACTATAAGGACTGTTCCAGCCCCCACCAGGTATCATGAAGTTCCCCACTATATGGACTGTTCCAGCCCCCACCAGGTATCATAAAGTTCCCCACTATATGGTCTGTTCCAGCTCCCTCCAGGTATCATGAAGTTCCCCACTATATGAACTGGTCGACCCACCTCCAGGTATCATGAAGTTCCCCACTATATGAACTGTTCGACCCACCTACAGGTATCATGAAGTTCCCCACTATATGAACTGTTCCAGCCCCCACCAGGTATCATAAAGTTCCCCACTATATGGTCTGTTCCAGCTCCCTCCAGGTATCATGAAGTTCCCCACTATATGAACTGTTCCAGCCCCCTCCAGGTATCATGAAGTTCCCCACTTTAATGACTGTTCCAGCCCCCTCCAGGTATCATGAAGTTCCTCACTGTATGAACTGTTCGAGCCCCCTCCAGGTATCATGAAGTTCCCCACTATATGAACTGTTCCAGCTCCCTCCAGGTATCATGAAGTTCCCCACTATATGAACTGTTCCAGCCCCCTCCAGGTATCATGAAGTTCCCCACTCTATGAACTGTTCCAGCCCCCTCCAGGTATCATGAAGTTCCCCACTATATGGACTGTTCCAGCCCCCTCCAGGTATCATGAAGTTCCCCACTATATGGACTGTTCCAGCCCCCACCAGGTATCATAAAGTTCCCCACTATATGGTCTGTTCCAGCTCCCTCCAGGTATCATGAAGTTCCCCACTATATGAACTGGTCGACCCACCTCCAGGTATCATGAAGTTCCCCACTATATGAACTGTTCGACCCACCTACAGGTATCATGAAGTTCCCCACTATATGAACTGTTCCAGCCCCCACCAGGTATCATAAAGTTCCCCACTATATGGTCTGTTCCAGCTCCCTCCAGGTATCATGAAGTTCCCCACTATATGAACTGTTCCAGCCCCCTCCAGGTATCATGAAGTTCCCCACTTTAATGACTGTTCCAGCCCCCTCCAGGTATCATGAAGTTCCTCACTGTATGAACTGTTCGAGCCCCCTCCAGGTATCATGAAGTTCCCCACTATATGAACTGTTCCAGCTCCCTCCAGGTATCATGAAGTTCCCCACTATATGAACTGTTCGACCCACCTCCAGGTATCATGAAGTTCCCAAATATATGAACTGTTCCAGCCCCCTCCAGGTATCATGAAGTTCCCCACTACATGAACTGTTCGACCCACCTTCAGGTATCATGAAGTTCCCAAATATATGAACTGTTCCAGCCCCCTCCAGGTATCATGAAGTTCCTCACTGTATGAACTGTTCGAGCCCCCTCCAGGTATCATGAAGTTCCCCACTATATGAACTGTTCCAGCCCCCTCCAGGTATCATGAAGTTCCCCACTATATGAACTGTTCCAGGCCCCTCCAGGTATCATCAAGTTCCCCACTATATGAACTGTTCGACCCACCTCCAGGTATCATGAAGTTCCCAAATATATGAACTGTTCGAGCCCCCTCCAGGTATCATGAAGTTCCCCACTATATGAACTGTTCCAGCCCCCTCCAGGTATCATGAAGTTCCCCACTATATGAACTGTTCCAGCCCCCTCCAGGTATCATGAAGTTCCCCACTATATGAACTGTTCGACCCACCTGCAGGTATCATGAAGTTCCCCACTATATGAACTGTTCCAGCCCCCTCCAGGTATCATGAAGTTCCCCACTCTATGAACTGTTCCAGCCCCCTCCAGGTATCATGAAGTTCCCCACTATAAGGACTGTTCCAGCCCCCACCAGGTATCATGAAGTTCCCCACTATATGGACTGTTCCAGCCCCCACCAGGTATCATAAAGTTCCCCACTATATGGTCTGTTCCAGCTCCCTCCAGGTATCATGAAGTTCCCCACTATATGAACTGGTCGACCCACCTCCAGGTATCATGAAGTTCCCCACTATATGAACTGTTCGACCCACCTACAGGTATCATGAAGTTCCCCACTATATGAACTGTTCCAGCCCCCACCAGGTATCATAAAGTTCCCCACTATATGGTCTGTTCCAGCTCCCTCCAGGTATCATGAAGTTCCCCACTATATGAACTGTTCCAGCCCCCTCCAGGTATCATGAAGTTCCCCACTTTAATGACTGTTCCAGCCCCCTCCAGGTATCATGAAGTTCCTCACTGTATGAACTGTTCGAGCCCCCTCCAGGTATCATGAAGTTCCCCACTATATGAACTGTTCCAGCTCCCTCCAGGTATCATGAAGTTCCCCACTACATGAACTGTTCGACCCACCTTCAGGTATCATGAAGTTCCCAAATATATGAACTGGTCGACCCACCTCCAGGTATCATGAAGTTCCCCACTATATGAACTGTTCGACCCACCTACAGGTATCATGAAGTTCCCCACTATATGAACTGTTCCAGCCCCCACCAGGTATCATAAAGTTCCCCACTATATGGTCTGTTCCAGCTCCCTCCAGGTATCATGAAGTTCCCCACTATATGAACTGTTCCAGCCCCCTCCAGGTATCATGAAGTTCCCCACTTTAATGACTGTTCCAGCCCCCTCCAGGTATCATGAAGTTCCTCACTGTATGAACTGTTCGAGCCCCCTCCAGGTATCATGAAGTTCCCCACTATATGAACTGTTCCAGCTCCCTCCAGGTATCATGAAGTTCCCCACTACATGAACTGTTCGACCCACCTTCAGGTATCATGAAGTTCCCAAATATATGAACTGTTCCAGCCCCCTCCAGGTATCATGAAGTTCCTCACTGTATGAACTGTTCGAGCCCCCTCCAGGTATCATGAAGTTCCCCACTATATGAACTGTTCCAGCCTCCACCAGGTATCATCAAGTTCCCAACTATATGAACTGTTCCAGGCCCCTCCAGGTATCATGAAGTTCCCCACTATATGAACTGTTCGAGCCCCCTCCAGGTATCATGAAGTTCCCCACTATATGAACTGTTCCAGCCCCCTCCAGGTATCATGAAGTTCCCCACTATATGAACTGTTCCAGCCCCCTCCAGGTATCATGAAGTTCCCCACTATATGAACTGTTCCAGCCCCCTCCAGGTATCATGAAGTTCCCCACTATATGGTCTGTTCCAGCTCCCTCCAGTTATCATGAAGTTCCCCACTATATGGTCTGTTCCAGCCCCCTCCAGGTATCATGAAGTTCCCCACTATATGGACTGTTCCAGCCCCCACCAGGTATCATGAAGTTCCCCACTATATGGTCTGTTCCAGCTCCCTCCAGGTATCATGAAGTTCCCCACTATATGGACTGTTCCAGCCCCCACCAGTTATCACGAAGTTCCCCACTATATGGACTGTTCCAGCCCCCACCAGTTTTCATGAAGTTCCCCACTATATGGTCTGTTCCAGCTCCCTCCAGGTATCATGAAGTTCCCCACTATATGAACTGTTCCAGCCCCCTCCAGGTATCATGAAGTTCCCCACTATAAGGACTGTTCCAGCCCCCTCCAGGTATCATGAAGTTCCCTACTATATGAACTGTTCCAGCCCCCTCCAGGTATCATGAAGTTCCCCACTATATGGACTGTTCCAGCCCCCTCCAGGTATCATGAAGTTCCCCACTTTAATGACTGTTCCAGCCCCCACCAGTTATCATGAAGTTCCCCACTATATGGTCTGTTCCAGCTCCCTCCAGGTATCATGAAGTTCCCCACTATATGGACTGTTCCAGCCCCCTCCAGGTATCATGAAGTTCCCCACTTTAATGACTGTTCCAGCCCCCACCAGTTATCATGCAGTTCCCCACTATATGGACTGTTCCAGCCCCCTCGAGGTATCATGAAGTTCCCCACTATATGGTCTGTTCCAGCTCCCTCCAGGTATCATGAAGTTACCCACTATATGAACTGTTCCAGCCCCCACCAGTTAACATGAAGTTCCCCACTATATGGTCTGTTCCAGCTCCCTCCAGGTATCATGAAGTTCCCCACTATATGGACTGTTCCAGCCCCCTCCAGGTATCATGAAGTTCCCTACTATATGAACTGTTCCAGCCCCCTCCAGGTATCATGAAGTTCCCCACTATATGGACTGTTCCAGCCCCCTCCAGGTATCATGAAGTTCCCCACTTTAATGACTGTTCCAGCCCCCACCAGTTATCATGAAGTTCCCCACTATATGGTCTGTTCCAGCTCCCTCCAGGTATCATGAAGTTCCCCACTATATGGACTGTTCCAGCCCCCTCCAGGTATCATGAAGTTCCCCACTTTAATGACTGTTCCAGCCCCCACCAGTTATCATGCAGTTCCCCACTATATGGACTGTTCCAGCCCCCTCCAGGTATCATGAAGTTCCCCACTATATGGTCTGTTCCAGCTCCCTCCAGGTATCATGAAGTTACCCACTATATGAACTGTTCCAGCCCCCTCCAGGTATCATGAAGTTCCCCACTATATGGACTGTTCCAGCCCCCACCAGGTATCATGAAGTTCCCCACTATATGAACTGTTCCAGCTCCCTCCAGGTATCATGAAGTTACCCACTATATGAACTGTTCCAGCACCCTCCAGGTATCATGAAGTTACCCACTATATGAACTGTTCCAGCCCCCACCAGTTAACATGAAGTTCCCCACTATATGGTCTGTTCCAGCTCCCACCAGTTATCATGAAGTTCCCCACTATATGAACTGTTCCAGCTCCCTCCAGGTATCATGAAGTTCCCCACTATATGGACTGTTCCAGCCCCCACCAGGTATCATGAAGTTCCCCACTTTAATGACTGTTCCAGCCCCCACCAGTTATCATGAAGTTCCCCACTATATGGTCTGTTCCAGCTCCCTCCAGGTATCATGAAGTTCCCCACTATATGAACTGTTCCAGCCCCCACCAGGTATCATGAAGTTCCCCACTTTAATGACTGTTCCAGCCCCCACCAGTTATCATGCAGTTCCCCACTATATGGACTGTTCCAGCCCCCTCCAGGTATCATGAAGTTCCCCACTATATGGTCTGTTCCAGCTCCCTCCAGGTATCATGAAGTTACCCACTATATGAACTGTTCCAGCCCCCTCCAGGTATCATGAAGTTCCCCACTATATGGACTGTTCCAGCCCCCACCAGGTATCATGAAGTTCCCCACTATATGAACTGTTCCAGCTCCCTCCAGGTATCATGAAGTTACCCACTATATGAACTGTTCCAGCCCCCTCCAGTTAACATGAAGTTACCCACTATATGAACTGTTCCAGCCCCCACCAGTTAACATGAAGTTCCCCACTATATGGTCTGTTCCAGCTCCCACCAGGTATCACGAAGTTCCCCACTATATGAACTGTTCCAGCTCCCTCCAGGTATCATGAAGTTCCCCACTATATGAACTGTTCCAGCCCCCACCAGGTATCATGAAGTTCCCCACTATATGAACTGTTCCAGCCCCCACCAGTTAACATGAAGTTCCCCACTATATGAACTGTTCCAGCTCCCTCCAGGTATCATGAAGTTCCCCACTATATGAACTGTTCCAGCCCCCACCAGTTAACATGAAGTTCCCCACTATATGAACTGTTCCAGCTCCCTCCAGGTATCATGAAGTTCCCCACTACATGAACTGTTCCAGCTCCCTCCAGGTATCATGAAGTTCCCCACTATATGAACTGTTCCAGCCCCCACCAGTTAACATGAAGTTCCCCACTATATGGACTGTTCCAGTCCCCACCAGGTATCATGAAGTTCCCCACTATATGAACTGTTCCAGCTCCCTCCAGGTATCATGAAGTTCCCCACTACATGAACTGTTCCAGCCCCCACCAGTTAACATGAAGTTCCCCACTATATGAACTGTTCCAGCTCCCTCCAGGTATCATGAAGTTCCCCACTATATGGACTGTTCCAGCCCCCACCAGTTATCATGAAGTTCCCCACTATATGAACTGTTCCAGCTCCCTCCTGGTATCATGAAGTTCCCCACTATATGGACTGTTCCAGCCCCCACCAGGTATCATGAAGTTCCCCACTTTAATGACTGTTCCAGCCCCCACCAGTTATCATGAAGTTCCCCACTATATGGTCTGTTCCAGCTCCCTCCAGGTATCATGAAGTTCCCCACTATATGAACTGTTCCAGCCCCCACCAGGTATCATGAAGTTCCCCACTATATGGACTGTTCCAGCCCCCTCCAGGTATCATGAAGTTCCCCACTATATGGTCTGTTCCAGCTCCCTCCAGGTATCATGAAGTTCCCCACTATATGAACTGTTCCAGCTCCCTCCAGGTATCATGAAGTTCCCCACTTTATGAATTGTTCCAGCCCCCTCCAGGTATCATGAAGTTCCCCACTATATGAACTGTTCCAGCCCCCTCCAGGTGTCATGAAGTTCCCCACTATATGGTCTGTTCCAGCCCCCTCCAGGTATCACGAAGTTCCCCACTATATGGACTGTTCCAGCCCCCTCCAGGTATCATGAAGTTCCCCACTATATGAACTGTTCGACCCACCTCCAGGGCGGCTGGCTACGGCACTGTCTTTGGAGACTGAGCTTTGATGTTCTTTAGTTCAGGTTTTGAGGGGCCTAGATGTACACTGCCCCTGATGGACCTAGCTTGTGTCTGCATGGTTTTCCTGTGGCTATAACTGTGTTCTGAATGATGTGACTTCTCTTGAAAACTCAAATTTGTGTGACATAATTGAACTTGGTTACTTTCTGACATGGCAAAGCATGGTTAGGCATGAACGATCGGCTTCGCCGAATGAATATGATAAACAAGTCAATCTCATCTTCCTGATATAATAAGACCCCAGGTGCGGAGCTATGTGTGGTCGTGGTGCGTGATCCGTTGTGCGTGTTCCGCGATGCGTGATCCGTAGTGCGTATCCTGTGGTGCGTGATCTGTGTCCTGTGATGCGTGATCCGTAGTGCATGTCTCGTTGTGCGTGTTTCGTGGTGTATGGTCGTGATGCGTGATCCGTAGTGCGTATTCTGTGGCGCATGGTCGTGGTGCGTGATCCGTGTCCTGTGGTGCGTGTTCCGTGTCCTCTGGCGCATGGTCGTGGTGCGTGATTAGTGTCCTAAGGTGCGTGATCTGTAGTGCGTATCCTGTGGTGCGTGATCCGTAGTGCGTGTCCTGTGGTGCGTGTTCCGTGGTGCATAGTCGTGGTTCGTGATCCGTTGTGCGTGTACCGTGTCCTGTGGTGCGTGTTCCGTGGCGCATGGTCGTGGTGTGTGATCCGTGTCTTAAAGTGCGTGATCCATATTGCATGTCCTGTGGTGCGTGTTCCGTGGTGCATTGTCGTGGTGCATGTTCCTTGGTGCATGGTCGTGGTGCGTGATCCGTGTCCTGTGGTGCGTGTTCCGTGGTGCATGGTCGTTGTGCATGATCCGCGGTGCGTGTCCTGTGGTGCGTGTTCCGTGGCGCATGGTCGTGGTGCGTGATCCGTGTCCTGTAGTGCGTGTTCCGTAGTGCGTGTTCCGTGGTGCATGGTCGTGGTGCATGGTCGTGGTGCGTGTTCCGTGGTGCATGGTCGTGGTGCGTGATCCGTGACCTGTGGTGCGTGTTCCGTGGTGCATGGTCGTGGTGGGTGATCCATGTCCTGTGGTGCGTGTTCCGTGGTGCATGGTCGTGGTGCGTGATCCATGTCCTGTGGTGCGTATTCCGGGGTGCATGATCGTGGTGCGTGTCCTGTGGTGCGTGTTCAGTCGTGCGTGTTCCGTGGTGCATGATCGTGGTACGTGTTCCGTGATGCGTGTCCCGTGTCCTGTGGTGCCTGATCCGTAGTGCGCGGCTCTTGTGGTGCTTCATCCGTTGTGTGTGATCCGCGGAGCGTGTTGAATGAATGAATGACGTTTATTCTCGTAAATCACGGCAGTGATACAGAGATGTAATTGGATACAGGAATTAGATACAATAGGAGAAAACATGTCAGTGGAACATTTCCATACATGATCTTATATAACTCGCCAGTTTTAATAGAAGTGGCTTATAAGTAATGGACATCAAATAGGAGAATTTTATGGCAGAAGGATACATACAGTAGTATTGAGGCAAAAACTTGTTTCTAATTTCTGAGAGTTTTGGACATTCTAATAAAAAGTGCATTTCATCACATATCAAATTTGTACACAATGTACATTTTCTTTTCTCTCTTACAATATTCCGCGTTGCATTGTCGTGGTGCGTGTTCCGTCTCCTGTGGTGCGTGATCCGTGGTGCGTGATCCGTAGTGCGTGTCCTGTGGTGCGTGATCCGTAGTGCGTGTCCTGTGGTGCGTGATCCGCGGTTCGTTCCGTCGTGCGTGTCCTGTTGTGCGTGGTCGCGGTGCATGTTCCGTGGATGTGGTGCGTGTTCCGTGGTGCGTGACCCGTGGTGCTTGTCCTGTAGTGCGTGAACCGTGGTGCGTTTCCTGTGGTGCGTGGTCGCGGTTCGTGTTCCGTGGCCGTGGTGCGTGATCCGTGGTGCTTGATCCGTATCCTGTGGTGCGTGTTCCGTGGTGCTTGGTCGTGGGGCGTGATCCCTGGTACGTGATCCGTGGGGCGTGGTCGTAGTGCGTGATCAGTAGTGCGTGGTCGTGGCGCGTGTTCCGTTGTTTGTCCATGCCGCTGTGACTGCCAGTGTTGTCTTTCTGCATGACGTTAATTGAAAACGTAACAAATGAAAAACTAAACTAATCACATGTATCAGTGCACTAATCTTTTACATAACTTACCTGAAAAGTAAAATGTTATGTTACTGTTAAATAACTGGTTAGTATAACGCCCAAATATGATAACGGAAGTCTAGTAGTAATAACATACCATACCATTCTAATGATAAAACGTTATCCTTTCAAGAATGGATATATAGACTGACTGATGCGACATCGCGCCCTGACGTATGACGCAGTTGGGAGATACGGGTATCTTGATCTGGTTATCACCGAGAACCTTTGTACCTAAATATGTGACTACCTAGCTTGCTTATTCGCGCAAACACTATTGTTCGTTGATGTGCACATTGCTGTGAATCTCTGTGACTCTAACTGTTACCCTGTCCACTGAGTATGCCTTACCGCACCGGCTGCACACAACTCACAGTGCTGTTACTGTCGTGGCATCTCATACAAGGTATGTTTCACAGTACAAATGTAATCAGTAGAACGCAATCGGCGTTTTCGAGGGGGCAATGCATAATGATGTGTCGTATATTAATGACGTAATGTCTCAAATTAGCAGTCAAGTCTAACTAACTTGGTTAGATAAAGTTCAGTGGAGTTAGAAAACGAGGTGGCGTATATTTATTATGTAATATGGAAGTAGCTCTATCAATTACATTCCCATTGAATGCCAACTGACAGATCTCTAACACATTACACACAATTAGTCTTCTCCATCCCAACATTCAGGAAGTCAGAGATACAAAGAAATCCCACTCATCTAGTGTAGTTTGGTCGTATATTAGGTGGGTTCCGATCTCAGAATCGCCGTGATAAGGATTCTTTATCATTTATGTGCATCCGATACTCGTGACCATGGGTCTCCGCAACGTTGTCTGAGACCGGCATCGCTTCGGGCCTTTCTTCCATACAAGCCGTGTTACCACTATAAATTGTTATTGAGATGGACACAATTTACACTATTATTTGTAAAAACATACATTGAAACACCAACTTCTGTTACAACAGCCAAGACAAGCTATGTATGGATGAGTTCTTTATTCTGTTATGATGCGACGTTTCAGTATAGATCCTTACACCGTTGTCAGTCAATTGTGCAGTAAGATCATTATCATCATTATCATCATCATCATCATCATCATCGTCGTCATTTGGAGGTTTAACCCTCTGGATGCCGAGTTTTTTTCTGACGCACATTTTCCTAAGATCGGAAAAGTGAATGTTGTGCGAGAATTGCGCTCACGCGGCACTGGATATATACCTCTAGCTATAAAATTACGCAGAGGTGGAGAATATTAAATTTCCTATTTGATGATGTAAAGTAAACTGCAAATATTAAACCTGTTTTAAAAAAATACTCTTCTAATTAAGTGTTGTCCGAGAATTTATTCTGCGTTGAAAAACAGTAAATTTCTCCGCTCTTTATCGTACACCGATAAAAGTACTGTGCGACGTGGTTTTTTTATTTCGAAGCTTTACGGAAACTGTCAGCGAACAAAATACTGCCTAATATCTGAACGACATAACTATATATATATCAAATGGAGTTATGGGCGTATGTATAACGACATACATTCAATGCCAAAAACTGCATGCCGTAAATGACGAAACCTGACATGTAAGTAATCAGACACATTCCGACAATCTATGTACTGTTATTTGTTGTTATAATTTTCATTGAAACAAACCGAAATAGTCAGAAATTCCGATAAATACCGTTGTCGTTGTGCGTGATTTTGCGTCAATCATGGCGTCACACAGGACGGTAACTATGCAATGATTTGATATTTTCAACAGAAATTGTCAATGTATCTTTTTTAAATTCCCTTATTCTTCCTACGATTCTCTTCCCTTGCATATTCTGAAAATGTTGAGCCAATATATTGAACGAATAGACGAAGGGATAGCTCAAAATAGGAGAAAATGCTACACTGTGTAAAATCTGTATTTGCTTTGTTTACATTTCAAACAAGTGCAGTTTTTCGAGCACAGCGTTCGTTTTCACGCCTTATTTATTTTGCTTGATTTCATCCAGCCGCTACGTATTGGTGACAAAGACCATTGTTCATTCGATTCTAAAATGTGTGAGGAGTTCAAGGATGTGTGTATCGCAGCTAAGTTTGAAATATACGTGATGTTACAGGCGCCTCATAACCGGTATACCTGAAACGTGATTTTGTAAACACTATCCAATATGGCGGAAAGTTCACTTCGGCGTTCGTGTTTGCGTATTTTCCAAAACATTCTAAACGATTCTAGGGTTATCGGAGCCGTTTTGGAATGAGCATTGGTGATTTCATAAAGGACAAATACCCGTGATCACTAATATGCTATTTTTGAAATTCATTTCTGGGAGTAAATACCCAAAATTTAGATGTCAAAACATGCTGTAAATAACGCGGTGTGTGGCGATTTAGTAAAAAATGGCGACATTTACGAAGTACCTAAGTTTCAGAGGTCATTTTTAGTACTTTTGCTTGGCCTAAAATGCCAGTGGATGATATCACAGAACAGGGAATCTCCAACCTTATTCAAAACTGTGAAGTATATTAGCGTGCATGATGTATTCTGAATTTTATTCGACTTAATATGGGAATAAACCACGATACCCCAGAAATTGTTACTGGAGGGAGTAACCATTTAGTATTTGAGTGATTTGTGGCAAACCTGCCAGATTTTATGATTGCTTCATAATCTGTATGCTATATATAGAATACTAAACTCGCTCCCGTGTAATACCAATTTTATGAAACTGGTTTTACACGGGAGCAAGTTTGGTATTTTATTTATTACTTGCCATTTATAACGTTTTTAGAATTATACTGTTGAGTATGAATAGGCTGACACCTACACGATCCACGGCAGGGTTTAACAGAATAATACTTCAAAGACGTCAAAAGTTGAAACGTATGAATTTAATACCATACAACGGTCCACCATTAGAATTCACAAAATTATCGTAGGGCTAAAACTATCGCAACTCACATACTTAAACTTAGACCAACGACTATCGTTGCGCCACAATACGATCGCCAGTGAAACGGGCCTTGCACCTCAAAGTTTACAATATAACGTCACAATACCCGATGACGTAATTTGTGGAATTTTGTTGCAAGATCCTTCGGCGAAACAATGCCAAGTGACGTCAGCCTAGCAACAAGGTTGCTGGGGTCATCGAGTGTGCATAAGCTCCTCACAGTTATCTATCAACTCCACACGCAATATCGTTGAATATTGTAGCACGGGTTGCGAGCTTACCCGTGCTGTATCATGGTAGTAAGAGCACGGTTTGTTAAAGATTATTACCATTGGCTGATGCCAAGATCAGCAAGCCCCGCCTACTAGCTTGAGAAATTTCAAACTTACAACAATGTTTCTTAGTGTTGTACACAGTGTTCAAGAATAATAACGTAAAGGCCTACCTTTGGAATACAGTACCACAAACCTTTCAAACACGTGATCATACCCTATGACGTAAATTGTAGTATTTTGTTGCCAGTCACACCGGCGAAACAATGCCCTGTGACGTCAGGCGTCATCGAGTGTGCATAAGCTCCTCCCAGTGATCTAGCATCTCTACACGAAATGTCATTGAATACGCCAAGCGCTGTGGAGAGTTTTGAATATTTGTTTACTGAATATAGCCTGCAGGCGGCGCATTTTATAGCAAGCGCTAGTTTACAAAAGCACTTTTATTTTTTTATTTTTTTTTATTTCGTTTTTCTCGTAATTCAAGTGGCTAAAAGGGTTATAAATGGGAACTAATATACATATATTATTTTTTCGGTGCATAAATTTTCATTATTATGGACAATAATGTAGTTTGTTAGGGATATTTAGTGGTGCTGAACACATCCAAATGTCGCCAGTGTTAGGGTAGGTTACCCAGAACTCTATCCTTAGCCCTTGGATCCCCTTTACGATAAATCACCCCTTTACGATCATTAGGGTTAGGAACCCGTTTAGTTGGTATTAGATTACCCTAAGTCTATCCTTAACCCTTGGATCCCCTTTACGATCAATCACCCCTTTACGATCATTAGGGTTAGGGGCTAGGTACTCGTTTAGTGGCTATTATAGATTATATAGCGGCTCCTTATATTCTTCCCACAAATAAGTCGAGTAAAAAGGATGAAATGGTTTTGTGTCGAATATTTTGGCTAATGGAAACTGTCCTGGAACATTCACACAAGCCACTTTCACGGCTACATTTTTCAGTACTGATTCAAAAGCGAACTCACCGTTGTGTCGTCACTAGTCATGCTTATTCCTCCATCGTTCCTTACTATTATCCACATCATCCTTACAGTGTTCCCTACCACACTTTTCAAAACCACCACAAAAATCACCCGACGAATTATTAAATACCATATCATTCATGCGCACTCGCGAGTTCGACGTCTGTAGAGGACCAATTTGACTAGCCGGACCAATTTTTCTAATCAATATTAAAAAATCTCGCAACGTTTTCATAAATATTATTTTATAATGATAAACAGCGACTAAAATACGCTATCTGAGAGTCTCTGATTTAAACAAGCCGACAGCATGCTGAAAGCGAAGTGACCAATCCATAATGGCGGATATCGTAGCCCGAACATTAAAATGTTGCATTGGTAAACGGAAACGAAATTGACATTGAATAAATCATGCAAGTGCCTTTTCTGTACAGGCAGTTACAAATCCTGTGTTTGCTTTCAGATTCGAAGTTTGAAAGTAAACATATGAGGTCATTCTTCCAGGAACATTCATGTCAAGTTTGTGTGTCTTTTTATAAAATTTGTTTCCAAACAAAGTAGATTGTATTTAATGAAGATATGTCAAACTTTCTTCTTTTTCTCTTATGCTATTTGTTGCTTCTAATATGATATTTATTGCCATTTTTTAAACATATATTTTGTAAGAAAAATAATAATAATGTCATGAGATATTTTAGCACAAGTGTAAAGTGGGAATGGGACTACTGCATCGAAAGCGAATTATTCCTATATGAGTTAACACTATTTGTATTGTAACAATCATTATATTTTCGCGATTTTCGAAAATCCACGTTGGTGAAAGTTGTTATATGTGTAACTTCTGCCGTAAGTCTAAAAAGTAAAATGTTTCTGGGGCATCAACGCGTCAGTCCTTAATTCTTATCGACGTCTTAAACAAAATAACTTAATTGTCTTTTTATACTGTCGCCCAAATCCAGTTAAATGATGAAAATATATTTGAAAAAATCATAAGAAAAAAACCGCAAGTCTATCCAGTGGAGGGCAGTGGATATATATCTTCTGTGTTGTTTCAACATATTTATATTTAAATTGGGCACAACTTATTTCAACTTGGGTATATAACTTTCATTAACAATATTTACACGAAATATAAATACACTGTTAGGAAATGTTCAGAAATTAAGGAGTGTAAACACAAGGACGGGGAAGTACAAATGGAGATTATTGATAGATATTTTTGGAAATTCAATCTCTTTTGAAAATATATTTGTATAGGTGTTACCTACACAGACATTTATTATTAGTTCAAATCTATGTACAATTTGTGTTACTGACGCAAACAATGACCTCGTCGTCCAGTGGACATTCCTTTTGAAGTTATCTCATGACAGACCTCGCAGACAATTTTTGTTTTGATTTTATTATATATTGTATGTTCTTATTTCACGTGGTTTGTTTGTTTATTACTCTTCAGTTTAGTGAGAGGGCGGGAAAACATCTCTTGGCTTACCCGTACCCATGTTTCAATAACCCTTACTCAGTGGCCCTTGCCTTGAAAAAGCTTACCCGTACCCAATAGAAATTGATATTATTAATACTAATATTCAACACAAAGACATAGTTTTATCTAACATCGACATGACCCTCAAGAGTTTCTTGACCAATATGCTTAAACAAAAGCGGGAAGTTCACTTAATTGATTGAGCCAATTTGTAAAACACTCATTGTTGACATTTACTATCAAAATAATGAGATTTTTTATAAAACGCTAAACTTTTGATAATCTGAAAACTGCCATGTTTAGTTAACTGAATGAAAAGCATGTTAATAACTGAATAAGCCAATCGCTACCGATAGGTAGTTTGTAATAACAATGGCTAGCTTCAAGGCAGTCGGAATTACTGAAAACAACATCCGATATATTTCACAAACTGGTCTCTTGGACGAAAGTTAGCATAAATATGATGTTGTCTACGTCAGGTCGATGTCATTCACCGAGACTGAAGTATAAATTTGTATGAATTGAATGAAATTGAATGAATATGTGCATCAAACACTTTTTGTATGTTTTCCTTTGTCTCTTCTGGTTAAAACAATCCTGTTTCTCCGCCACTTTGTTTTCTAATAACAAACACGTCTATAGGGTACGGGTCAGCCAAATGTATAGGTACGGATCAGCCAATTTTAGGTACGACTTAACCGAATTTGGGGACGGGTCAGCCAATTTTAGGTACGGGTCGGCCAATTTGAGTACGGATCAGCCAAATGTAGGTATGGGTAAGCCAAAATCTCAGGTATGGGTTACGGGTTGTTGAAAGTACGGGTTGACTAGTCCCCTTCTCCAATATGTACATCGCTTCACATTTTTTAAGATGAAGGAAATAAAATATATGTTTTTTAATATTACACGCATTGCTAATTTTTTATG
Organism: Haliotis rufescens; assembly: GCF_023055435.1. Lineage (NCBI taxonomy): Eukaryota > Metazoa > Mollusca > Gastropoda > Lepetellida > Haliotidae > Haliotis > Haliotis rufescens. The sequence continues at coordinate 9,932,022 of NW_025964372.1, forward strand.
AAGTCCCCGTCTAAACAGTAATAGACAAAGGGTCACGTAAATATATATGTGGTGACTTTATCATTGTAACTTTTATGTAATATGCAAAGTTAGCGATGTTTTCTTCTTTCTGAAAAGTGCTACATCCTGTTTCAAGTATGTGTTTTGGTAATCCTGTAACTATGCGTGCAACTTCAAACGGACTGTATATATTTACTGCGAGTGTGCGTTAAGTTTTCTCATTGAACATAGGTATATCGTGTTTGAAGTAGATTTTATCACTTTCTTGATAAGAGAATACCATTTACCGCCAGAAGTAATGACACAAGTTTTGTTTTTCGGTCTTAGATTTTCACATAAATAATATGGCTCACATAGAAATTACAGTTTCATTGTAGATATGCAACATATAAGGAATCTAACAATAACACGGGGATTCAGCCAATTTGGTCCAAATTTAGTGTTGGAATATATCAGTTTATGGGACTTTAGCCAATTTGGTCCAGTTTCAAAACTGTGGAAAAATCTTCAAAATTCAGTAAAAATTTGAAAATTCCTTCTGGGATGTTGCCGTTTAGTCTGGTTATGTGTATTTAGGCAAGGTATACATATAAAAGAAGAAAAAAATATATTCTTGGAAATCATCAGTTTATGGGACTTTAGCCAATTTGGTCCAATTTCAGTACTGTGAAAAACCTGTAAAATTCAGTCCAAATTTAAAAATTCATTCTGGGATGTTGCCGTTTAGTCTGGTTATGTGTATTTAGGCAAGGTATACATATAAAAGAAGAGAAAAATATATTCTTGGAAATCATCAGTTTATGGGACTTTAGCCAATTTGGTCCAATTTCAGTACTGTGAAAAAACCTGTAAAATTCAGTCAAACTTTGAAAATTAATTCTGGGATGTTGCCGTTTAGTCTGGTTATGTGTATTTAGGCAAGGTATACATATAAAAGAAGAGAAAATTATATTCTTGGAAATCATCAGTTTATGGGACTTTAGCCAATTTGGTCCAATTTCAGTACTGTGAAAAAGTCTTCAAAATTTAGTCCAAATTTAAAAATGCATTCTGGGATGTTGCCATTAAGTCTGGTTATGTGTATTTAGGCAAGGTATACATATAAAAGAAGAGAAAAATATATTCTTGGAAATCATCAGTTTATGGGACTTTAGCCAATTTGGTCCAATTTCAGTACTGTGAAAAAACCTGTAAAATTCAGTCCAAATTTAAAAATTCATTCTGGGATGTTGCCGCTTAGTCTGGTTATGTGTATTTAGGCAAGGTATACATATAAAAGAAGAGAAAAATATATTCTTGGAAATCATCAGTTTATGGGACTTTAGCCAATTTGGTCCAATTTCAGTACTGTGAAAAAACCTGTAAAATTCAGTCCAAATTTAAAAATTCATTCTGGGATGTTGCCGTTTAGACTGGTTATGTGTATTTAGGCAAGGTATACATATAAAAGAAGAGAAAAATATATTCTTGGAAATCATCAGTTTATGGGACTTTAGCCAGTTTGGTCCAATTTCAGTACTGTGAAAAAACCTGTAAAATTCAGTCCAAATTTAAAAATTAATTCTGGGATGTTGCCGTTTAGGCTGGTTATGTGTATTTAGGCAAGGTATACATATAAAAGAAGAGAAAAATATATTCTTGGAAATCATCAGTTTATGGGACTTTAACCAATTTGGTCTAATTTCAGTACTGTGAAAAAACCTGTAAAATTCAGTCAAAATTTGAAAATTCATTCTGGGATGTTGCCGTTTAGTCTGGTTATGTGTATTTAGGCAAGGTATACATATAAAAGAAGAGAAAACTATATTCTTTGAAATCATCAGTTTATGGGACTTTAGCCAATTTGGTCCAATTTCAGTACTGTGAAAAAGTCTTCAAAATTTAGTCCAAATTTAAAAATTCATTCTGGGATGTTGCCATTAAGTCTGGTTATGTGTATTTAGGCAAGGTATACATATAAAAGAAGAGAAAATTATATTCTTGGAAATCATCAGTTTATGGGACTTTAACCAATTTGGTCCAATTTCAGTACTGTGAAAAAACCTGTAAAATTCAGTCCAAATTTGAAAATTCATTCTGGGATGTTGCCGTTTAGTCTGGTTATGTGTATTTAGGCAAGGTATACATATAAAAGAAGAGAAAAATATATTCTTGGAAATCATCAGTTTATGGGACTTTAGCCAGTTTGGTCCAATTTCAGTACTGTGAAAAAACCTGTAAAATTCAGTCCAAATTTAAAAATTAATTCTGGGATGTTGCCGTTTAGGCTGGTTATGTGTATTTAGGCAAGGTATACATATAAAAGAAGAGAAAAATATATTCTTGGAAATCATCAGTTTATGGGACTTTAACCAATTTGGTCCAATTTCAGTACTGTGAAAAAACCTGTAAAATTCAGTCCAAATTTGAAAATTCATTCTGGGATGTTGCCGTTTAGTCTGGTTATGTGTATTTAGGCAAGGTATACATATAAAAGAAGAGAAAACTATATTCTTTGAAATCATCAGTTTATGGGACTTTAGCCAATTTGGTCCAATTTCAGTACTGTGAAAAAGTCTTCAAAATTTAGTCCAAATTTAAAAATTCATTCTGGGATGTTGCCATTAAGTCTGGTTATGTGTATTTAGGCAAGGTATACATATAAAAGAAGAGAAAATTATATTCTTGGAAATCATCAGTTTATGGGACTTTAACCAATTTGGTCCAATTTCAGTACTGTGAAAAAACCTGTAAAATTCAGTCCAAATTTAAAAATTCATTCTGGGATGTTGTCGTTTAGTCTTGTTATGTGTACTTAGGCAAGGTATACATATAAAAGAAGAGAAAAATATATTCTTGGAAATCATCAGTTTATGGGACTTTAGCCAATTTGGTCCAATTTCAGTACTGTGAAAAAACCTGTAAAATTCAGTCAAAATTTGAAAATGCAATCTGGGATGTTGCCATTAAGTCTGGTTATGTGTATTTAGGCAAGGTATACATATAAAAGAAGAGAAAATTATATTCTTGGAAATCATCAGTTTATGGGACTTTAGCCAATTTGGTCCAATTTCAGTACTGTGAAAAAACCTGTAAAATTTAGTCAAAATTTGAAAATGCAATCTGGGATGTTGCCATTAAGTCTGGTTATGTGTATTTAGGCAAGGTATACATATAAAAGAAGAGAAAATTATATTCTTGGAAATCATCAGTTTATGGGACTTTAGCCAATTTGTTCCAATTTCAGTACTGTGAAAAAACCTGTAAAATTCAGTCCAAATTTAAAAATTCATTCTGGGATGTTGTCGTTTAGTCTGGTTATGTGTATTTAGGCAAGGTATACATATAAAAGAAGAGAAAAATATATTCTTGGAAATCATCAGTTTATGGGACTTTAGCCAATTTGGTCCAATTTCAGTACTGTGAAAAAACCTGTAAAATTCAGTCCAAATTTAAAAATTCATTCTGGGATGTTGCCGTTTAGTCTGGTTATGTGTATTTAGTCAAGGTATACATATAAAAGAAGAAAAAATTATATTCTTGGAAATCATCAGTTTATGGGACTTTAGCCAATTTGGTCCAATTTCAGTACTGTGAAAAAGTCTTCAAAATTTAGTCCAAATTTAAAAATTCATTCTGGGATGTTGCCATTAGGTCTGGTTATGTGTATTTAGGCAAGGTATACATATAAAAGAAGAGAAAATTATATTCTTGGAAATCATCAGTTTATGGGACTTTAGCCAATTTGGTCCAATTTCAGTACTGTGAAAAAATCTTCAAAATTTAGTCCAAATTTAAAAATTCATTCTGGGATGTTGCCATTAAGTCTGGTTATGTGTATTTAGGCAAGGTATTCATATAAAAGAAGAGAAAATTATATTCTTGGAAATCATCAGTTTATGGGACTTTAGCCAATTTGGTCCAATTTCAGTACTGTGAAAAAAACTGTAAAATTTAGTCAAAATTTGAAAATGCAATCTGGGATGTTGCCATTAAGTCTGGTTATGTGTATTTAGGCAAGGTATATATATAAAAGAAGAGAAAATTATATTCTTGGAAATCATCAGTTTATGGGACTTTAGCCAATTTGGTCCAATTTCAGTACTGTGAAAAAATCTTCAAAATTTAGTCAAAATTTAAAAATGCAATCTGGGATGTTGCCATTAAGTCTGGTTATGTGTATTTAGGCAAGGTATACATATAAAAGAAGAGAAAATTATATTCTTGGAAATCATCAGTTTATGGGACTTTAGCCAATTTGGTCCAGTTTCAGTACTGTGAAAAAACCTGTAAAATTTAGTCAAAATTTGAAAATGCAATCTGGGATGTTGCCATTAAGTCTGGTTATGTGTATTTAGGCAAGGTATACATATAAAAGAAGAGAAAATTATATTCTTGGAAATCATCAGTTTATGGGACTTTAGCCAATTTGGTCCAATTTCAGTACTGTGAAAAAACCTGTAAAATTCAGTCCAAATTTAAAAATTCATTCTAGGATGTTGTCGTTTAGTCTGGTTATGTGTATTTAGGCAAGGTATACATATAAAAGAAGAGAAAAATATATTCTTGGAAATCATCAGTTTATGGGACTTTAGCCAATTTGGTCCAATTTCAGTACTGTGAAAAAACCTGTAAAATTCAGTTCAAATTTAAAAATTAATTCTGGGATGTTGCCGTTTAGTCTGGTTATGTGTATTTAGGCAAGGTATACATATAAAAGAAGAAAAAATTATATTCTTGGAAATCATCAGTTTATGGGACTTTAGCCAATTTGGTCCAATTTCAGTACTGTGAAAAAGTCTTCAAAATTTAGTCCAAATTTAAAAATTCATTCTGGGATGTTGCCATTAAGTCTGGTTATGTGTATTTAGGCAAGGTATACATATAAAAGAAGAGAAAATTATATTCTTGGAAATCATCAGTTTATGGGACTTTAGCCAATTTGGTCCAATTTCAGTACTGTGAAAAAATCTTCAAAATTTAGTCCAAATTTAAAAATTCATTCTGGGATGTTGCCATTAAGTCTGGTTATGTGTATTTAGGCAAGGTATACATATAAAAGAAGAGAAAATTATATTCTTGGAAATCATCAGTTTATGGGACTTTAGCCAATTTGGTCCAATTTCAGTACTGTGAAAAAACCTGTAAAATTCAGTCCAAATTTAAAAATTCATTCTGGGATGTTGCCGTTTAGGCTGGTTATGTGTATTTAGGCAAGGTATACATATAAAAGAAGAGAAAAATATATTCTTGGAAATCATCAGTTTATGGGACTTTAGCCAATTTGGTCCAATTTCAGTACTGTGAAAAAACCTGTAAAATTTAGTCAAAATTTGAAAATGCAATCTGGGATGTTGCCATTAAGTCTGGTTATGTGTATTTAGGCAAGGTATACATATAAAAGAAGAGAAAATTATATTCTTGGAAATCATCAGTTTATGGGACTTTAGCCAATTTGTTCCAATTTCAGTACTGTGAAAAAACCTGTAAAATTCAGTCCAAATTTAAAAATTCATTCTGGGATGTTGTCGTTTAGTCTGGTTATGTGTATTTAGGCAAGGTATACATATAAAAGAAGAGAAAAATATATTCTTGGAAATCATCAGTTTATGGGACTTTAGCCAATTTGGTCCAATTTCAGTACTGTGAAAAAACCTGTAAAATTCAGTCCAAATTTAAAAATTCATTCTGGGATGTTGCCGTTTAGTCTGGTTATGTGTATTTAGGCAAGGTATACATATAAAAGAAGAAAAAATTATATTCTTGGAAATCATCAGTTTATGGGACTTTAGCCAATTTGGTCCAATTTCAGTACTGTGAAAAAGTCTTCAAAATTTAGTCCAAATTTAAAAATTCATTCTGGGATGTTGCCATTAAGTCTGGTTATGTGTATTTAGGCAAGGTATACATATAAAAGAAGAGAAAATTATATTCTTGGAAATCATCAGTTTATGGGACTTTAGCCAATTTGGTCCAATTTCAGTACTGTGAAAAAACCTGTAAAATTCAGTCCAAATTTAAAAATTCATTCTGGGATGTTGCCGTTTAGTCTGGTTATGTGTATTTAGGCAAGGTATACATATAAAAGAAGAGAAAAATATATTCTTGGAAATCATCAGTTTATGGGACTTTAGCCAATTTGGTCCAATTTCAGTACTGTGAAAAAACCTGTAAAATTTAGTCAAAATTTGAAAATGCAATCTGGGATGTTGCCATTAAGTCTGGTTATGTGTATTTAGGCAAGGTATACATATAAAAGAAGAGAAAATTATATTCTTGGAAATCATCAGTTTATGGGACTTTAGCCAATTTGGTCCAATTTCAGTACTGTGAAAAAACCTGTAAAATTCAGTCCAAATTTAAAAATTCATTCTGGGATGTTGCCGTTTAGTCTGGTTATGTGTATTTAGGCAAGGTATACATATAAAAGAAGAGAAAAATATATTCTTGGAAATCATCAGTTTATGGGACTTTAGCCAATTTGGTCCAATTTCAATAATGTGAAAAAATCTTCAAAATTCAGTCAAAATGTGAAATTTCATTTTATGATGGAGCAGTTGAATTTTTCAATGTATTTTAAGGAAAGAAACAAATAGAAAAAAGAATAAAAATAATATCCTTTGAAATCACCTCATTATTGGACTTCAGCCAATTTGGTCCAGTTTCAGTAATTTGGAAAAAAAATAATATTATCTCAGTCAAAATTTGAAAACTTTATCTGTGATGGTTACTTAAGTTGATTATGTGTATTTCAGCATAGAACATACGAAAAAGTAAAATCCTTTGAAATCATCAATTTTAGTATTTAAGCCAATGTGTTCCATATTTCAATTGGGGGTGGAGGGGAATGGGTTGGTTAGCTCAGTGGTTGGTGAGCCTGCCTTCAGCCACTTGTTTCATCAGAGCGCTCACTGAAGATCCAGAGTTTGATTCCCATCAGCAGCAGTGGTGAAATTAGGATGCAATGCTACATTGCGAATGCATGCTGCATAACACCCTCTGTCAGCCAGATACCGGCATTGTCCTCCAGGTCTTACTACATCACTTAAATACCATGGTGGTGTTGGTTCTCCTACATTAAATCTGGACGTCGTGAGATCAGTGAAATATTCTGGAAAGCCACATTCAAACCCAACTCACTCACTCCCTCACTTTATTTTCAATAATTTGGAAAAATCTTATGAAATAATATCCTTTGAAATAATCAAATCAGGTAATTTTGAGAAGTCAAAGAAAGTGAGTTAAAATTTGAAACTTTATGCACGTGCTCTTTAACCCATCAGGCAATAAACCTATATGTATTCATGCCACACTGCTTGCATATATGTATGTGGACATCCAACCTGGTGTGTGAGACTTACAATAGATTATCTTTCTATGTCATTTCAGAAACAAAGACAAATTTCAATTATAACTTTTATTACTTCACAAGAAATATCAACAGAAGAGTCCTTCACATACCAGTAAGCACTCATTACAATCCTTACTCAATCCTCACTTTCATTCATACACTAACTCTGTAACAAAAAATCTGACTTAAAATATACATTGAAGAAGAGTTCTATTTTGCCTAATGAAACCATCAATACATTTCATGTACATAATACATGCTCAATCAAAAGTAGATGAGGTACAAATTCGTCCACGTGATTGTGTTTATAATTCACATTTAATTGTGGCAGAATATCTGTTACAAAAAGGGTAGTTGGAGACACATGCAGAAAACTAAATGTGGAAATGTTTTTGGTCTTTTTTAAATACAGAAGACAAATACATGAACCAACATTCACAACCATTCATTCACTCACACATGAACACTATTGTTGCATCATAAAGAAATTCATTGATCTTTAAATATTTTGTATTACTATTGTATGCAATGTATTCTCAAACAATTCTACCTTATTTTTATTTGAATAATATAATTAAAATAACAGAAAAATATTATCTGTTTTGACCCAGTAGAAGAAAATGATACCAAGTGAATAAATTCATGACAACTCTGTAAAATAGATCACAAGCAAACAACCTAATCATTAACTAACTTCAAAGGACATACATGTAACAAAGTCAACTTTACACAGAATAAACCCATATAGTATAAATATGTTCAGGCCAATGTGATGTCCAATATCAGTTAATGGCATTGTATATTGAAGCCCCTGTAGTCAAGAAAATACCTCTACGTGACAATCATGTTTTGGTAAATTGATTCATTAAAACCAGATACAATGTTTTCAAGTTCTATAGACTTAGATATGGACACCAACCTGCAAAAACATGTTACAATCTGAGCGCAAGAACTATATATGCAAGATTTGATGTTGAACTTCCAGTGTTTTACTAACATTTACTAACCTTTTTTAAGAACAGGTTTACTCAATTGTAAGTATTAATCAATGATGACATCAGCCAAAATTATTGATAATAACCAGAAAATGGTTACTGCTATGCTTTTCAAATGAACAAACTGATGATCATATGATGATCAAATCACACCTTTTAGGAAATTTACATCTAAATATATTTTAGCAAAGTTTATTTTGACATTCAATGTAAACTGCTAATGTTATTAAACAAACACTGATAACAAGAGTCATGAGAATATGACACATCCCCCTGCAGCCTCACAATATATCACCAATCTCATAAATAAGAATAAAAAATAAAAAGTTATAAAAAATTGTCTATATTCAAACATATCCAAAGTCACATCAACAATATCTGACTGATCATTTTCCAATTTGTTTTGAAGATATCATTAATATTCTTTCTTCTTTTAAAGAAATTCAACTCAACTGAATGTAACTCAAACTTTATTCCAGAAAAAGTAACAGCTTGAAACCTTAAAACATTGTTCAGTAGCAAAAGACAATTGTCCACTATCTGATTAATCATTCTGCATGTTTCATGAAAACATGTCTCATAATTCTTAAATTTTGATCTTGAACAACACCCCACTCCATCTAAATCCAAGTTCAAATTGTTTCAATGTCAACAGACAGACTTTCAATAAATCCAGAAATAGCTAAAAGCACAAGTTTACTGCTATAATGATACACATGCCTTTTCTTTATGATCAGGTTAGTTACAAGAACCGTTAAGATCTGTTTCTATAGTATACCCCTATTCTTTTTTCAATTATTGATTCACCAAAACATGCTACATCAAATAGTTTGGAAATTCATAAACATGGATAAGTTTAACACACACAATGATCTGCACTAACATGGTTTTACTATATTCAACTGAAATATACATCAATGGGAGGAGACTGAGGCATGTTCTATACACATATGTGAATGATTTGTTTGTTTGTTTGTTGTTTAACGCCACACTCAGCAATATTCCAGCTATATGATGGCGGTCTGTAAAATAATCAAGTCTGGACCAGACAATCCAGTGATTGACATCATGAGCATCGATCTATGCATTGGGGATCGATGACATGTATCAACCAAGTCAGCGAGCCTGACCACCCGATACTGTTAGTCGCCTTTTACAACAAGCATAGTCGCCTTTTACGGCAAGGATGGTTGCTGAAGACCTGTTCTGCCCTGGAATCTTCACGGGTCCATATGTGAATGAAAGAAAGGTACAGAGAACAACCAAACCACATCAAGGCATCAATGAGTTGGCTGCATTCATTAAAACAGTAACCCTTTCAAAGGAGCATCATAATTATGCAATTAAAGCTCTTTTGAATGCAATTCTGTCCTTTGACACTCTGGGTTGATTGAGGAGTAGGTTCTCCCTGTCAGTTTCTCAGCAAGGAATATGATTACTTCCTTAATGGCCACATACCGATGCAGTGCCATGCAGCCCTGTAATAAATTAGAGCATATTTATAACCAGACTCAATTTTAAGAATAAAATAAATATCTCCAGTTCCAGTTTCATAAATGTAAGTTGTAACTGGAATAATTGGAAATCATTTACTTGCCAAAAATTCAAAGAATTAGTTTTTTACAATTACAATGAATATATTTATTTTCAGTAGCTTCACTAGTTACATTGTACTTGATTATTACTTTACAAGACTATTATCTCATTCTTTGGTGTCTCCATTTTCACAATACTAAATGTTTTTCCAATGTGGGATATATTCTAACAAAATATGACTGAATTTCTGTTCCCTTTCACCAAATTGGTTCGTTTCTGTTTAGCATTCATTCCAGTGAGTGTTTAATAATAATGTATCTAACAACATTGTACCTATAACTATGTACCAGAAATCAAACAAGCAAACCTGTACACATAATACATACTATTATATTTCTGGAACATGTCTGCTTCAGATAATACAACCTAAAATTGTCAATAATTAAATGTGACAGACATGTTTGTTTTCCTAACTGAAGGAGACAAACAGGTATAGAGGATATTTGACTTTTCCTGTCGAATACAGTGTTTATCTCGTCGAGTGAAGTTGACTAGTTTGTATTTTCATGAGTGGCGTAGCCGCAAGTGTAAAAATTACACTTTTCAACTTCACGAGATGACATAAACACGGTATTCGACAGGAAAAGTCAAATGTTCTATTTATTCTATTCTTCCTTATTGCTGAATTTTATGAAAACCGGACCGATGACTCGCAAATTCAGTACATTCACTGTGTCAGTCGTCTTGTTGCCTGGTGATACACATTAAGTCATCACATTGTTTACTTTTTTATTTTGATATCTAACTCAGTGTAGATGCAGGTTTTATTTTAACCGATAAATGCAGTATTTCACCGATAGAAATAGAATAATAAATTGTATTTTCTGTGCTTACTGTGTGTACTCCATTGGAAGTTCCGGCACAGTAAAGATCTGAGTCACTGGCTTAGTGTAAGGGCGACTGAAAGGAATCAAAGGTGGTCAGTGACATTAATGTGAAATTTAGACCATGAGCAATTTTCAATGTATCAATTTCATCTGCATGTCTCATCAAATGATAAGCTTCTTCTGTGAATATGCTTTAGATGTAAACTTTTCCTAATCACATTTAACTACTGCTCTGTTCTCATTCATTTTGGTAAACACTGGTAAATATATGCTCATCACAACATGCATAAAACTGTGAATTTACACTGATTTTAAATTTGTGCCATTGGGGACTTTAGAAAAGAATCTACACTATTCACCATTATTCTTACCATTTATCTCTCACTAGACGGCGTGTCAAGGATTGCCCCAGCCACTGAAGTATGTGCCCATACATCTGAAACTTGTTTTGCCATGTATAAAGTACAATTCACTTCATCAACTATTTGCCATTTTTTCCCCCAAACATTTTACTTTAATCTTCATAAACACTTATATTTTACCTATATGCAGAAAAGTGTATGTCAGAAACAAAAGAACATGTACATTGTGTTTATTGCATAAGATGATGATTACTATCACAACATAAGAATTGTTACAGTCATGGGATTGAAACTTTTTCAACAATGAAATTTTGGAAATTTTCTCTACTAAATTGTGGACTTAGGACTTAATTGTGAACATTATCATTCTCATACTTTAATGAAATTTAGCTGTACATATGAATTCATTTTCTTACTTCAGCAGACACAAAATCTGACCCAAATCCAGCCTTGACTTCATGGTAGGGATACTTGGTAACAAACCAGTTGTGTCTCTCACCACGTCCTTGTCCCCACTGTAAAGACAAAAGTGCCTCAAGAATGCCACATTCATTTTATATTGACTGTTGTGTGATGTTGGTGTATATGTGACTGTTAACATTCAATGTGATATACAGGAATATCAACAACAGTGTTATATAAAAGGAAAGGATACATACATTGAATTGGTTTATTTTGGCCAGATGTGATGTGCATTTTTAGGACTTCAGATCATTCTCCATGGCCATGTACTTTATAGAGTATATTACCTGAACTTACCCTCTTAATGTAACTGCAAACTTCTGATTTCTGTGAAGAAAAGTCAAACAGTCAATTCATTAGACAGTTTCCGCTTTAACAGTTTCAATTTCAACAAGAATATAGTCGACGAAGTCATCTATATTCCCTGCCAACCTTAACATGTAATGGTCCGAAACCAGGTAAACTAACCCAACATTTTTTTAAGCCCAAGTTCAAAGAGCTGCCATGAAAACCTTAAAATAAAGCGTTCTAAAATTGTTGAATAGCAAAAGGCACCAGTTCAGCATGTGTTTGATTCAAAATACTAAATGGTTTAGCAGTTATTTTCTAGAAATTAACCCTACCCTCATAGAACCTAAGTCCAACTTGTTGCCATAAAAATGTTAAAAAAAAAAAACATTCAAAAATTTCTAAATATTAAAAGGCACCATTTCAGAATGTGCCTGGTAGACATGCTAAGTTTTGTTAGAAAGTATTGAACGTTTTTTCAGTTATACTCCGCGAACCAACCCCACCCTCATATTAATGTTAAGTCCAACTTGTTGCCATGGAAACTAAAAAAAAAATCAAAATTTATAAAGTCCTAAAACTAAAACAACAACTATTCACTCAGCCTGTCCATGATAGCAAAGACAAGGTACTGCAGGGTAGGAAACAGGGGGATCTCAGTTGAACTCATTAAGAAAGTCTAGCTGGCAGCTGAGTGTAGTTGGGAATTCTGGATAGTGTTGTGACAAATCAAACATAATTAATGTCAGAGATATGTATAATTAAGTTTAAGCATAAGATGTAGTCTGGCTGCAGAAACCATAACTCTGTGATGTTGCACCCTATAATTACTACCCCAATATGTGCAGCTGGTATACGGATTCCGCAGCTAGATGTTCTACAGTTTCCGCAGCTAGTTGTACTATGGTTTCCACAGCTAGATGTACTATGTTTTTTGCAGCTAGATGTACTATGTTTTTTGCAGCTAGATGTACTATGTTTTTTGCAGCTAGATGTACTACGGTTTCCGCAGCTAGATGTACTACAGTTTCCGCAGCTAGATGTACTATGTTTTTTGCAGCTAGATGTACTATGTTTTTTGCAGCTAGATGTACTACGGTTTCCGCAGCTAGATGTACTACAGTTTCCGCAGCTAGATGTACTATGTTTTTTGCAGCTAGATGTACTATGGTTTCCGCAGCTAGATGTACTATGGTTTCTGCAGATACATGTGTAATGGTAATACATGGTAATATCTCACCTTGTTTTCAAAGAAATCAGCTGTGACTCGAAGGGAACCTGAATAGTAAATTAAAGTAATTTTAGTATTAACATGATTAATCCGTATTGAAGTGACAATCAGTGGTGAAAGTGGGAGTGTGGACGCTCCCAAAGTAGAATTTCTTTTAATCATTCCCACACCAACACTGAGTTTGGAACCATGATAAAAACCATTGAAACAGAGAGAAAAATGGTTGAACTTTGATATAAGAGAATGCTTGGTTACTTGAAAATTGTCTTTGAAGCTGGCCAATTTTGGCCTTTTTAGGCTAATTTTGTACCACATTTTCTCCTCAAAAGACTAATCTAGTCACATAATTGGCATAATTTTATGTTTACAATGCAACCAGATGACATTTGCTTAGTTGTCCATCATGTTTCTGTAAATACCTGCAGAAATCACAAAGATTGGGCTTTACAGGCAAAACTTTGAACTGGGAGTGTGGACCAGGAGGCTCCCAATTTGGGGAGCCTAGGTGTCAAGTCTTAAGGGTCGGCTGACAAAGCCCACGTGACAACTATTTTAATAACGTCCACGGTTCCTGAAAAATCCATTGAGTGATAGATAACAATGATCAATCAATCAACGTATTATCAGTTAACCCTTTGAACAAAGTATGTTGTTTTTACATCGGCACTTCACGCCATAGTATGAGTGTATTCCCTTTGTTTTAGTAAACCTAGACATGTAAACACTTACTTTTGACATATCCACTGTGCAAGATAAAAGTGATTAATCAATCAACGTATTTTCTGTTAATCCTTTGATGACTAGGAACGATCTGTTGATTTACAAAAAAAAGTAAATCAACTGATCATTCACCTCTTGCTGGTCTGATATATGCATATTACATAACACACATTTCACCTCACTTCAAACCTGGATTTAGATTGAATAATTACCACAGACACAATAAATGCCAAATGGGAACCTTTGTCAGGTAATCTAAGTGATGCTACCACTAATTGTACCTGTAATAAATTCATTAACTGAGCATCAAGGGAATGAAGACAAATACACAAGTGTAGGGTTATACAAGAAAACGTGGATGACAACAAGGGAGTAGCAATCGTATTATCGACGCAATCTGAAATCTGAGAATGCTTTCTCTGCATGGATACCTTTTTTTATTATTAAACTTTAACCATCTGGGGTATTTCCAAATGACGACATCCGATGAGCTCCGCCGTTCTTTTTGTCTGTTTGTTTAGGCTGAAGAAATTAATTAACATGCGCCCTTTGTCGAAATCTTTATAGATCACAGTTAACCAATCAGTGTTTATGCAAAAATGCGTAAAACAAATATTGCCTCCAGTCTCCAAGTTTATTTGCTGTCCTTGCAGACGGTAGACCAGTCTCTGGTCACGCTCAGTTGCGTTGCATATCATCCGGGCACTCACGGGGGAAAAAACAATAACAAAGGCAACAACCAGTCCGGGGAATTGCGTTAGATCAGTGCCCCTTTAAATGTAGTTCACTGTAACAATATTCATTGTTAAAAAATATACAATATTCAGCCATAAGGCCTATGAGACACCTAAGACAATAATATTTAGATGCACTTCATAAGCATATTCATTGGGAAAATAAAATAAAAGCACATAAAACATAGGTGTCATTTTCCCGTGGTTTCAACACTAAAAGTGTTCTCATTTTGGTTTTAATAAAAGAATGTTAGATTATGAATACACAATGCCATTTAGAAAGTGGTCAAATGTAACTAATGTTATATTTGGGATAACACTTTCTGAGTAAAGTACAGATTCTAGTACTTTTAGTACTTTTGGGGGGTTGAGTCCCGTGCAGGATTCGAACCCACACCTGCCAGGGTGAGGCACCTAATCGCCAGCACACAAAGTCAGCCACTCAGCCACCGAGGCTTCCACAAAAATGAAAGTCCGACAACTTACAAGAATCTGTACTTTACTAAGAAAGTGTTATCCCAAATATAATATTAGTTACAATGTTAGATTAGCTAGGTATATGATCTTGAATGTGATGTCCTGATGGAAAAACAAATGTTTAATTAAACACATCTTTTCTTTTCATTGAGAATATTATGCCTAATTGATAAAGCTTGAATATTTGATACTTATAAAGAAATTTACAGTGCTTGATCTCTGTGAACTGGCACAAATGAAATAACTTTCTCGTAATGAAATCATTTCAGAGAGGATCCATGGTGCAGCATCCTTACATATAACATGTAAGACATGAGTGAGTATTGTTTTTTACGCCGCTTTTTGCAATATTCCAGCAATATCACGGCGGGGGACACCAGAAATGGGCTTCACTCATTGTACCCATGTCGTGAATCAAACCCGGGTCTTCGGCATGACGAGCGATCGCTTTCACCACTAGGCAACCCGACCGCCCCTGTAAGACATGAAGCAAAATCTTTCAGTAATGATAGAAACATTTAATTTTTAAAATATTAATCAGATAATGAAAGCAGAACAGCATGAGGTGAATACATTCTAAATGTATGTGTATGATGCACTAGTCACCCCTTGTCAGAGGCCATTAAACACTTTACAGGGGTAGAAACTAACAGTTTTAGTCCTCTAGTCCTTGATAACAAGTAGCAAAAGCCTTATAAACGGCAAATTTCTACTAGTCCTTATGATACCTTAACCATTGGGCAGTTTGGCAAGAACTACAGGACTAGTGCCAATTTCTAACGCTGCTTTATGTCAATTATCTCTCACTCATAATCATTAAAATCAGGGTATTTCAGCATATCAAAACTTGGGTGTTTGAAAATTTAATCTTATTATATGCAAAGTAGTTAAATACTGTGTTTTCTCAGACAAAAAGTGATATTTTCACTGCAGTGAAATATAATTTTTCTCGTCACTGCACTGAATTCAATTGTGTGATATCACTGCTATACAGCAAGTACAATGGCATGATGACACCGAAACAATCACATGACATCACTTGAACAATTTCGTGATGTCACTGACAATGATAAGACGTTGCAACAAGATGCGATGTTGGGAAAATTTGTACTGTGATCAGCATATTTGAATGTGTAATTTTCATAAAAATAGCATATAATATAAAGGACATTGCGAAACTTGAAATATCCTCTATTATTGTCAGAATCATAAGAAGAAGCTGTACACCAATTCTGAAGGCAATGACTGGTTAATGACAAAGTAATATGAAAAAACTATTAGTTCTTCTACAAGCATAGCTAAAAGCTGGTGTCATAGCAGCCATACTGAATTTTGTTTTAAGGCATACTATATTTTTAAAGTGGAAAGCCCACATCCTTTTAGAAAAGATATAATAAATACAATGCCTGATAAACCAAGATGATTTCCAGAAAGAAAAAAAGCTTGACATGACCATTAACAAATTTTAAACTGGTAGACATCATTAATGACCAAGAATCTAGCCAAACTGCAATTCTTTTTCAAACAACCATGAGCGTTGCCTTCCCATTATGCCTACTGGTTAAACAAACACACCATACAGTTGAGTAAATGCTAATTACCACCGGTCACCCCTCCTGACTAAGTTAGTTAACCTGTCTAAAGGTAGACAGATTAGGAATAGAATCATTGACAAATGTAGGTTCTCACTTGTACATGTATAAACATGCATAAAGAAATGCAAGAATACATGTCATGCAGGAGTACAATC
The DNA here is from genome assembly GCF_023055435.1 of Haliotis rufescens. NCBI lineage: Eukaryota > Metazoa > Mollusca > Gastropoda > Lepetellida > Haliotidae > Haliotis > Haliotis rufescens. The sequence continues at coordinate 9,948,794 of NW_025964372.1, forward strand.
AATATATTTCTATGTAGCTTCAAATGAATGTACATGTATGTAATTTCCACACACCATTTTAATGATGCCATTATGTTTTTTATGAATCATTTGCCTATGACCGGATGTTGTATTTTTAGTAACCCATTATGTATAGTTTGTTTGTTTGTGCCATAATAACAAAATAAGTTTCTTTTTCTTCTGATAATTTTTATGCTCATCATCATAAATGGTTTGTTTTCAGCTTTACAACAACATATTTCACTGATGGTATTATTATTATTATTTTTTATGCTAAGAGAACATAATTACAAATGTACTAAGTTGTGTGCATTTTACCTACATATCTTGTTTTTATACATTTTCATAATGTGTTAACTTCAAAATGTTCACAACACTACATAAAGTGTAATCATGAAGACACGACCTTGGTTCATGATGTTATCAGTAGGAGACCATTTCTCTATAAATTGTCACTGTGTCAGTACCTAAAGTGAATGTTTAACATTTTATTTTCACAATATTCCATGTACGTGGTCTTATTCTACTTTCTAGACCAGTTCATTTTCACATGGGTAAGCTAAGTTTATTACATATTTGTCAGTAGGCATAATGGCAGTGAAACCCATCAACATCCTGCTATGACCAACATATTGATTTTTTTCAAAATCAAAATCCATCTTTGTTGTGGAGAAACATATCATAACTGTACTTTCAAACTCTGGAATTTTGAAAGTTAGTAGATTTTGAGAAGATAAGTGTCTAGCTGAAATATAAAGAGGATAGTTTCAAAATGAAAACCTTACTTTGTTGGTGCCAGACCCATAGGAACAGACGATGGCCCAATCCCCATAACAAAAGCTCACTTTAATGTTGTCAAGGTGAGCTTAAAATGCAATGAAATCATACTTTATTCGATGTTCTACTGAAATGAAAGTGATACTTAAACTTTGTACTGCCAGTATTAGCATAATTTTTTCACAAATGAAGAAGCCATATTCAAAGAATATATTTCTATCACTTATCTGTCTCTTCACTGTAGGATACAAGATGTTCTCAGATGTGGATGTTGTTGCTCCTGAATTACATATTGAAGATGTCATGACGTTTAATACAGCACTTAACCAGCTGTAATATTGGAACATGATTCAATTCAACACATGTCCAACCACTACAACATGGAGAACTTCTGCATTACTATCGGGAAGCTTCTGAATGTGGACAAATCTGTTCCATCAACATGAGGAAACCTGAAATGACAAAAATAAAGTATGTGATGCAGGACCAAATTAGCTAAAATCCCATAAATTGATGATTCCAATGGATTTTCTTTTCTTTTTTAATACATACTCCTCACTTCAATACACATAATCAGACAAAACTGCAACATTTCAGAATGAATTTTTAAATTTTGCCTAAATTTTAAAGATTTCTTCCAAATTACTGAAACTGGACCAAATTGGCGAATGTCCTATAAACTGATGATATCAAAGGATATAATTTTTTCTTCTTTATGTTTATACCTTGCCTAAATACACATAACCCGACTAAATGGCAACATCCCAGAATGAATTTTTAAATTTGACTGAATTTTACAGATGTTTTCCAAATTACTGAAATTGGACCAAATTGGCTAAAGTTCAGTATTGAGATGATTTCAAAGCATATGATTTTTTGTGGTTTTTTTTCTATTTGTTTCTTGCCTTAAAATACATTACAAGACTAAACTGCTCCATCATATTAATGAAATTTCAAATTTGGACTGAATTTTGAAGATTCTTCCACAGTACTGAAATTGGACCAAATTGGCTAAAGTCCTATAAACTGATGATTTCAAAGGATATAATTTTTCTTCTTTTATGTTTATACCTTGCCTAAATATACATAACCAGACTAAATGGCAACATCCCAGAATGAATTTTAAATTTTGACTGAATTTTACACATTTTTTTCCAAATTACTGAAACTGGACCAAATTGGCTAAAGTCCAATAATGAGATGATTTCAAATATATTATTTTTTCTCCTTTTATATCTATTCCTTGCCTAAATACACATAACCAGACTAAACGACAACATCCCAGATTGAATTCTTAAATTTGGACTGAATTTTGAAGATTTTTTCCAAATTACTGAAACTGGACCAAATTGGCTGAAGTCCAATAATGAGGTGATTACAAAGGATATTATTTCTATTCTTTTTTCTATTTGTTTCTTGCCTTAAAATACAGTGTAAGACTAAACTGCTCCATCAAAAAATGAAATTTCAATTTTTGACTGAATTTTGAAGATTTTTTCACAGTACTGAAATTGGACCTAATTGGCCAAAGTCCCATAAACACATGATTTCCAAGAATACATATTTCTCTTCTTTTATATGTATACCTTGCCTAAATACACATAACCAGACTAAATGGCAACATCCCAGAATGAACTTTCAAATTTTGACTAAATTTTGCAGATTTTTTCACAGTACTGAAATTGGACCAAATTGGCTAAAGTCCCATAAACTGATGATTTCAAAGAATATATTTTTCTCTTCTTTTATATGTATATCTTGCCTAAATACACATAACCAGACTTAATGGCAACATCCCAGAATGAATTTTTAAATTTTGACTGAATTTTGAAGATTTTTTCACAGAACTGAAATTGGACCAAATTGGCTAAAGTCCCATAAACAGATGATTTCCAAGAATATAATTTTCTCTTCTTTTATATGTATACCTTGCCTAAATACACATAACCAGACTTAATGGCAACATCCCAGAATGAATTTTTAAATTTTGACTGAATTTTGAAGATTTTTTCACATTTCTGAAATTGGACCAAATTGGCTAAAGTCCCATAAACTGATGATTTCCAAGAATATAATTTTCTCTTCTTTTATATGTATACCTTGCCTAAATACACATAACCAGACTTAATGGCAACATCCCAGAATGAATTTTTAATTTTGGACTAAATTTTGAAGATTTTTTCACAGTACTGAAATTGGACCAAATTGGCTAAAGTCCCATAAACAGATGATTTCCAAGAATATAATTTTCTCTTCTTTTATATGTATACCTTGCCTAAATACACATAACCAGACTTAATGGCAACATCCCAGAATGAATTTTTAAATTTTGACTGAATTTTGAAGATTTTTTCACATTTCTGAAATTGGACCAAATTGGCTAAAGTCCCATAAACAGATGATTTCCAAGAATATAATTTTCTCTTCTTTTATATGTATACCTTGCCTAAATACACATAACCAGACTTAATGGCAACATCCCAGAATGAATTTTTAATTTTGGACTAAATTTTGAAGATTTTTTCACAGTACTGAAATTGGACCAAATTGGCTAAAGTCCCATAAACAGATGATTTCCAAGAATATAATTTTCTCTTCTTTTATATGTATACCTTGCCTAAATACACATAACCAGACTTAATGGCAACATCCCAGAATGAAATTTTAAATTTGGACTAAATTTTGAATTTCTTTTCACAGTACTGAAATTGGACCAAATTGGCTAAAGTCCCATAAACTGATGATTTCCAAGAATATAATTTTCTCTTCTTTTATATGTATACCTTGCCTAAATACACATAACCAGACTTAATGGCAACATCCCAGATTGCATTTTCAAATTTTGACTGAATTTTAGAGATTTTTTCACATTTCTGAAATTGGACCAAATTGGCTAAAGTCCCATAAACTGATTATTTCCAAGAATATAATTTTCTCTTCTTTTATATGTATACCTTGCCTAAATACACATAACCAGACTTAATGGCAACATCCCAGAATGAATTTTTAAATTTGGACTAAATTTTGAAGATTTTTTCACAGTACTGAAATTGGACCAAATTGGCTAAAGTCCCATAAACTGATGATTTCCAAGAATATAATTTTCTCTTCTTTTATATGAATATCTTGCCTAAATACACATAACCAGACTTAATGGCAACATCCCAGAATGAATTTTTAAATTTGTACTAAATGTTGAATTTCTTTTCACAGTACTGAAATTGGACCAAATTGGCTAAAGTCCCATAAACTGATGATTTCCAAGAATATATTTTTCTCTTCTTTTATATGTATACCTTGCCTAAATACACATAACAAGACTTAATGGCAACATCCCAGAATGAATTTTTAAATTTGGACTGAATTTTACAGATTTATTCCAAATTACTGAAACTGGACCAAATTGGCTAAAGTCCAATAATGAGGTGATTTCAAAGGATATAATTTTTATTCTTTTTTCTATTTGTTTCTTGCCTTAAAATACATTGAAAGACTAAACTGCTCCATCAAAAAATGAAATTTCAATTTTTGACTGAATTTTGAAGAATTTTTCACAGTACTGAAATTGGACCAAATTGGCTAAAGTCCCATAAACTGATGATTTCCAAGAATATATATTTCTCTTCTTTTAAATGTATACCTTGCCTAAATACACATAACCAAACTAAATGGCAACATCCCAGATTGCATTTTCAAATTTTGACTGAATTTTGAAGATTTTTTCAAAGTACTGAAATTGGACCAAATTGGCTAAAGTCCCATAAACTGATGATTTCAAAGGATATAATATTTTCTTCTTTTATGTTTATACCTTGCCTGAATACACATAACCAGACTAAACGGCAACATCCCAGACTGCATTTTCAAATTTTGACTGAATTTTAGAGATTTTTTCACAGTACTGAAATTGGACCAAAGTTGCTAAAGTCCCATAAACTGATGATTTCAAAGGATATAATTTTCTCTTCTTTTATGTTTATACCTTGCCTAAATACACATAACCAGACTAAACGACAACATCCCAGAATGAATTTTCTGCATTACTGTGGGGAAACTTCTGAATGCGGACGAATCTGTTCTATTCACATGGAGAAACCTGAAATGAAAAAAATAAAGTATGTGATGCTAAAATCCAATAAATTGATGAGTCCAATGGATATTTTGTCTTTTTTAATACATACTCCTCGCTTAAATACACATCATCAGACAGAACTGCAACATTTGAAATTGAATTTTTAAATTTTGACTGACTTTTAAAGATATTTTCCAAATTACTGAAACTGGACCAAATTGGCCAAAGTCCCATAAACTGAATATTTCAAGGGATATTATTTTTCCTTTTTTCCTATTCATTCGTTGCCTTAAAACACATCATGAGACATAAGAGCTACATCACAGATTGAATTATCAAATTTGGACTGAATTTAAAAATATTTCCCAAATTTCAGAAATTGGATCAAATTGTCTAAAGTCCCATTAATTGGTGATATTAGGATATTATTTTTCCTTCTTTTATATATCCGTGCCTAAATACACATCACCAGACAAAACAGCAACATCCGAGATTGAATTTTTAAATTTTGACTGAATTTTAAAAAGTGGACCAAATTGGCTCAAGTCCAATAATGAGATGATTTATAAAGGATATTATTTTTCTTTTTGCTACTTGTCTTAAAATACACCATCAGGCTAAACTGCTCCATCCTAAAATGAAATTTCAGATTTTGACTTCATTTTACAGGTTTTTCTAAAGTACTTGCTATTATATTGTTAAATATTGAACGATAGAAACGTTTTTTAAACTGAATGGCGGTATATTTTTGTATTGTCACATCATTTATTTCATCAAGAAAAAAATTGAATCAATAAACGTAAGATCATTTTCAGCAGGTTGTGCTCAGTGATGATGAGTGGGGCTTGCAAAAAAAAGCTGCTTTTTGAAAAAATAATTGTAACAGCGGTACTCGTCTCAAAGATAAGGGTGTACTTGTTGGGTCAGAAGGGATTTATTTTCAATGGGCGTAGAGTGAGAACTTCACGATAGTCCGGATCTGCCCTAAAACATACATAATTTGATATAAATATCATGGGTATGGACAGTATAAAGGCACAAGATAACAACAATAATAATAATACATTTAGATCTATAGTTACTTACTTTTGGCATATATATTTGAACAAGTCCTTCCAGATAAAACAAAGTACAGTCTATACATAGTTAATCATGCATACCTTGTCTCAGGGACGCAGGCTGGAACCTCCTTTATTGATGTACAGTGAATAGCCCTGCACAAATAAGTATACTACATATAGATATATTACATATCCGCCGTTACACTAGTGTGTATGAAATACAAGCAAAATAAATTCTACAAAAGACTATACATATATACATGATACATATACATGTATCTCTTCTAACCAGTTTATATCTATTTTATAAAATGTACACTTGGCTATTACCTCAGTCAAATACACAGTTAGGGTAAAAGGTAAAATAAATTCCTACGTGCACAAAATAAGTCAACAGCACAATATGTCTACTGAACAGTAAACAGTCACATGTCTAATGTCACACAAAAACATTGTTATTAACTCTGAACAGACAAGCTATGTTAGATCTACGTAGCTGAGGAAAATGACAATAGGACATTTCTTGGAAAATCTCTGATGTTTAGAATTTTCAATAGGACATTCCCATAGACTGCTGTATAATTTCTACAAAATCAATGGGACATTTGTGACAATGGGTAGGCAAATATCCTTAATATTGGACGATCTGTATCACTGGTAACGTTACTTGAAGGCTTGTTGCAAGCGAGATTTCGTACAGTTCAAACATCGTGACACTGAAAGGGCCTTGATCTAATCAGTGTGTGAGGACGCCTGGCGTGCTAAATAAGAAACAGACCTTTACTATCTGGTCATAAGTTTACAACATTCACAGGCTTCGTAGGACAGGTTAAAATCAAACAATGCGCTATTGAAAAAGCATAAACAAATATAGATGTATATGCCAGACGGCTCCTTCGCATTATCAAGGGAGGTAACTCTTAATACGTTTTGCTGCCCACTATCAATGTTCTCTTTGCGACACATGAATGGTTTCATAGCTGGGTAATACTTTAGAATGTTGGAACATCATTGGCCCAACATTGTTGTATGTTTGTAAGAGTCTGATATCGCAAACAAAATTTATTCTACAATATTAACACGTAATTTCCATTTTTTTTCTTTGTTCGTCGAAAAGCTTCTCACAGTTTTGTATCAACTGGTAAAGTGGCCCGCAGAAAGTGGGTTGAAATAAAATTGTGGATCGGTTAGTCAAAATGGGCCTAGTCAAAACGGGCCGTTACAGACGTCTGTAGCGACCAGAACTGGGATACGACCAGAACTGGGATAAACACCGTAGAGAATTATATCTGTGGCATGCAACTATGTGTTTAATTGACAAACATTTAATAAGAGCAAAATCATCTGTACTTCTTGTGTTTTGTATTTTTACTCCGTTCTGCAAAGTGCGCCAATGGCAATGCTACTGACTCGATGTCCGACATTTGCAGCTAAATATAGCAGCGTATAAAAGTGGTAATGCGGAACTAAAGCGGAATACAATATCGCTCATGACAAAATGCAATTCCTGTAAATATGGTCGTGTTGCTTATTATCTGTAATTACTGCCCATTGCCATGTTTAATTTCTAACCATGATATCACTCCCAAATGTATTATTTAATTGTCTATCATATCATAACCTTTGTGAGGTGGTGACATGTTTAATAACAGAGTAAATTTTCTGTTAAATAGCTATCTTGGCCACTTCTGAACACAGTGTTTCCTACAAAAATGCAAAAGCCAAATGAAAATAAAATTATTCTCTAATTTATGTATTTTAAAGTTGTTATGCCACTCATTGGTGGGGATACAAGCGTAATAATTCAAGTTCCTATATAGGATGTTTGTGTTATGCAATTTTGCAAGAGTTATGAGAGTTCGACATATTTCTTCTCATACACAGTAAAACAGCAGGTAAATGTCTAGGAATAAATACTCATGACATTGTACAATAGGCCATGATGTTCACAAAATATATGTGGGAGGGTATGTACATCAATATAATAATATTAATTATTTTGAATATAACTAAGTGTGTCATTTAACATCAAACAATGAATACTCAACATGTCAGAGTTGAAAGGGGTACAGTTAAATTTGTACTGTTCAAGGGATTTCTAAGCCCCATCACCTCACAGCCCTCTGGCAACTGATGTGTGTATTTTTGTTTGTATTCTCAAGTCCCAAAGTCATTTTTTGTAAATATTACTATCATTATCATGTTAGATTTTAGTGGTAACAATTATTCAAAATCACTCCATTTGATTATTGTGTACATGATGATAAAAGCAACTATTTTCTTATATTAATGGTGGAGGTACATGTAACTGCTTCCAGGCATAGCAGATGCAGGATGTGAGAAAGTTTGTGCTTCATCTTAGAAGTCTAACTTAAAAAATAAAAGAAACTAATTACATATAGAAATATTAGAGTAGAAATTGTTGAAAAAGATTTCTCTTGTTAAAAAAAGATTTCTTTAATGTTCCTTTGATTCACCCACAACACTATTCTTTTTCTCATTGTTTTAAAGGAAAAAATACATATGTAATAACCGGTATGATAAAATCTCCTTCCTGGTCAGTATTAAAATAACTGGGAAACTCATTGAACCATTCCTGGTAGCTTATTGACATATATACGTTGAAGCTTTCAAAACCGTTTTGCCAGCAAAATGCCCTCATATTTCTGGGGAGACCATATGGAATCTAAATGATATTATTTAATATGATTGAAATATTTAGAAAGGTTTCAAAATTACCAACTTAAGACAGATAACATATATTTAATAAACCCATTACTAATAGAGAACTGAACTTGTTATCTCATGCTCTGTCATCATTGACATTAAAATTTGCAAGACAAAGCAACAGTAAGAGTTATCCTCCCTTTACAACTTGATCAAAATGGTCGTCTGGTCCTTGCTGTTGAAGGCCAAGTGGCTGAAGTTTCTAAGATAATATTTCTTTGAAAGACGAGAATGTGTAGGTAAGTCATTATACCTTTACTTTTTACCTTTTTTCTGTGGTTTCTATCAAGGCAGATACAGACCTAGCACAATGTCATACATTGTGCAGTCAGTCCCTCCATGATGATCAGTTAGCCTATTACAGCTGTGAAGGGGACGAAGCTTTTTTTAAAACTATGTAGTTTCATATTCAAAGCTTATTGTCAAAGTACATGTTTCTCAAAGGTTGTAAATGTGATTGACAATGTTCAGAAAACAAAACTCTCAAGATTCCTTTCATTCTTGAAAGCATAACATTTATGCCACTTCTGGTTGAGGGGATGTGAGTAATAATATAGTCAACAATCTCTTAACATTAGCAATATTGACCCATAGCATTCAGATTCTCCTCACAGGTTTGAAAGGTTATTTACTATCATCAGCCAAGAAGAAATCTTAATATTCCATTAATTGTAGATTTTAAAGGTGTTATCCCATTTCTGGTCAAGGTTATATGAATAATAATATAGTAAAAAAATCTCTTAAAATTAGAAATCTTGACTCAAAGTGTTCAGGCTTTGCTCACAGGTTTGAAATGTTATTTACTGTCATCAGCCAAGAAGAAATCTTAATATTCCATTAATTGTAGATTTTAAAGGTGTTATCCCATTTCTGGTCAAGGTTATATGAATAATAATATAGTAAAAAAATCTCTTAAAATTAGAAATCTTGACTTAAAGTGTTCAGGCTTTGCTCACAGGTTTGAAATGTTATTTACTGTCATCAGCCTAGAAGAAATCTTAATATTCCATTAATTGTAGATTTTAAAGGTGTTATCCCATTTCTGGTCAAGGTTATATGAATAATAATATAGTAAAAAAATCTCTTAAAATTAGAAATCTTGACTCAAAGTGTTCAGGCTTTGCTCACAGGTTTGAAATGTTATTTACTGTCATCAGCCAAGAAGAAATCTTAATATTCCATTAATTGTAGATTTTAAAGGTGTTATCCCATTTCTGGTCAAGGTTATATGAATAATAATATAGTAAAAAAATCTCTTAAAATTAGAAATCTTGACTCAAAGTGTTCAGGCTTTGCTCACAGGTTTGAAATGTTATTTACTGTCATCAGCCAAGAAGAAATCTTAATATTCCATTAATTGTAGATTTTAAAGGTGTTATCCCATTTCTGGTCAAGGTTATATGAATAATAATATAGTAAAAAAATCTCTTAAAATTAGAAATCTTGACTCAAAGTGTTGAGGCTTTGCTCACAGGTTTGAAATGTTATTTACTGTCATCAGCCTAGAAGAAATTCTTAAGATTTCATTAATTGTAGATTTTAAAGGTGTTATCCCATTTCTGGTCAAGGTTATATGAATAATAATATAGTAAAAAAATCTCTTAAAATTAGAAATCTTGACTTAAAGTGTTCAGGCTTTGCTCACAGGTTTGAAATGTTATTTACTGTCATCAGCCTAGAAGAAATCTTAAGATTTCATTAATTGTAGATTTTAAAGGTGTTATCCCATTTCTGGTCAAGGGCAGATGAGTGATGATATAGTTAAAAATCTCTTAAAATTAGAGGGGGCACAGGTGGCCGTGTCTGTGCAGAGTTGCGTCCCTTGGATCCGCCAGCAACCATGATGGTTGGTTCGAATCCCGGTTCACCCCAATAATGCTTCTAGGTTTGTCAGCACCATCACTTTGGGCTTTCCTCCCACATTAAGCTGACACACCGTGATATAACTGGAATAATGTTAAAAGTGGTGTTAAACCCAACTCACTTAAAAATTAGAAATATTGACCCATTGCATTCAGATTCTGCTCACAAACTAGAAATGTGCTTTGCTATCAGCAGCCAAGAGAAAATCTTAAGATTCCATTAATTGTAGATTTTAAAGGCGTTATCCCATTTCTGGTCAAGGTTATATGAGTAATGATATTGTAGAAAATCTCTTAGAATTAGAAATATTGACCCATTGCATTCAGATTCTGCTCACAAGTTTCAAATGTTATTTACTATCAGTAGTCATGAAGAAATCTTCAGATTCCGTTAACTGAAGATTTTATAGGTGTTATCTCATTTCTGGTCTAGGGGATATGAGTAATAAAATAGCAAAAAATCTGTTAAAATTAAAAATATTGGTCAATAGCATTCAGGTTCTGCTCACAAGTTAGAAATGTGATTTACTATCATCAGCCAAGAAGAAATCTTAAGATTCCATTAAGTGTAGATTTTAAAGGTGTTATCCCATTTCTGGTCAAGGTGATATGAGTATTAATATAGTCAAAAATCTCTTAAAATTAGAAATATTGTCCTATTACATTAAGATTCAGTCCACAAGTGTGAAATATTATTTACTATCATCAACCGACAAGAAATCTTTAGATTCCATTAATTGTAGATTTTAAAGGCATTATCCCACTTCTGGTCAAGGTTATATGAATAGTAATATAGTAAAAAAATCTCTTAAAATTAGAAATACTGACCCATTACATTTAGACCTTTGTTCATAGGTTTGAAATGTTATTTACTATCATCAACCGACAAGAAATTAGAAATCTTGACTCAAAGTATTCAGGCTTTGCTCACGGGCTAGAAATGTTATTTACTATCATCAGCCAAGAAGAAATCTTAAGATTCCATTAATTGTCGAGTTTATATACTTTATCCCATTTCTGGCTGAGGGGAGATGAGTAATGATATTGTAAAAAATCTCTTAAACTTAGAAATATTAACCCATAGCATTCAGAATCTGCTCACAAGCTAGAATGTGATTTACTATCCGCAGCCAAAAGAAAATCTTCAGATTCCGTTAACTGTAGATTTTATAGGTGTTATCCCATTTCTGGTCGAGGGGATATGAGTAATAAAATAGCAAAAAATCTCTTAAAATTAGAAATATTGACCCATAACACTCAGGTTCTGCTCACAAGTTTGAAATGTGATTTACTATCATCAGCCAAGAAGAAATCTTAACATTCCATTAAGTGTAGATTGTATGATGATATTGTGTATAAAATGTCATAGGTTGATTATGACCTGTGAACATCTGTATAGATTGATGTATTACCACCTTCCATGGATATGTGTATTTGTCTATTTCTAGACTTGCTAAAGCCAAACTGGGGAAAGTGGAAATTGATAGTTTATACTGAAGGGTTCATTGGTCTGTTGAGGGCTCAAACAACTGAATACAGGCAAGCTACTGCTAGCACTGACCTGACACACTAGCCATAAACATGTCACAAGATGATTCCCTAATTACTACTGAGTAGTTGTCTGTTCAGATCTCTTACTGCTCAGGAGATTGTTGATACTTGAATTCCAAGGAGGAACTATCTCTATGAAGGGTGTGAGAACTTCAGTGTAAATTTAAGCAAGGTCATAAGCTCATATTGTTAATGTTGTAGCAGAAAAAAATAATTTTACTTTACTGGAATTATTTGAATTATACCTTGCTTCAAACCATCCATTCTGTCATTAGCCTTAGATATGTACGAACCCATGTAATCCTGTGACACATTAAAAGCTGCTTCTTCAGCTCTCATTCTGTTTGATAAGATATTGATATGTTGTCGTATTATGTTCACGTCGCTGTCAGGGCGGCACCAAATAAATTGCGTGGGAATGCACCAATAAAAGGTAGCAATGCTCTCTTGGAGCAAGTTTGAGAACCAACAATTTGACCTTGAAGAATAATGTTTCTGATCAAAGTAAGCCCTCCTAACATGTCTTTGAAAGTGTCGTCATGTACGCGATAAGTAAAATTCAATATAGCCCTCATATTTTCATCACAGGACATATGATTAGCCTGAAGACTAATTCTTACTAATACTTTGTACACCATGTCTGAACTCCTGAAGCAAAGACAAAAAGAAACTATTCTGCCTGACATAGATTATCAATATGTACATTTTACCTCAACATTCAAGTAGATCTCTACATTAACTATGGTAATAAGCAGTACTTCTTTGTTCTCGTTTCATTTGCCAGGTACTATACTCAACAACAAAAGTTCCTGTGACACCAATATTTTAGTGTATTTTTCAAACAAGTAAAGTTTGGTTTTCAATATTGTAGTACATGTATGGAATCTAGTCACAAAAACGCAACTGCTACAGAAAAGCATGCATTCGATGCAAAAGTTGACTTTTATGCAAGCCCCATGCATTTCACTACCCAAGAATGGGTATAAAAACATGTGCGTTAACTGGATTCCATGTGCATTGTTTAGCATCATGCTGACAACAACTACTCAGAAAAACAACAAAATTACGCAATTATTCCACATTACGAAATGCCACGCTTGTCCGAAAATGAGTGCCTGTGAGCAATTTGGTGTTTATGGCAACATTGGCAACAGACGAATGCAGTCAGACACAATCCTCAGAGTGGCAGGCCATGCGTAACCAGTAATCGACAAGACAACTTGATTTGAACAATACACCTACGAAATCGATTCCAGCCAGCAACAGTGACTGCAAGAAGCATCCCTGGCCTTTGATGAATATCTTCACAAACCGTACCTCACCAACTCAGATGTGCAGGGATTGTCGCCAGAAGACCCGCCAGACGTCCCATTTTGACAGGAAACCACCGTCAAGCATGTCTACACTGGTGTAGACAGCGTCTACGCTGGACGGCCATGCAGTGGGGACAAGTTCTATTCACTGACGAGTCTCGTTTTCACCTCAGCCAAAGCGATCGACGGATTTGTGTGTACCTACGTCAAGGTGAATGTTACTTCAATCGTTGTGTTATGGAAGAAGATTGGTTCGGGGGCGGCAGCATTATGGTATGGGGTGGGATTACAGCAAGACAGAGGACCTGTTTGATAGTGGTAGAGGGAAATCTCAATGGACAGCGCTACCGCGACGAGATCACTGGCCCTGTTGTTCTACCGTTTTGTCGTCATCATGGCCCAGGCATTACCTTTCAACATGACAATGCTCGGTCTCATATTGTTCGACTTGTTCAGGATTCTCTTCAACCAACCAACGTAATTGTCATCCCCTGGCCGGCTCACTCCCCAGATCTCTCACCAATCGAGCACATATGGGATGAGATGGATCGGCGCCTTCGACGTCAACCACGTGTTCCACAGACACAGCAGGAACTTCAAACATGCTCCAGCAGATATGGACAGATATCCCACAGGACTTTGTGAGACGCCTGGTCTATTCCATGAGACAAAGACATGTTGCTTGCATTGCAGCCAGAGGTGGACACACACCCTATTGATTTGTAAATTGACATTTTGGCATGTTCATGTTTTTTATGAAATCACACATTTTCTGAAGTCAATCAATCAATCTTTATTGTATGAAAGGCCATTGGCCCATATACACATACAGATAAACAATATCATTTACAGCTGTACAGCGCATTATATAATTATTGGATAACTAATATGATGCTTGACATGTAATAGAGGTATTGTAATAACAGTGGTAATAACCACAGTGGCAGCAGTAGTAGTATAAAATACAAAAGGAATGGAATGGAAATATGAAGTTTTACGTCGCAAAGGCTTTCAGCCATACGACGTTCAATACAAAAGGATCTATCAGTAATATACTCATCATGTCATGACAATTTGACAATTTAAATGTATATGCATTTCTAGTAGAAACAAACAGACAAAAATGAAATGTAGATACTCCTGATCTAGATGCGAAAGTTTCAAAACAACTAATTATTTCTGGACATATCGGATTTACTAAGTAATTTACTACGCACTCGTAGACTTTGATAGATGTATTGTAATATCTTAGTTAATTTTTTACTAGGGATACCATTAAAAGATAATATTTTGTTCATGGAATAGTGGTTCTTAGTGATATCAGGCATATATTTCAATCTTAGGTTGTCGTAAATTGGACATATAAACAAAAAGTGTAATTCGTTTTCAATATGGTTTTCGCAGAATGGACAAAAACGCATATCCTTAGGAATAGAGGAGAAGCGACCCCTGTTGCACATCAAATCATTTAACCCTAGCCTGAGTTTAATAAATGTGTCTCTAATTTTTATCTCTGTTATAGTATGCAGGTAAACCTCTGGTGTTAGACAATATTTAAAGGTTTTATAGACGTCGTAGCGTGTACTGTTATCTAGTGACGACCTCCAGTTTTGAGTAAACATATCAATTGCTACCTGCTTAAAAGAGCTAAGAAAATACATTTTGTCTCCAACGCTTTGATTTAGCCAAACATATCCAAATCCGAGAGAGAAGAGTAAATGCTTAATGTTTGATGCCCAGGTTACGTAACCAACACTTTCACGATAGACAATCATTTCGTAGCATTTTCTTGGGATTCGTTCCAGCGACATCTCTGTTATTTTGAGCCAGTATCTGAGTAAACGTAAATATGAACAAATATATAACGGGTATCTACCACATTCGCCATAGACCATATGACTTGGAGCTGATTCAGAAACATTTAGTATGACAAATTAAACCATTTGAACATTTACAGGAGTCTTTTGTTCTGTTGCAAACAGAAATTGTTTCAGATTTGGTAAAAAACATAACTTTGCATTAAATCTTATTTAATGTCACAGGAACTTTTGTTGTTCAGTATATATTATTACTTATATGGCCTTGACCAGAAAAAGGGAGAACACCTGTAAAATCTACAGTTAATGGAATCTTAAGATTTTCTTTCATCTGATGATAGTAAAAAACATTTCAAACTTGTGGACAGAATCTGAATGTAATGGGTCAATATTTCTAATTTTATGAGATTTTATACTGTATTATCATATAATGGGTAGGTTTCTCAGCAGAATAAAGCCAATGGATAAAAACGATATCCGTTGGGGTCATATGCGGATAGAGATGCAATTGTCAAAGGTCAAGTTGGGACTACTTTCACTGTTTATAAACAAACATGGCATCGCCCTTGTCATTCGGGGATCAAGTCAGAATTAACCATCGGGAATCTGGAGAAATATCAATTACTATGTATTTAACAAGCCAAGGCTCACTAAATACAATGTTTATTCCTAATACAGGATATTTACCATCCCAAAACACACTCGCGTGATAACCTCTATTTATCACTCATATCACCTCAACCATAAGTGGGGGCGGTCGGGTAGCCTAGTGGTTAAAACATTGACTCGTGACGCCGAAGACCTGGGTTGATTCCCAATATGGGTACAATGAGTGAAGCCCATTTCTGGTGTCCCCCAGTGATATTGCTGGAATATTGCTAAAAGCAGCATAAAACCATAGTCACTTACTCGCTCAACCATAAATGGGATAACACCTTTAAAATCTACAGTTAATGGAATCTTAAGATTTGTTCTCGGCTGATGATAATAAATAACATTTCGCACTTGTGAGTAGAATGTGAATGCAATGGGTTAATACTGTTAATTTTACAAGATTTTTGACTATATTAAGACTCATATTGCCTCGACCATAAAAGGAATAATGCCTTTAAAATCCACAATTAATGGAATCTTAAGATTTCTTGTCGGTTGATGATAGTAAATAATATTTCGCACTTGTGGACAGAATCTTTATGTAATGGGTCAATATTTCTAATTTTAAGAGATTTTTGACTATATTAATACTCATCTGCCCTTGACCAGAAATGGGATAACACCTTTAAAATCTACAATTAATGAAATCTTAAGATTTCTTCTAGGCTGATGACAGTAAATAACATTTCAAACCTGTGAGCAAAGCCTGAACACTTTAAGTCAAGATTTCTAATTTTAAGAGATTTTTTTACTATATTATTATTCATATAACCTTGACCAGAAATGGGATAATGCCTTTAAAATCTACATTTAATGGAATTTTAAGATTTCTTGTCGGTTGATGATAGTAAATAATATTTCGCACTTGTGAGCAGAATCTTTATGTAATGGGTCAATATTTCTAATTTTAAGAGATTTTTGACTATATTATGACTCATATCACCTTGACCAAAAGTGGAATAATGCCTTTCAAAATCTACAATTAATGGAATCTTAAGATTTCTTGTCGGTTGATGATAGTAAATAACATTTCAAACCTATGAACAAAGGTCTGAATGTAATGGGTCAATATTTCTAATTTTAAGAGACTTTTGACTATATTATGACTCATATCAGCTTGACCAGAAGTGGGATAATGCATTTAAAATCTACAATTAATGGAATCTTAAGATTTCTTCTCGGTTGATGATAGTAAATAATATTTCGCACTTGTGGACAGAATCTGAATGTAATGGGTGAATATTTCTAATTTTAAGAGATTTTTGACTATATTATGACCCATATCAGCTTGACCAGAAGTGGGATAATGCCTTTAAAATCTACAATTAATGGAATCTTAAGATTTCTTGTCGGTTGATGATAGTAAATAATATTTCACACTTGTGGACAGAATCTGACTGTAATGGATCAATATTTCTAATTTTAAGAGATTTTTGACTATATTATGACTCATATCACCTTGACCAGAAGTGGGATAATGCCTTTAAAATCTACATTTAATGGAATTTTCAGATTTCTTGTCAGTTGGTGATAGTGAATAATATTTCACACTTGTGGACAGAATCTTTATGTAATGGGTCAATATTTCTAATTTTAAGAGATTTTTGACTATATTATGACTCATATCAGCTTGACCAGAAGTGGGATAATGCCTTTAAAATCCACAATTAATGGAATCTTAAGATTTCTTGTCGGTTGATGATAGTAAATAATATTTCACACTTGTGGACAGAATCTTTATGTAATGGGTCAATATTTCTAATTTTAAGAGATTTTTGACTATATTATGACTCGTATCACCTTGACCAAAAGTGGAATAATGCCTTTCAAAATCTACAATTAATGGAATCTTAAGATTTCTTGTCGGTTGATGATAGTAAATAACATTTCAAACCTATGAACAAAGGTCTGAATGTAATGGGTCAATATTTCTAATTTTAAGAGATTTTTGACTATATTATGACTCATATCAGCTTGACCAGAAGTGGGATAATGCCTTTAAAATCTACAATTAATGGAATCTTAAGATTTCTTCTCGGTTGATGATAGTAAATAATATTTCGCACTTGTGGACAGAATCTGAATGTAATGGGTCAATAATACTAATTTTAAGAGATTTTTGACTATATTATGACTCATATCAGCTTGACCAGAAGTGGGATAATGACTTTAAAATCTACAATTAATGGAATCTTAAGATTTCTTGTCAGTTGGTGATAGTGAATAATATTTCACACTTGTGGACAGAATCTTTATGTAATGGGTCAATATTTCTAATTTTAAGATATTTTTGACTATATTATGACTCATATCAGCTTGACCAGAAGTGGGATAATGCCTTTAAAATCTACATTTAATGGAATTTTAAGATTTCTTGTCGGTTGATGATAGTAAATAATAATTCACACTTGTGGACAGAATCTTTATGTAATGGGTCAATATTTCTAATTTTAAGAGATTTTTGACTATATTATGACTCATATCAGCTTGACCAGAAGTGGGATAATGCCTTTAAAATCCACAATTAATGGAATCTTAAGATTTCTTGTCGGTTGATGATAGTAAATAATATTTCACACTTGTGGACAGAATCTTTATGTAATGGGTCAATATTTCTAATTTTAAGAGATTTTTGACTATATTATGACTCGTATCACCTTGACCAAAAGTGGAATAATGCCTTTCAAAATCTACAATTAATGGAATCTTAAGATTTCTTGTCGGTTGATGATAGTAAATAACATTTCAAACCTATGAACAAAGGTCTGAATGTAATGGGTCAATATTTCTAATTTTAAGAGATTTTTGACTATATTATGACTCATATCAGCTTGACCAGAAGTGGGATAATGCCTTTAAAATCTACAATTAATGGAATCTTAAGATTTCTTCTCGGTTGATGATAGTAAATAATATTTCGCACTTGTGGACAGAATCTGAATGTAATGGGTGAATATTTCTAATTTTAAGAGATTTTTGACTATATTATGACCCATATCAGCTTGACCAGAAGTGGGATAATGCCTTTAAAATCTACAATTAATGGAATCTTAAGATTTCTTGTCGGTTGATGATAGTAAATAATATTTCACACTTGTGGACAGAATCTGACTGTAATGGATCAATATTTCTAATTTTAAGAGATTTTTGACTATATTATGACTCATATCAGCTTGACCAGAAGTGGGATAATGCCTTTAAAATCTACATTTAATGGAATTTTAAGATTTCTTGTCGGTTGATGATAGTAAATAATAATTCACACTTGTGGACAGAATCTTTATGTAATGGGTCAATATTTCTAATTTTAAGAGATTTTTGACTATATTATGACCCATATCAGCTTGACCAGAAGTGGGATAATGCCTTTAAAATCTACAATTAATGGAATCTTAAGATTTCTTGTCGGTTGATGATAGTAAATAATATTTCACACTTGTGGACAGAATCTGACTGTAATGGATCAATATTTCTAATTTTAAGAGATTTTTGACTATATTATGACTCATATCACCTTGACCAGAAGTGGGATAATGCCTTTAAAATCTACATTTAATGGAATTTTAAGATTTCTTGTCAGTTGGTGATAGTGAATAATATTTCACACTTGTGGACAGAATCTTTATGTAATGGGTCAATATTTCTAATTTTAAGAGATTTTTGACTATATTATGACTCATATCAGCTTGACCAGAAGTGGGATAATGCCTTTAAAATCTACATTTAATGGAATTTTAAGATTTCTTGTCAGTTGGTGATAGTAAATAATATTTCACACTTGTGGACAGAATCTTTATGTAATGGATCAATATTTCTAATTTTAAGAGATTTTTGACTATATTATGACTCATATCAGCTTGACCAGAAGTGGGATAATGCCTTTAAAATCCACAATTAATGGAATCTTAAGATTTCTTGTCGGTTGATGATAGTAAATAATATTTCACACTTGTGGACAGAATCTTTATGTAATGGGTCAATATTTCTAATTTTAAGAGATTTTTGACTATATTATGACTCATATCACCTTGACCAAAAGTGGAATAATGCCTTTCAAAATCTACAATTAATGGAATCTTAAGATTTCTTGTCGGTTGATGATAGTAAATAACATTTCAAACCTATGAACAAAGGTCTGAATGTAATGGGTCAATATTTCTAATTTTAAGAGATTTTTGACTATATTATGACTCATATCAGCTTGACCAGAAGTGGGATAATGCCTTTAAAATCTACAATTAATGGAATCTTAAGATTTCTTCTCGGTTGATGATAGTAAATAATATTTCGCACTTGTGGACAGAATCTGAATGTAATGGGTCAATAATACTAATTTTAAGAGATTTTTGACTATATTATGACTCATATCAGCTTGACCAGAAGTGGGATAATGACTTTAAAATCTACAATTAATGGAATCTTAAGATTTCTTCTCGGTTGATGATAGTAAATAATATTTCGCACTTGTGGACAGAATCTGAATGTAATGGGTCAATAATACTAATTTTAAGAGATTTTTGACTATATTATGACTCATATCAGCTTGACCAGAAGTGGGATAATGACCTTAAAATCTACAATTAATGGAATCTTAAGATTTCTTGTCAGTTGGTGATAGTGAATAATATTTCACACTTGTGGACAGAATCTTTATGTAATGGGTCAATATTTCTAATTTTAAGATATTTTTGACTATATTATGACTCATATCAGCTTGACCAGAAGTGGGATAATGCCTTTAAAATCTACATTTAATGGAATTTTAAGATTTCTTGTCGGTTGGTGATAGTAAATAATAATTCACACTTGTGGACAGAATCTTTATGTAATGGGTCAATATTTCTAATTTTAAGAGATTTTTGACTATATTATGACTCATATCAGCTTGACCAGAAGTGGGATAATGCCTTTAAAATCCACAATTAATGGAATCTTAAGATTTCTTGTCGGTTGATGATAGTAAATAATATTTCACACTTGTGGACAGAATCTTTATGTAATGGGTCAATATTTCTAATTTTAAGAGATTTTTGACTATATTATGACTCGTATCACCTTGACCAAAAGTGGAATAATGCCTTTCAAAATCTACAATTAATGGAATCTTAAGATTTCTTGTCGGTTGATGATAGTAAATAACATTTCAAACATATGAACAAAGGTCTGAATGTAATGGGTGAATATTTCTAATTTTAAGAGATTTTTGACTATATTATGACTCATATCAGCTTGACCAGAAGTGGGATAATGCCTTTAAAATCTACAATTAATGGAATCTTAAGATTTCTTCTCGGTTGATGATAGTAAATAATATTTCGCACTTGTGGACAGAATCTGAATGTAATGGGTGAATATTTCTAATTTTAAGAGATTTTTGACTATATTATGACCCATATCAGCTTGACCAGAAGTGGGATAATGCCTTTAAAATCTACAATTAATGGAATCTTAAGATTTCTTGTCGGTTGATGATAGTAAATAATATTTCACACTTGTGGACAGAATCTGACTGTAATGGATCAATATTTCTAATTTTAAGAGATTTTTGACTATATTATGACTCATATCAGCTTGACCAGAAGTGGGATAATGCCTTTAAAATCTACATTTAATGGAATTTTCAGATTTCTTGTCAGTTGGTGATAGTGAATAATATTTCACACTTGTGGACAGAATCTTTATGTAATGGGTCAATATTTCTAATTTTAAGATATTTTTGACTATATTATGTCTCATATCAGCTTGACCAGAAGTGGGATAATGCCTTTAAAATCTACATTTAATGGAATTTTAAGATTTCTTGTCAGTTGGTGATAGTAAATAATATTTCACACTTGTGGACAGAATCTTTATGTAATGGATCAATATTTCTAATTTTAAGAGATTTTTGACTATATTATGACTCATATCAGCTTGACCAGAAGTGGGATAATGCCTTTAAAATCCACAATTAATTGAATCTTAAGATTTCTTGTCGGTTGATGATAGTAAATAATATTTCACACTTGTGGACAGAATCTTTATGTAATGGGTCAATATTTCTAATTTTAAGAGATTTTTGACTATATTATGACTCATATCACCTTGACCAAAAGTGGAATAATGCCTTTCAAAATCTACAATTAATGGAATCTTAAGATTTCTTGTCGGTTGATGATAGTAAATAACATTTCAAACCTATGAACCAAGGTCTGAATGTAATGGGTCAATATTTCTAATTTTAAGAGATTTTTGACTATATTATGACTCATATCAGCTTGACCAGAAGTGGGATAATGCCTTTAAAATCTACAATTAATGGAATCTTAAGATTTCTTCTCGGTTGATGATAGTAAATAATATTTCGCACTTGTGGACAGAATCTGAATGTAATGGGTCAATAATACTAATTTTAAGAGATTTTTGACTATATTATGACTCATATCAGCTTGACCAGAAGTGGGATAATGACTTTAAAATCTACAATTAATGGAATCTTAAGATTTCTTGTCAGTTGGTGATAGTGAATAATATTTCACACTTGTGGACAGAATCTTTATGTAATGGGTCAATATTTCTAATTTTAAGAGATTTTTGACTATATTATGACTCATATCAGCTTGACCAGAAGTGGGATAATGCCTTTAAAATCTACATTTAATGGAATTTTAAGATTTCTTGTCGGTTGATGATAGTAAATAATATTTCGCACTTGTGGACAGAATCTTTATGTAATGGGTCAATATTTCTAATTTTAAGAGATTTTTGACTATATTATGACTCGTATCACCTTGACCAAAAGTGGAATAATGCCTTTCAAAATCTACAATTAATGGAATCTTAAGATTTCTTGTCGGTTGATGATAGTAAATAACATTTCAAACCTATGAACAAAGGTCTGAATGTAATGGGTCAATATTTCTAATTTTAAGAGATTTTTGACTATATTATGACTCATATCAGCTTGACCAGAAGTGGGATAATGCCTTTAAAATCTACAATTAATGGAATCTTAAGATTTCTTCTCGGTTGATGATAGTAAATAATATTTCGCACTTGTGGACAGAATCTGAATGTAATGGGTCAATAATACTAATTTTAAGAGATTTTTGACATATTATGACCCATATCAGCTTGACCAGAAGTGGGATAATGCCTTTAAAATCTACAATTAATGGAATCTTAAGATTTCTTGTCGGTTGATGATAGTAAATAATATTTCACACTTGTGGACAGAATCTGACTGTAATGGATCAATATTTCTAATTTTAAGAGATTTTTGACTACATTATGACTCATATCAGCTTGACCAGAAGTGGGATAATGCCTTTAAAATCTACATTTAATGGAATTTTCAGATTTCTTGTCAGTTGGTGATAGTGAATAATATTTCACACTTGTGGACAGAATCTTTATGTAATGGGTCAATATTTCTAATTTTAAGAGATTTTTGACTATATTATGACTCATATCAGCTTGACCAGAAGTGGGATAATGCCTTTAAAATCCACAATTAATGGAATCTTAAGATTTCTTGTCGGTTGATGATAGTAAATAATATTTCACACTTGTGGACAGAATCTTTATGTAATGGGTCAATATTTCTAATTTTAAGAGATTTTTGACTATATTATGACTCGTATCACCTTGACCAAAAGTGGAATAATGCCTTTCAAAATCTACAATTAATGGAATCTTAAGATTTCTTGTCGGTTGATGATAGTAAATAACATTTCAAACCTATGAACAAAGGTCTGAATGTAATGGGTCAATATTTCTAATTTTAAGAGATTTTTGACTATATTATGACTCATATCAGCTTGACCAGAAGTGGGATAATGCCTTTAAAATCTACAATTAATGGAATCTTAAGATTTCTTCTCGGTTGATGATAGTAAATAATATTTCGCACTTGTGGACAGAATCTGAATGTAATGGGTCAATAATACTAATTTTAAGAGATTTTTGACTATATTATGACTCATATCAGCTTGACCAGAAGTGGGATAATGACTTTAAAATCTACAATTAATGGAATCTTAAGATTTCTTGTCAGTTGGTGATAGTGAATAATATTTCACACTTGTGGACAGAATCTTTATGTAATGGGTCAATATTTCTAATTTTAAGATATTTTTGACTATATTATGACTCATATCAGCTTGACCAGAAGTGGGATAATGCCTTTAAAATCTACATTTAATGGAATTTTAAGATTTCTTGTCGGTTGGTGATAGTAAATAATATTTCACACTTGTGGACAGAATCTTTATGTAATGGATCAATATTTCTAATTTTAAGAGATTTTTGACTATATTATGACTCATATCAGCTTGACCAGAAGTGGGATAATGCCTTTAAAATCTACAATTAATGGAATCTTAAGATTTCTTGTCGGTTGATGATAGTAAATAATATTTCACACTTGTGGACAGAATCTTTATGTAATGGGTCAATATTTCTAATTTTAAGAGATTTTTGACTATATTATGACTCGTATCACCTTGACCAAAAGTGGAATAATGCCTTTCAAAATCTACAATTAATGGAATCTTAAGATTTCTTGTCGGTTGATGATAGTAAATAACATTTCAAACCTATGAACAAAGGTCTGAATGTAATGGGTCAATATTTCTAATTTTAAGAGATTTTTGACTATATTATGACTCATATCAGCTTGACCAGAAGTGGGATAATGCCTTTAAAATCTACAATTAATGGAATCTTAAGATTTCTTCTCGGTTGATGATAGTAAATAATATTTAGCACTTGTGGACAGAATCTTTATGTAATGGGTCAATATTTCTAATTTTAAGAGATTTTTGACTATATTATGACTCATATCAGCTTGACCAGAAGTGGGATAATGCCTTTAAAATCCACAATTAATGGAATCTTAAGATTTCTTGTCGGTTGATGATAGTAAATAATATTTCACACTTGTGGACAGAATCTTTATGTAATGGGTCAATATTTCTAATTTTAAGAGATTTTTGACTATATTATGACTCGTATCACCTTGACCAAAAGTGGAATAATGCCTTTCAAAATCTACAATTAATGGAATCTTAAGATTTCTTGTCGGTTGATGATAGTAAATAACATTTCAAACATATGAACAAAGGTCTGAATGTAATGGGTCAATATTTCTAATTTTAAGAGATTTTTGACTATATTATGACTCATATCAGCTTGACCAGAAGTGGGATAATGCCTTTAAAATCTACAATTAATGGAATCTTAAGATTTCTTCTCGGTTGATGATAGTAAATAATATTTCGCACTTGTGGACAGAATCTGAATGTAATGGGTGAATATTTCTAATTTTAAGAGATTTTTGACTATATTATGACCCATATCAGCTTGACCAGAAGTGGGATAATGCCTTTAAAATCTACAATTAATGGAATCTTAAGATTTCTTGTCGGTTGATGATAGTAAATAATATTTCACACTTGTGGACAGAATCTGACTGTAATGGATCAATATTTCTAATTTTAAGAGATTTTTGACTATATTATGACTCATATCACCTTGACCAGAAGTGGGATAATGCCTTTAAAATCTACATTTAATGGAATTTTAAGATTTCTTGTCAGTTGGTGATAGTGAATAATATTTCACACTTGTGGACAGAATCTTTATGTAATGGGTCAATATTTCTAATTTTAAGAGATTTTTGACTATATTATGACTCATATCAGCTTGACCAGAAGTGGGATAATGCCTTTAAAATCTACATTTAATGGAATTTTAAGATTTCTTGTCAGTTGGTGATAGTAAATAATATTTCACACTTGTGGACAGAATCTTTATGTAATGGATCAATATTTCTAATTTTAAGAGATTTTTGACTATATTATGACTCATATCAGCTTGACCAGAAGTGGGATAATGCCTTTAAAATCCACAATTAATGGAATCTTAAGATTTCTTGTCGGTTGATGATAGTAAATAATATTTCACACTTGTGGACAGAATCTTTATGTAATGGGTCAATATTTCTAATTTTAAGAGATTTTTGACTATATTATGACTCATATCACCTTGACCAAAAGTGGAATAATGCCTTTCAAAATCTACAATTAATGGAATCTTAAGATTTCTTGTCGGTTGATGATAGTAAATAACATTTCAAACCTATGAACCAAGGTCTGAATGTAATGGGTCAATATTTCTAATTTTAAGAGATTTTTGACTATATTATGACTCATATCAGCTTGACCAGAAGTGGGATAATGCCTTTAAAATCTACAATTAATGGAATCTTAAGATTTCTTCTCGGTTGATGATAGTAAATAATATTTCGCACTTGTGGACAGAATCTGAATGTAATGGGTCAATAATACTAATTTTAAGAGATTTTTGACTATATTATGACTCATATCAGCTTGACCAGAAGTGGGATAATGACTTTAAAATCTACAATTAATGGAATCTTAAGATTTCTTGTCAGTTGGTGATAGTGAATAATATTTCACACTTGTGGACAGAATCTTTATGTAATGGGTCAATATTTCTAATTTTAAGAGATTTTTGACTATATTATGACTCATATCAGCTTGACCAGAAGTGGGATAATGCCTTTAAAATCTACATTTAATGGAATTTTAAGATTTCTTGTCGGTTGATGATAGTAAATAATATTTCGCACTTGTGGACAGAATCTTTATGTAATGGGTCAATATTTCTAATTTTAAGAGATTTTTGACTATATTATGACTCGTATCACCTTGACCAAAAGTGGAATAATGCCTTTCAAAATCTACAATTAATGGAATCTTAAGATTTCTTGTCGGTTGATGATAGTAAATAACATTTCAAACCTATGAACAAAGGTCTGAATGTAATGGGTCAATATTTCTAATTTTAAGAGATTTTTGACTATATTATGACTCATATCAGCTTGACCAGAAGTGGGATAATGCCTTTAAAATCTACAATTAATGGAATCTTAAGATTTCTTCTCGGTTGATGATAGTAAATAATATTTCGCACTTGTGGACAGAATCTGAATGTAATGGGTCAATAATACTAATTTTAAGAGATTTTTGACATATTATGACCCATATCAGCTTGACCAGAAGTGGGATAATGCCTTTAAAATCTACAATTAATGGAATCTTAAGATTTCTTGTCGGTTGATGATAGTAAATAATATTTCACACTTGTGGACAGAATCTGACTGTAATGGATCAATATTTCTAATTTTAAGAGATTTTTGACTACATTATGACTCATATCAGCTTGACCAGAAGTGGGATAATGCCTTTAAAATCTACATTTAATGGAATTTTCAGATTTCTTGTCAGTTGGTGATAGTGAATAATATTTCACACTTGTGGACAGAATCTTTATGTAATGGGTCAATATTTCTAATTTTAAGAGATTTTTGACTATATTATGACTCATATCAGCTTGACCAGAAGTGGGATAATGCCTTTAAAATCCACAATTAATGGAATCTTAAGATTTCTTGTCGGTTGATGATAGTAAATAATATTTCACACTTGTGGACAGAATCTTTATGTAATGGGTCAATATTTCTAATTTTAAGAGATTTTTGACTATATTATGACTCGTATCACCTTGACCAAAAGTGGAATAATGCCTTTCAAAATCTACAATTAATGGAATCTTAAGATTTCTTGTCGGTTGATGATAGTAAATAACATTTCAAACCTATGAACAAAGGTCTGAATGTAATGGGTCAATATTTCTAATTTTAAGAGATTTTTGACTATATTATGACTCATATCAGCTTGACCAGAAGTGGGATAATGCCTTTAAAATCTACAATTAATGGAATCTTAAGATTTCTTCTCGGTTGATGATAGGAAATAATATTTCGCACTTGTGGACAGAATCTGAATGTAATGGGTCAATAATACTAATTTTAAGAGATTTTTGACTATATTATGACTCATATCAGCTTGACCAGAAGTGGGATAATGACTTTAAAATCTACAATTAATGGAATCTTAAGATTTTTTGTCAGTTGGTGATAGTGAATAATATTTCACACTTGTGGACAGAATCTTTATGTAATGGGTCAATATTTCTAATTTTAAGATATTTTTGACTATATTATGACTCATATCAGCTTGACCAGAAGTGGGATAATGCCTTTAAAATCTACATTTAATGGAATTTTAAGATTTCTTGTCGGTTGGTGATAGTAAATAATATTTCACACTTGTGGACAGAATCTTTATGTAATGGATCAATATTTCTAATTTTAAGAGATTTTTGACTATATTATGACTCATATCAGCTTGACCAGAAGTGGGATAATGCCTTTAAAATCCACAATTAATGGAATCTTAAGATTTCTTGTCGGTTGATGATAGTAAATAATATTTCACACTTGTGGACAGAATCTTTATGTAATGGGTCAATATTTCTAATTTTAAGAGATTTTTGACTATATTATGACTCGTATCACCTTGACCAAAAGTGGAATAATGCCTTTCAAAATCTACAATTAATGGAATCTTAAGATTTCTTGTCGGTTGATGATAGTAAATAACATTTCAAACCTATGAACAAAGGTCTGAATGTAATGGGTCAATATTTCTAATTTTAAGAGATTTTTGACTATATTATGACTCATATCAGCTTGACCAGAAGTGGGATAATGCCTTTAAAATCTACAATTAATGGAATCTTAAGATTTCTTCTCGGTTGATGATAGTAAATAATATTTCGCACTTGTGGACAGAATCTGAATGTAATGGGTCAATAGTTCTAATTTTAAGAGATTTTTGACTATATTATGACTCATATCAGCTTGACCAGAAGTGGGATAATGCCTTTAAAATCTACATTTAATGGAATTTTTAGATTTCTTGTCGCTTGATGATAGTAAATAATATTTCGCACTTGTGAGCAGAATCTTTATGTAATGGGTCAATATTTCTAATTTTAAGAGATTTTTGACTATATTATGACTCGTATCACCTTGACCAAAAGTGGAATAATGCCTTTCAAAATCTACAATTAATGGAATCTTAAGATTTCTTGTCGGTTGATGATAGTAAATAACATTTCAAACCTATGAACAAAGGTCTGAATGTAATGGGTCAATAATACTAATTTTAAGAGATTTTTTACTATTTTATGACTCATATCAGCTTGGCCAGAAGTGGGATAATGCCTTTAAAATCTACATTTAATGGAATTTTAAGATTTCTTGTCGGTTGATGATAGTAAATAATATTTCGCACTTATGAGCAGACTCTTAATGTAATGGGTCAATACTGCTATTTAAAAGAGACCTTTTACTATATAATCACTCATGTCCCTTTGACCAGAAATGGGATAGCCCTTTCACATGTACAAATAATTGAATACTTGTAGCTGATTTTTATTAATTATCGATTAGATATTTACCCTTGTATTACTGTAATCAGACCATGCAGAAGCGGCATAACACCTTTAAAATTTATTAACTGTTGAATATTTATAATTAATTTTAGCTTTTGAAAGTGATTAGGACCACAAACTTAGCAAATATTGAGGGAGGTCATGAGTGGTACTTTTATAGGGAATATTATACCAGTAAGTGTGTTACACAAGGAGTGTCAGAATTCAGAAATTCTTGTATTTACCGAGTGAGGGTGAAGGTAATACATGGATTCTTACATGAGTTTTGTAAAACAGAATATGTACTGTGTTTATCCACGTTTATCCACGTAAAGCCAATCGCCAAGCACGGGTACTATCTTATTCCGTGTATTTTACCTTACCTTCCGCTGTCAGGGGTGCGATTGGTTAGCCTATTGGTGAAAGCGTTCGCTCGTCACGTCGAAGGCCCGGGTTCGATTCCCATCATGTGTTCAATGAGTAAACCCTATTTCTGGTGTCCCGTGCCATGATACTCCAGGAATGCTGCTAAAAGCAGTGTAAATACATATTCACCCACTTACTCACTCCTTATGCAGACGTCTATCCACTAGACCACTCAGGCAGTTGATTTCGTGTAGAAGTGGTCCCCAGCAACACATGCTTAATTTTAATTGTCTTACTAGGTGACTTCATGGATCGGAGGTTCAACGTCCTCCGACGTGCTGGATGTTTGCTTATAATATCAATCACTATTTTGCTCTCTGCCCATGTGGACCAACATTTTACTGCAAGAACCAGTAACAGCAAAGCTGACCATGCAGGTAATATTCCCATGATCGGATGGGGAGTCCGGCTTAGAATCGTATAATAAGAGGCGACTAACGAGCCTCGGGTAGTCAGGTTCGTTATTTGGTTGATTGCGAGACATCGTACATGTCGGCGTGGGACGTTGTTCATACTTAAACCAATCGTTTATTTACATGTATTTATATCGGGGTACATGACACACAATTAACGAAGTCACTATACAAGCATGCCCACCCGGTCCATCGATTGTGGTGCCCGTGAAGACCCGGGGTAGAATAGGTCTTTTCAGCAATCCATGCTTGCCCTAAAAGTCGACTATGCTTCTCGTAAAAGGCAACTAACGGGATCGGGTGTTCTGGCTCACTGACTTGGTTGATGCATGTCATCGTATCCCAAATGCATGGATCGTTGCTCATGATGTCTATCACTGGATTGTCCGTGTTGTCTGGTCCAGACTCGATTATTTACAGACCGCCGTCATATAGCTGGAATATTGCTCAGTGCGGCGTTAAACAACCAACCAACCAACCAACCATCGATTGTCGCCTAACATGACAAGCGAAGCGGTGGGTATATTTTAAGCAATGCCCAACATAGACATACACAATGCACTGTCCATGGATCATCGTGATTTTAGGCTAGATATATAAATATATTATTTCGACTTGCTTCAATATATCTTTCCTTTATTTCAAATCGAAGCTGCCTGGTTCCTAAAACACTATGGAGTAACTATATACTCCTTTCTGTTAGGTCTGGATTACCGGTGCATGCATGCATGAGGAGTCATATCCGTCTTACCGCTTATATCTGTTAGTTATACATTTATATTTATACATTTATTATAAATTTGCACACCAAACTTCTGAGCTCGCATTACCTGCATCATGTATATGTGATAGGGTTAAGTTAAGGAGGTATTTGAGGTTACCACTAACTTGTATATGTGGGTAGAATGCCATTCTGAAACAATCGTCAATATCCAGCTTGCATACTTCTTAGCATGTTTCAAAGCTTACATTGGTCTGCATCTACAGCTTTCTGAAGTATGTATAATATAATACATCCGATACAAACCCTCTATCGTTATCTATCGTTCTGAGTGATGTATAGTTTATATCCGATATACAAACTCCCCCGCGTCTTTCATTTATAATGATGTATATAACATGTCTGACACCCCGCGTTTCATTCTGAGTAATGTATATTTTATGTCCGATGTACCTGTGTACTTTCCCGTAACTTTGTAAAGAGGAATGATAAAACACTTTCATCTTGTGTAATTTTCGCCTCAATCTTCTGGCAAACCATATACAATTAACCCATCGAACTAATTAAAAGAAGTGGAAAGAGCTTGTCTAAATGCAGAGGCAAGTGAAATAATTGTTTTGAAATTATATAAATATGATTTCTCACATCTACTCATGTGTGAATTACAAGGATTCCCTTCAGCACAGTTACATTAAATAAATTAATGAGGATACATGTTTTGCATTTCTATTCACATCGTGGGATTGGAGGAGAACGCACGTTAATTTGGGCCACAAACAACAGAATTACGGAAAATTGTTTACAGTTACAAACAAAACAAAATCTAAATGGAATGCATAATGTGTCGAGGCTCTTTTATTTAACGGCCACAATCCGAAATATTTCAGAAACCCCTCAAGCACCGCCTTTACTTTTTTAATATGGACGATTCCATTCCATTCTATATACTATTGTGACCACAATGTGATGTAGAAACACATCCTTGATTTCAATTATTGATCTAATTATAACATAATTTGTTAAAAGAAATATCGCACAGACACTGACATTTGTGCATAAATGTGAATTGCCGCACAGAAAGGCGTGTGAATATTTGTCAAGTACAAAATAACAAAATAATAATAATACCTGAAGATGTTTCCAATTTATAGTGAAGAATGTAATGTGCGTTATTTATTTGGAATGGGACATGGAAATATACAGAAGATCATATTCAGTACGGTCCCACCCAAAATATAAACTAAATCATATTCCGCATATATATCGCCATGTGTTTTAGAGCTAACCGAAAGCATTACCGCAGTAAATGGGGTTTTGCGAAATTGTGGACTGTTTATCCCAGTTCTGGTCGTATCCCAGTTCTGGTCGCTACAGACGTCTGACGTCTGACGCCTGGAGCCGTTTTCAGTTCGCGGAATATCGGCTCATTCCTCACCACCCGGTATCTTGTAGATTACGGAATGGGACGAGTGTGCCAAATGGCATCGTGATCATTCGTAAGTGTCCGTAGACTAAAGTCACGAGACACCATGCCTACCCGTAACCTTCGTAAGTGTCCGTCACCTATTCGACCCTTTTCGTTCAGTTCCGTAACGTCATAGGCATGACTAGGTAAATTTGCACTAAATTCAACAGTGTGAACGTAGCTCAGTCGGTTAGCTGTCAGGCTAACAATCCGAAGGTCGCGGGTTCGCGTCCGACGGATTCTCACTAAAACTGGTTGCTTGTCTTGTGACATGTGACCTACGACAGAGATCGTCCTCACGAGAAGTTGTGGTATTGTATTCTAAAGGTGCTCCTAACGTAAACAAGAAAACATTGATGCAGAGCATCAAAGTTCCCCGCCATATGTGATGCCTCACAAACGCATAATTATGATGTTACTGAAAGGCATGATGGAGCATAATTATATTAACCACAAATAACACAACGCTGTTGTGGAAAAAAATATTATTTATTTTGAGTATTGGGCAATACAGTTGATACATTTGCATAGGGTAGGTCTATTTAAAAATACTTTCTTGTTTAACGCCGCACTCAGCATTATTCCAGCCATATGACGGAGGTCTGTAAATAATCCAGTGATTGACACCAAGAGCATCGAACTACGCAATTGGAATATGATGTTATGCATCGACCAAATCGGCGAGCCTGACTACCCAATCCTGTTCGTCGCCTCTTACGGCAAGCATAGGTTGCTGAAGACCTATTCTTACCTGGGTCTTTATATAAAAAGTAGATCGAAGGAAATGGAAGCAATTTCTGGCACAAATGTAAACATGTGGAAATAGTATCAAAACTGCCAACAACATTGGCAGATGCACATACTCAAAAAATAGATCACATTCTTTTTACACTTAGCATTTGGTTATAATAATGTAAATGAAAATACTAAGGGCTCCATATGGCAAAAAAAATGTCATACTAGATAAGGTCTTTTTGTCACAACCACAGATGCACATACTCAAAATATTATCACGTAGTTGGAGAACATTTCAATACCGGGACTAATCAATAACGGAGATTCCTCGTCTCTTGTTTTACGTTTTTTGGTCAGTTTTTTTTTTGTATTTCTTTTTTCAAAGAATAGTAATTGTGATCATGATGAGTTGAGTTACTTGGTTTTTTTCTATATACTGTTTTTTATCCAGTGTCAGTAACTGTTGTGGAATGTGGTTTACTTGTAACAATGACTGGTTTGAGTTCATATGATGATGATTGATTGGTTTGTCGTTTAACGCCGCACTCAGCAATATCCCAGCTATATGACGGCGGTCTGTAAATAATCGAGTCTAGACCCGACAATCCAGTGCCTAATATCATGAGCATCGATCCACGCAATTGGGATCGACGCCTCTTACGACAAGCATAGTAGCCTGATATATATATACTGTTAAGATGTAACATGACAATTCATCCATACTACTAAACAGAAGTAAAACCCCTTGTCCATTCGGATCAATCCGACCAAGACCATTCCGCTGATGACAGTCAAATAATGCATGCGAATCGAAATCCGTAAAAATTGCAATGGAGACATCATTAAAAGTTACCAAAAGTGACGGGGATATCAATATTGCTTTTTGAAATGATTCTATGAAATTTGTTTTCCCTGCTTCAATATTTGGAGCACCTGTGACGGAGCCATAAAACTGATCTGTTATGTAGACAATATCGCTTGAGGCAGTGGCTGCTGGGGACTGATTATGACCTAAATACTCCTCATAGCCTTCGGTGTCAACTTTGTGGCTGTAGAGAGCTGTGTCTTCATCCAACAGATTATCGAGGTCAGTGGAACACGGTACAGACGCAAATAGATTTGAGCCATGGGACACAAAATATATGAATGACCAGAGCTACGGCTGTACATTGAATTCCATTAAACGGTTGAAAAATACTGCAGCCTTGATGCAAATTCGCTGACACACTACTCCGATTTTGCTTTGACTTTGCTACCAAACGTTTCACATGTGGTTATGTGCGGTGCACTGATTAAAAAACACACACGGGGGACTGGGTTAATTCAAAATACGGAATATAACTATTCCAAATATTTCCAGTGAACATGAGCATCCAAACAATCAAAAGTGTGGTATGTTGAATATGGAATTCAGCCATATTACATTTAAATTGAGATGTCGTCGTTGTTCATGAATAAGCATATTCAGAACATAATTTTTATTATGCTGTTATTTACGATCTCCGGAGCACAGTTCTTCTTTTGTATACACCGTGAAAATCAGAAAATTAGTCCTTGAGGAAAAAAGGACATCGGATTACACATGAATGGTTTAATAATGACCAGAAACGGTCAGATGCTTCAATTAAATACATAAAGACGATTTTGAAGTATCTCTTATTGCTGGAAAAGAATAGCATCAACATTCGACGCACATGATTTGTATGTTTTGTTTCCGTAAATGCGTGGCTTGAAATTTCAAATAAACCAACATGTCGACATACATGCCACAAATTTAACGTTTCCCGTATACTTCCCCGCCTTAAGGGCGGGGAAGAATAAACAACAAAAAACAATAGAAATGTTTATAACTTTATGAAAAGATTACAATTTAACTGTCAAACATAAAAACAACTGGACACAGAACGCATTTTGCTAAATTCGGAAAATCAATAGTTGAAATTTCTAATGTGCCTTTGAAAATTCCAAAGTTAACCCTTGATTAACAATTAGATTAAAAGTTAAAAACGGTTCGAAGGTAGAAAGCATGTGACGTCATATTAACGTCATATTATACGTCACTAAATTTTACACAAACTCGCGCAATTTTGGAATGACTGTCGCAACCCGTGCTACAAGTCACTTACAACACACCCACCTACTCGTTGTTTGGGCAATCAAATGCCAAGCCAAACCGTGCTCTTACTGCCCAAACAACTCGACTTGGTGTGTTGTAACTATAACTAAGCCAAGGGATGTTGAGAGCTTTCAATATTTGTTCATGAAACGTGTTCTTAACAGAAGAGTGGCGTCGTTTTAAATAGCATGCCGAACTAATGTTTGCAGGTCCTCTCGCCGGTAAGAATGAGGAGGTACGAGTTAGCTACCTACTTCTATGGTCTGGAGATCGCGGACGAGATATTGAAAATACATTTACCATTAAAGAAGAAGACAGAAAAAAGTTGAAGCCCTATCATGATTGTTTTGAACAGTATGTCAGTCCGAAATCTAACCCTATCGTAGGACGTTATAAATTCCACAACGGAACACAGGCGTCAACTGAAAGAGTAGAAACAGTTGTGATTGATCTGAAATTGCTAGTCCGTGATTGTGAATTTGTAAATTCTGATGAAATGGTCCGAGATGAAATTGTGTTTGGGACAAATTCACGTGAAGTTCGAGAAGAACTGATGCAGGAAGATAAAGGTTTAGATTTGACCAAGGCTATAGACACTTCGCGTTCATGTGAACTTTCGAAAGCACAAGTCGAAAGTATGTCAGGAGGAATAGAAAAAGTGGATCACGTTTCTCGTTCACGAAGTAAGAAGAAAGCCAGTTCTTCTAGTTTCCTTGGTAACAGTCACAAGGGGAGACAACACTATGACAAGCATGATAAAGGTGACGGGCAGCATGGCAGGGAAACAGAACAGTGTGAAAATTGCGGATTCAGACATTTCAGTGGTCAAAAGTGTCCAGCCCGAGGTAAACGTTGCGATACTTGTGATAAATGGACACTCAAAGAAACGCATTGATTGTGTTGATGAAACACCTAATTCTGACTCAGAATTATTCATCGATACAGTGTCCGATGGAAATGAAGATATGGACCAAGCCTACACTGAACTTTTGATCGGACATCAGAAGATTCCGGTTCGTTTCAAGTTAGATACAGGTTTTAAGGTCAACACCATACCAGCTAGCATATTTGAAGCTAAAAGTTCGAAGTACCCCCTGAAGCCAGCTAATGTCAAACTACAAGGTTATGGAGGTGAATACATCAAGGTCAAAGGTCAATGTAACATGAAGGTCTACAACAGACATTCAAATTTGTCGCTTGATTTCTTCATTGCGAACCTAAGGCTCCAACTGTTCTTAGTTTACGATCTGAAACTTGTCAAATTGATCCTAACAGTCGACTCTCAGCCTTCGTCGTCAGATATGACTAAGGACTCTGTATTGAACGAGCTCGCAGATGTTTTCAAAGGAATAGGCAAACTCGAGGGTAAATGTAAAATACATGTCAAGCCTGATGTAACTCAAGTTATAAATGCGCCTCGACGTGTTGCATTTGCCATAAAGGACAAGCTGAATGTAGAGCTAGATCGCATGGAGGATCTCGGTGTCATTGCCACAATATACTACAATACTGAAAACCAAACTTTACTTGTTTGAAAAATACACTAAAATATTGGTGTGACAGGAACTTTTATTGTTGAGTATATTTTCTGGATACGATACTTTGGCGTGCAGACGTCGGGGAGGACAATCCGCGCTAAGAACTTTGATTCGGATCCGAAATGTTGTTGGTTTTGAAGCGGCATTTGTTTGGAATGATCTAAACTTTGTCGATAAGACTGGCATTTTTTTTAATTAAAGAAGCGATTGGTGAGGAGACTGACGGGTGCTTAAGTGGTTTAAGAAGTAAGGAGAGATTTGGAAGACCATATTTGAAAACGTTTTATTGTATTCTAGTTTAAGTTATTTAAGCTTGATGAGACCTAAAGGGAAATAGCATCAGCACATTTTGCTGTAGATGTTTTGGGCTGATTCTGTCGTCGATCAGGAAGTTCAAGCGACTCGGCGACATAATGCTTCCTTGCGGGGAACCATTATCTACTGAGTAGGTATCAGATAGGGTGTTGTTTGATTTTACTGGTATGCTTCGGACAGTTAAGAAAGAGTGAATGAAAATTGGAATACGTCCATGTATTGCTTTGTTTTCTTGTTTTTGTATAAGGTCATTGTGCCATACCAAGTCGAAAGCTTTGCTAAAATCTATAAATATGGCCAGTGTGTATTGTTTTGGTGCTTGCGCTGTTCTGATATCTTGTTCCAATTGTAGAGTATGGTCTAAAGTTTTCTTTTGGGAATGAGGCTGTTCTGTTCATGGCTGATTAGGTCCTATTGAGACATTGGGAATTTAATCCTTCTATTTATAATGCATTTACTAGGGTTGGTTGGTTGGTTTGTTGTTTGACGCCGCACTCAGCAATATTCCAGCTATATGACGGTGGTCTGTAAATAATCGAGTCTGGACCAGACAATCCAGTGATTAATATCATGAGTATCGATCCACGCAATTGGAATCAATGACATGCATCAACCAAGTCAGCGAGCCTGACCACCCGATCCCGTTAGTCGCCTTTTACGACAAGCAGAGTCACCTTTTACGGCAAGCATGGGTTGCTGAAGACCTATTTTACCCCGGAATCTTCACGGGTCGCATTTACTAGTGAGTTTGGGTGGTATGAATTTGGCCCTTTTGGTGGGTTCCCTTAATATCTTGCTAAAGGACTGGTCCTACTTTGGCTGCTTACCATGATTGTTGTGGGGATTGTACCAGTTATCCAAAGTTGGTTGAACAGTTGGAGTAACCATGTTTGAATTTTAATAGGAATTTTATTTGATATAATATTGCAAATGTTGCCGAGTCCTGTGGCTGTGGCTGAGGTTGTGTTTTAAGTCATAAGTGCAGTTTCTAGTTCGTGTAAGCTTAAGATAGGTGTGTGTAATCTGGTATTTTTGTGTATTTGGGGTAATTTTTAATAGAGTTTTGGAATTTGAGGGAATAGTTGGTGGAGCTGCTTGTTTTCGAAACGTGGGAAGCAGTTGTTTTTGCGTTTTCTTTGTTTGTGATAAGGTTTTTAATGTTTGGTGAAATTGAGGTTTTAGTTTTTAGTTTCGTTTAAGTGTGATTACTATTTAATATACTTCATTTGGTGTTATGAATTGTAGTGTTTATTCCCTGGACTTGGAGTATGGATGACAATTTTGTCATACGTTAGTGTAATTTGATAAATATACCCAGGCCATCATGACGTGGACCCGGGTTATTTGGAAGGCGGGGTTGTTACGGCATATATTGTCGCCGGGCATATATTATCACCAGAAACGATATATGCCGAGGGTGCAGTGATGCAAAAGGCCTTTGATATACTAGATTTTAAGATGACTCAGGATATTGTTTACGCGGACACCGGACACATCTTTCATTGGCCCTCAGTTTACGATTATGAGATGTAATTGTTGCTTCTATAAGAAGGGATATGTTCTTAAACTGCTTTATATGAAAACTAGGCGAACTCTTTGGTGTTAGCAAGTATACTGAGTGAAGCGGCATGGGTTGAGTCCAGTGTTCTGAGTGGGTTGTCAATGTGAATTACGGAATCACCGACAACAGCCTTTAAACAAAAGTTGGCGCTGTATATGCTGAAGCAGTTTGTAATACTTCACTCATTGTGACGCAAAAGATATGACGTCGAAGTTATCTATAGAAAAGCGCCAAATTCCAAGCTCTCTGCTGTCCCCAAAACTTAAAATACATTCTCTTTGTAGATTTACTTCGTGTTTTCTGCACGAAATGTATTGCCACACATCTTTTGAATATTGTAGTAACTGCAACTTTGCAATTTGTTACCTATAATTGTAGATATAATTATTTAAATATGCCTACAGACAATGACTGAAAAAATCCTATTCTATGAATATTAACTTCCGCGGTGATGCGGCCCTCAAACCAGCTGTTTCAGTCAGAGGGGGTTTATTTAAGAATTGACTTTCACTTTGTGTGAGTTCATTGGAGTATGAACCGTCATAGAGTGAGGGCCAAACTGTATGTGTGGCAGTTACAGGTTTTGTTTAACTGTCAACTAACCGGTAATATACCAGTAGTATATAGTGTATATAATACAAAGTGTAGTTAGTATTAGTATTAATATTAGCATTAGTTATTTGTGTCAGTATTAGTATATAGTGTAAATAATACATACTGTAGTTAGTATTAGCATTAGTATTAGTATTAGTATTAATATTAGTATTTAGTATTAGTATTTAATATTAGTATTTAGTATTAGTATTTAGTATTAGTTTGCAGTATGGGTTTTAGGGATTTTAATGAAGATTTGATACAACACCTTAAAACTTAGTTATGCTTGGGTCAGTCACTACCCTATCAGCTCCTTTGTGTCAGCCAGGGCAAATGTTCTGGTTGAGTGGTTCCCTATTGTTTTCCTTAGGGTCAGCTTTGCATGCTTTTTAACCCTCACTTGCACCTCAGTCACTACACAGACAAGTCACTGACAGGCGACAGCAACTGGACACATTTTACAGATTTTGTAAAGTCAAGGTATGTTTCCAATTTAATACGTAAACATATATAAATCTATCTTTTCATAAATAAGATTATATAAATGGGTGTACGTTAAATAAGGTATTTGTTATGATGTGTGTGAGTTTGTCAATGTCTGATTCTCCTGGACAGAGTGTTGTTTGAATATGTTTATGAGGCTATTATCATATATGTGTT
Source organism: Haliotis rufescens (assembly GCF_023055435.1). Taxonomy (NCBI): domain Eukaryota; kingdom Metazoa; phylum Mollusca; class Gastropoda; order Lepetellida; family Haliotidae; genus Haliotis; species Haliotis rufescens. The sequence continues at coordinate 9,988,516 of NW_025964372.1, forward strand.
AAATGTATTGTAAGTGTGTGGACAGTTATGATAGTATTAGGATGTTTAGTAATTTATTGTGTTTTATGGTAGTGCTGTGTTCAGATCTGTAACTATGTCACTGTAGCCCTGGCCATGTAGTCGTGACAGACTAAAGAGTCACCTACACCTAGAGGCCATACTTCTGGTATGTTTACTTATCACCACATGTAAATATATATTATTATTATTATTATGTTTATCTATTGATCACGTTTTACACCACCTAAGAAGTATTTTGATTTGATGTATGCATATACTATATGTATGTATAATGTAATTCTAATGATGTATCATGTTCGGACGTATACATATCCTCTATATATGTATAAGGTAATCCTAATGAAGTATCATGTTCTCATTTTAATTGTCATAATTGACAAGATTCTTATTGAGTGTTATTGTGCATTTCAGGGTGTGAAAGAAAGGTATACCACTCATCATCTAAAAAAACGAATCACAGCCGTAGCTGTGTTTTTGACATCATTTATCGATGCACACACATATTCTGCTACAAAATGGAACCCCCAGTGAGGACCTTGATGATTGAGTGTGGATCTGACGACTACATGTGGGAATGAACAGTGATAGTTTGCCCGGGATGCCATAGTGCTTGAATAGTTGATTAATTCAGCCTTTCACGTTATCTAATATACGTATTGTCATGTAGGCCTACGCGTTATCATGTTTATCGTGGCATGATTAGTGACTCTTGATTGTGGAATTCGTGAAATATATGTTCGGACTATTCGTTGTAAGTACGTGGAAACGAGATGCTTGGCGATTTTCACAGATCGCGGGATCCCCTTGACGCGCCGTGATTTGCAAATATACCGGTGATCACTGATTGTGTTGTTTATCTAATTTGATCCATTTGAAATATATTTCCTGTTGTTTTCATGCTTTGGTATACCATGGTTTATTATAGTCATGCTGGTATATTCAATCTCAGTTTCAAGGTTAGTGTGAATGAGTCTTGTGTTGTGAGGGAGAGTAAATAAATTATTAACTTTCATTCCAAAGAAACATAAACCTAACTTACCCTAAAGTTACGTAAATACTTATACCTTCACCTATATAGGCTAGTAGGTTTCCTTATTGTTTTTTTCTCATTGACAACAGACAGAACACTGAACTGAACAGACAATAGAGCACGTATTAATCACTCACCCTGCATACTAACATTTGCTATTTAGTAATTTAGTATTGTTTTGGGTCATGTATTTCTAATAGGATTAATGTTTTATAGTTTGACCTTAGTTATTGGTTAGTCAGTGGGGTTGAACACAAATAGGATATATATCACGGTACAGTATCATATTCATTCAGTATTAATGGTGTTATATTTAACCTTGTAGAAGTTAGCCATGAAGTTACTTAGTCACATTAAGTAATTAAAGTTACGTATTCCTATACAGTTACCTAGTACTACTAATACCTACCTTACATTGTGTTTCCGTTTCAGGTATCATACAATAAGTACAATGTGTTGCTGTCACAGGTATAACTGCATTACACTTCCTTAACCACAAGAGGGTGGTGAGGTGAAGTAATTGCTGTTATTAAGTGACAGTGTAATGTTGTGATAGTTCATTAAGAGGTGGTATTATCGGGTCAGAAAAGGTAACTTTTGAAACTGCTTTCACCTAAACTGTTCTATACTTACACTGTACAATGTACTTTGCTTTATAGTTGGACAACTATATTTACTTAAACCAATTTAAACCAAAATTAAACCATCTAATCCAATTTAAACCCAAACCGTACACACATACACACTGTGCGTCAACAAAACGACAGTTGTAACTGTTTTTCACTGTACGTTTATAGAACGACAGTTGTATCCGTTCTACACTTAGCATGGTTTTCAGTTGGTTTTAGTTGTTGACTCCGAGTCTTGGACGAATATTTATTTATAAGGATGGAACTCACCGGTGATGAATTGAAGAATATTGTCCTGGCTTTCAAGAAGTTAGGTGTTAAACCCAAAGAAGACACCCCAGAGGACTTTGCAACAGGGATAAATGAATACTCTGCAGTCGAATCAGAGGGGGAATCCAAGGAGGGAATAGCCCAAGCTACAGCTCCACAGCCACCATCAGGCATGCCTAACTACATGTATCAGAAGTTCCCCAGACTTCCAAATTTCAGCGGTGACAAATCTGGCAAAGACACATCTTATGAAGTCTGGAGATACCATGTAGATTGTCTCATTAACAACAAGGTTTATTCCTCTGATGCTAAGGACCAAGCTATAAGGGATTCTTTAAAGGGGGAGGCGGCCAAGATTGCCGTTCACATGCAACCAGACGCCAGCACCACTGACTTACTTAGGAAGTTCAAAAGCGTGTTTGGTGTTTTGGAGGGGAGAGAGTGCAGTATGGCACTCTTCTACAGCGCTCGGCAGGAAGAGAAAGAGGATGTATCTGTATGGAGTTGTAGACTAGAGGAACTTCTTTCAAGGGCCATGAGGGATAACTCCATCACGTATGAGACACGGGATGAGATGCTCCATAATATGATGTGGACTGGGCTTAAAACATCTTTGAAAAATATATCTGGCCACGAGTTTGACAGCATCCATAACTTTGTGGACTACGTGAAATCGAGGCAGATCAACATAGCGCCACAGCAGCTAGCCAACAGAAACAGGCCTGTACCGCCAAGGGAGCCATGGAGTCTGAACCAGAATGGAAGAAGGAGATGTCTGATATGAAGACAATCCTACACCAACTTACTACAGACATGGCCGACATGAAAAACCAAAGAGGACAGAGTTGGAGAACATCCCAGGACTATCGACAAGTGCCAAGGGGAGATAACCAGTGGAGGAGTCGACAGCCCTCCAACTATACTAACCCAAGACCAGAAGGCCATACTGAATATTCGCCTTATTCATCACAACGAGCAGGAAGTGAAGCAGTTGATCCAGAGTGTTGGCGATGTGGACAGAGAGGCCATTACCAGTATGGATGCCGAGTGAGACTCGAACACAGTCGTCGTGGGAGGACTTTAAACTCATGCAGGCCTATGGGCAGGGGCAAGCCATAGGTCCTTCAAGACAGCCCAGGAATAGAGTTCCTGAGGGATTAGTTGGAAATACGAATGAGGTTGATTTATATATGGGAGATACACAGGTCAGATCATTGTTGGATACAGGAGCATCAGTATCTTTGGTGTCTAGGTCTTTCTACAATTCTCATCTCTCAAGTATTCCTATTGAGCCCTTAGGAGATCCATTGGATATCGAATGCGCGGATGGCGAAACATTACCTTACGATGGTTTCATTGAGGTCAAGGTCAATGCAATAGGTTCTGGTACTAGTGAAGCTATTCCTTGTTTGTTACTGGTGGTACCAGATACACAGTACAATAGGAAAGTGCCTGTGCTATTAGGAGCCAATGTGCTTACCCACTTCTTGAAGGATTGCAAGGTACGACATGGTGCCAGATACTTGCAGCATGCCAACCTAACAACGCCTTGGTACCTTGCTTTTAGAACCATTACCTTATGTGAGAAGAACTTGGAGAAGAATGACTGGAGACTTGGACTAGTATACAACGCTGAAGGTTCCAGAGTTGCCATACCAGCCAACAGCCGTGCGGTACTTAGAGGCAAAGTTACCAAAGGAGTTAGATGTCCAAGAGTTTGTGCCCTTTTACAGCCAACAAACATTTCAATCATTTCTACGGATTTGGACATAGCCCCTACCATTATTGATTATGACTTCAGTTATCCTGGATACATAGACGTGAATATTGCTAATGTTACCACACGTACTGTTGTGATACAACCGAGAGCGATTATTTGTGAACTCCAACCAGTTACTTTACAACATCCGCCCACTGGCAAGCCATTTGAAGGAGTTTCATTGACAGAGCAAGTTGAGATTGAACACACTACCCTAACACCAGAAGAGTTTGAGAGAGGGATACAAGTCATCATGAAGTTTCGTGATATATTCTCAAAAGGTGAAGTGGACATAGGCCATTCAGATGCAGTCAAGCATAGGATAGATCTGGTTGATGATGTCCCCTTTAAACAGCGTCACCGGCGTTTACCACATGCCATGTATAATTAAGTCCGGACACACCTTCAACAACTCTTATCTGCACGAGTGATACGACATTCTCATAGCCCATGGGCATCGAATGTTGTATTAGCATGGAAGAAGTCAGGCCAGCTGAGGATGTGTGTTGACTTCAGACAGCTGAATCGTAAGACCATCAAGGATTCCTATGCTCTTCCCCGGATTGAAGAACTCTTGGATTGTCTCAGAGGGATGAAATATTACAGTGTCCTGGACATGAAGAGTGGTTACCACTAGGTTGAGTTGGAGGAGGACCATAAGCAGCGTACAGCATTCACAGTTGGACCTCTTGGATTCTTTGAATACCATCGTATGCCATTTGGTTTGTGCAATGCACCAGCGACTTACCAACGTCTAATGGAACAGTGTCTCGTTGGATTACATCTTGATATATGTTTAATCTATCTTGATGATCTGATTATCTTTTCAAGAACATTTGAGGAACATCTGGAGTGACTGGAACGTGTCCTACAGAGATTGAGGGAATGTGGTTTGAAGCTAGCCCCAAAGAAATGCCAATTCTTCAAAAGACGAGTGAAGTATGTGGGATATATAGTATCTGAAGATGGAATTTAGGCAGATCCAGAACAGATAAACAAGATTCAGGACTGGCCAACACCTTGCACACCAGAAGACGTCAGAAAATTCCTTGGATTTGCTGGTTAGTATAGGAAGTTTGTGAGGAACTTTTCCACAATTGCCAAGCCTCTTTCAGAACTAATGCCAAAGATTCATCGAAAGAAATCTCACATTCCTAAGAGGGATCAAGTTCAGTGGCAGTGGGGACCGACTCAAGAGAGTGCCTTTCAAGAACTAAAGGCGTGTCTATCTACACCTCCGGTTCTTGGTTATGTGGATTATTCTCTCCCCTTTGAACTGCACACAGATGCCAGCAGTCATGGTCTTGGAGCAGTGCTATACCAGCAACAGAATGGACAGCCAAGAGTGATTGCTTGTGCCAGCAGGGGACTAGGCAAGCCGGAGCGCCACTATTCTGCCCACAAGCTTGAGTTTTTGTGCTTGAAATGGTACATTTGTGAGAAGTTCCATGATTATCTTTATGGACATAACTTCACTGTACTGACGGATAACAATCCACTCACTTATATCCTCTCTGGTGCCAAGCTGGATGCCACCGGACACAGATGGTTAGCTGCCCTTGCTTCGTACAACTTTGACATCAAATACAGAGCAGGAAAAGCCAATGTCGATGCTGACATACTATCTAGGCTGCCAGAGTCCAGTGAAGTAAACGAGAAAGTGGATGTGATTTCTCAAGACTCCGTACATGCTATTTGTGGCACGATTTTACCTACAAATCTGTTGGAATGTGTTTGTTTTTCAGCAGATGCTTTGCCTGATGAAGAACTAAACATCACTGAAGAAACCTGTTCCATCAATGCTACAGACTGGCGGAGAGCCCAAACAAGAGATCCAGCTCTAGACATTATTATGACCCATCTTAGGAATCGGACAAGACCACATTACACAGACTACACTGGAAATACAGAGATGGTTACTTTACTGAAGAGCTTTGACCACTTCAAGCTGAAGAGAGGTGTGCTCAACAGAGTAATCCAAGACAATGGAGAGGTACAGGAACAGTTGGTGCTACCAACAAGATGCCCTAAAGGAGCGCTGCATAGTCTTCATGACAATGTGGGTCACCCTGGTCGAGATCGAACATCTTCATTGATAAAAGCAAGATTCTACTGGCCAGGGATGACAAAGGATATAGAGGGACATGTACAGAATTGTGAACAGTGTACGCAAGACTACCCCAGGAAGAGCCCCATTAGTGAACATACAAACATCACAACCTCTGGAATTAGTCTGTATGGACTTTTTGACACTGGAACCATCCAAGGGCGGACAACAACATATTCTTGTAGTCACCAATCACTTCACCAGATATGCACAGGCGTATCCAACCAGAAATATGACCACTGCTGATGTATTCTTTCACAACTTTGTGGTACATTATGGATTACCTGGGCGTATTTATTCAGATCAAGGTGCCAACTTTGAAGGAGCTCTCATGAAAGAACTATGCAGATTGACCAACATGCAGAAGTCTCGCACTACGCCCTATCATGCCATCTGATGTTTGGGAGAGCTCCAAGATTACCAGTAGACTTGGCATTTGGTTTAGACATTGAGCCAGAGAAGTCGAGATCCATGTCTAAATACATCAGGAACCTCAAGGATAATCTACAACAGGCTTATGAACTGGCATCTGCCAATGCTAAGAGGTCTCAGACAAGGCACAAGTCAAACTACGACTACCGAGCGAGAGCAACACAACTGGAAAAAGCAGATAGGGTACTGGTGAAAAAGGTGGCATTCGATGGGAAACATAAACTGTCAGACAAGTGGGAGGAGGATGTGTTTATCGTAATTGAACAGCCAAATCCCAGCATTCCAGTTTATGTTGTACAGAAAGAGCGTGGAGATGGAAAAACCCGTACACTCCATAGGAATCTGCTTTTGCCCATCAGTTCCTTACCATTGGAGACACCGATTCCTAAGCCAAGACACTCAGACAGGACACTGCTTGGACCATCCCCCAAGGAAGACAGGAGTCCCTTGTCTGACGAAGATCAGGACCAGGAAGAAGAAACAGATGACATCACCATTGTTGTTTCTCGTGACCCATCAGACCCGTCAGTGTCAACTGATAATCCAGATGACAGGCCGACTAAAGGGAGAAGCACAGGACAGTGCTGTTCTAGATGAGGTCGTGACAGGAGAAGAGGAAGTGGTAGATGCTGCTGAAGATGCCCACAGCTCTGCCGCCCAAGGAACGGAGCAGGATGCAGACTCTTCACAGAATGAACCACAGGCTCCTGAAGACGGTCCTGGTGACACACAGACCCAACCCAAGGTCGCAGTCCCACCTATACCAGCACCAAGGAGATCTACCAGAGAGAGAACAAGACCAGCATGGCAGACCAGAGGAGATTATGTAATGTCTGCATTATCTCCATCATCATCATCACCACCATCACCATCATCAGACTGGCTTTGTCATGCAGAGTACCTCAGCTCCCTAATGGCTAAGGGTGTATTTGCAGGCAGATCAGAGAAGGCACTGGATGCGTTGGTCAACTTGGTAGCTGGTAAGCAAGAATGACGAGGACGTCATTAAACAGGGACAGTTGCAGGTTTTGTTTAACTGTCAACTAACCAGTAATATACCAGTAGTATATAATGTATATAATACATAGTGTAGTTAGTATAAGTATTAATATTAGCATTAGTTATTTGTGTCAGTATTAGTATATAGTGTAAATAATACATACTGTAGTTAGTATTAGCATTAGTATTAGTATTAGTATTAATATTAGTATTTAGTATTTAGTATTAGTATTTAATATTAGTATTTAGTATTAGTATTTAGTATTAGTTTGCAGTATGGGTTTTAGGGATTTTAATGAAGATTTAGTACAACACCTTTTAACTTAGTTATGCTTGGGTCAGTCACTACCCTATCAGCTCCTTTGTGTCAGCCAGGGCAAATGTTCTGGTTGAGTGGTTGACCCTATTGTTTTCCTTAGGGTCAGCTTTGCATGCTTTTTAACCCTCACTTGCACCTCAGTCACTACATAGACAAGTCACTGACAGGCGACAGCAACTGGACACATTTTACAGATTTTGTAAAGTCAAGGTATGTTTCCAATTTAATACGTAAACATATATAAATCTATCTTTTCATAAATAAGATTATATAAATAGGTGTACGTTAAATAAGGTATTTGTTATGATGTGTGTGAGTTAGTCAATGTCTGATTCTCATGGACAGAGTGTTGTTTGAATATGTTTATGGGGCTATTATCGTATATGTGTTAAATGTATTGTAAGTGTGTGGACATTTATGATAGTATTAGGATTTTTAGTAATTTATTGTGTTTTATGGTAGTGCTGTGTTCAGATCTGTAACTATGTCACTGTAGCCCTGGCCATGTAGTCGTGACAGACTAAAGTGTCACCTACACCTAGAGGCCATACTTCTGGTATGTTTACTTATCACCTCAAGTAAATATATATTATTATTATTATTATGTTTATCTATTGATCACGTTTTACACCACCTAAGAAGTATTTGGATTTAATGTATGCATATACTATATGTATGTATAATGTAATCCTAATGATGTATCATGTTCTCATTTTAATTGTCATAATTTACAAGATTCTTATTGAGTGTTATTGTGCATTTCAGGGTGTGAAAGAAAGGTATACCACTCATCATCTAATAAAACGACACGTCGCTATATAAGTGCAATAATCTTGGACGCGACGTTAAACCCAATTTCACCTCACCTCACCTAATAAAACGAATCACACCCGTAGCTGTGTTTTTGACATCATTTATCGATGCACACACATATTCTGCTACATATGGACGTCGGAGCTTTTATCACAATGTTTTACCTCAAAGGATGTAGGCCTTGATCTTTACACAATTTTATTTACTCTTTGTGACTTCATGTTTACACTGACAGCCAACTGTATATAACAACCAACTGTATCGCGAAATAAAATAGTTCCTCGTAAAGAGAGGTGACATGAGCGTATACATGCACAACTTGCTCTTCAAAAACATCTGGCACAACACATGTATTTAAATAATATCCTCATTAGCTGAGAAAAGTCTGTAAAGAACTACCTCAGTAAGTCAGTCACAATGACAGCGCGTCATAATAAATGCATAGATTGCTGGAGACGGTCACTGTCACCTTAGATACGAATCGAGTCGACACTACGATAGTTTGGATGTGGATTTCTTCGTTTTGTTCACTAGGATGGGTCGTAGCGAGGATATTCGTTAACGATCACACAGTCAAACTCTCTGACGTTTCACAATGTACACTAAAACGCTGAGTTCAAGATTAAAGCGCCTAAGTGATCAGAAACAACGCTTTTGTATATATTCGTGCTAGGGAATTCCCAGGTGTTCCCCCAAGGAATGTGGAAGTAGTCCGTCAGTGTTTACGTCATTTCAAGAACACGGTCTCGTGAAAAACGTATGAACGTCAAATTGTGCCGTTCATACACTTATGAACGTCAATTTCGCGGTCATGTGACCGACCTCTCGTCCAATGGAAAAGCCGTATATCGTGTAAACTTCAAATAAAAACATTATTGCGATTTAATAGCCTCTGATCAATCAGAATCGAGTCATTTCCTAATTCATGGGAGAATACAAATTTAACTGATTTTTTAAGATATTAATCTACGACCAGAAACCAAAAATGTATAACTATTTATCAGTAAAACTTCGGAATGTCTATCTACATGTATATAGTTATCCATATTACACTTATTTATACCACTTCTATTTTGCTAAGTATGTTTATTAAACTATTCTGTATAATGTTTGATGTAAATTATATAGGGGGTAGATACTTATATTGTGGCAAACGTGTCTATAAATCCTCCACTGTACATATGATTCTAAAAATATATACTGTCTAACCTATATAATTTCTAAATACAAATACATTACCTCTACGACATTCTACTCAATAATATTCCCTGTTAATGTTTCCAAATAAAAACAATACAAATTGGAAGTTAAATCTCTGAATGCAAAGGCATGTATACCTGCCCTGCATGTACACACTACCTGACACATAAGCTATGAACTTGTCATATAGGCCTATACTTTTCAAGTTAGGGATAACGCCCAGAAATTCTCAATAATAATTCTATAAAAGCCATAAATATTTCAAAGGCCTCAATACTGGCATTACAAGTGCAGAAAGTTTTCTGAAAGTAAATTGAAGAGATATGCTAGGTTGTATAGTTTTAGATATACATGCTCCGTCAATTATCACAGTTCATCACGTTTCCATGGTAAGTGTCCAACATACAACTTTGTAAATTATCTTAATAGCAACCGGTGCCAATGCTCAATTTTATCATTAAGTGTAGGGAGTTTCGTGGAGCTAGATCGTATAGTGTTCGAGATATGCCCTGGAAAGTAAAAGATTACAGACGGATGGACAGACACATTGACTGACACACTGACGACTATATACCCCCCCCCCCCCCCCCCCCCCTTCCTCCATTGTTATATGTCGAGGGATATAAACCAAGTCTAACATGTTTTCTATACATGTAATGATGATGATCACGATCAACATGACCGTCATCAACAACATCGTCATCTCCACTTTAAGCAGAATTGTTCCAACGAATGCCGACAATATGTGCAGTGAACCGCATATCATGCGGTCTAACTTGCCGAATGAAAATATAATATGGGATTTTAAAGGCATTTTTGGAGATATTCGGGTTTCGGATATTCGGATATTTCGGGAGAAATGGTTGATTTTGTTTAGGTTCGATAAGTGCCTTTAGCTCATGCCCATTTGCTGTGAGACCGATGCAGTTTCACCATGTTTAGAATTGACATGAGAGTAGTTGTAAATAACATGGTGAGGGGGTATCTGCCATGATACTGAATTGATATTGAATATAATATGATAACAATGCACATTGAATATATTATAATAGTTTTTTTAGTTTATGGGTCAAAATCTTCCAAGAAAATACAACAGATTCTCACCAATGAAACTTAAACTTAACCAATGGCATAGCAGTTGTTGCTTTATGAAATTAATTCTTTGTTGAAATATCAACATGTCTTGTTTTTGCATCGGCTGTATAAGGGTTCAGAATGCAAATACATTGGTTCATTGGACAATAGCCAATACACATTATTCTTGACCAGTAATCTTGAAACATGTTGGCCCAAATGGATACTGGACAATGTGAAATGTCAGTCACCTCATTTGTTTAACTTGGATATATTGGCAGACTATTTGAAATACAAAGATATATGAAAAATAGGTGCAATTGTTTCTATCTCTGCATCAGGTCAAGATCGTTGTACCAAATTTTGTTCATCAGTGTTCACTCAGCTTGCTCAATATCAAAACTTTCAGTTGTTTATTTACCTTAAAAAGAAAATATCGCGAGTTAAAAAAGTTTCGGCCAAACATCTCGGCACACAACTACCAGAAACGGCCATTGCTGACTTTTGGCACTTCACGTTGAGCAACATGCAGTCCGATATTTTCTTTTTAATCTTATAATTTTTCATATTCTATGATAATTTTTTGTTTGATGACGACACTCGAGTTCCTTAATTTCTAAAAATGAGCAACTTTCGGTGTAGCTAATCGTAAACAAAACCAATCTAAATCGTAACATCATCGATTGGATGGAACTTGTACGATCATGGCAACGGCGGTAAACAAACAACTCCACATGCATCGTGATCCCGTAATACTATTATAACCATTCAGTTACATCTAACTTACGTTTCTATAATTAGTAACATGGATGTATATATCTTTGTAAAAAAATCTCATTTTTATCGAGTTTGCAAATTATTTCGTTTGATAAACTTTCTGACATTGACCAGATGTTGACGTAAGAAATACGTTTGGGCGTGGCCTAACTCGCGATTTGTTTAGTTGAACAAAGTCAACAAACGCTGCGAATAATTAAAATATTTTATAAAACACAAAATCTGACCGTATATACATTATAGGTAAACCATTCAGTTGAAAAATAATGCATATTTCGAAAAACAATTTTATCTCTCGTTCTGAAAACGGAAGCACGTACCGTATCTCACACATCGAGGCAAAATATGCAAAAGTTTATCAAACTATCGTCGCTTAATCCCGAAAAAGATAAATCAGAAATTACATGATGTAATATTCTATCGTCAACTGTTAACTATGTGTGTCCGATGTTTTCTATTTGTTCGTGATTGCCGCCGGTGTGTAACATGTTTGAAGTCTAAATCCGAAATCGTAATGCTTGGGTTCATTTGTCGATTTTTTTCGAATTATTTTCTGACAACTACGGCGGCGGGGAGTGATATAACCTATTGATATGGCTTAATAATAACAACATTGTATTGTTATTGGTCTAACGTTACAAAAAGAACAATTTAGAATGTTAAAGATGTTGAAAACATTTTCTGAGAACCTCCGTCCTCTGAACCGATTAATTCTTTTGTACACGACGACTGGATGGATGGTGTAAATATATAGGCTCTATATCTTTCTATGTGATTTTGTACCCAAAACAAATTAAATTGTACCCAAAATACTTTGTGAATTTGTACCTAAGAAGATAAGACAATAGATCTATTATAGTTATGTTTTCATGTAGATTAGCAGAACACATAATACAATATTTCATCAAGTTCATAATATGATTATGACTGTGATCCTTGAAATTGATTGTTTGGTTTTGATAGAAAAGTGACGTTTTGTCACTGGAGAAGAGGCCAGTTGAGTTGGTTAAACTTAAGTTAAAATGTATTGTTTTGACAGGAAAGTGATAGTAAGTTAACTTTAAGACACCAAAATTAATGTATAACTTTGAAATTATTCTAGTTAGATCTACAAATTCACAAACCCATACCAAATCACTAGAAATTTTGGGTACAAAAGTCACTACTGTACATATCACCTGTTTTTCGCGAATCAATGGGATAAAAAGATTCTCGTCTGAATGATTCCTTTTCACATTTTAAGACAAGAATGGGTTTTCGCGAATCAGTGGGTTAAAAAAAAATCTCGTCTGAATGATTCCTTTTCACTTTTTAAGACAAGAATATGTTTTACGTAATAAAACAGGCAGATCTTCATGGCTCACATTTTGTCCTAAAAACATAAAAAATGTGAAGAATATGACACCTCAGAAATGAGGGTTTTAAAGTTATAATTCCAGCTAACTTGTCACATGGTTTGACTTAAGTCTATCAAAGAAAAATCCTTATGAAAATCTTTTTTTAATGTTTATGACACTGACAATTTCTTGCACATATTCAAAGAGAATTCAAGGAATTGTTTTGATTGTAAATATGACTCTCCTTTATAATTCTTGTTTCATGATGACAAGGCAACTTTTATACACACTAGCTGAGGAAGTTGTGATACTGTGATTGCATAGAGAGGAAAAACAGGTTGGCAGCCGTACCTGTATGTGTAACATAGACCACATAAGATGAACTAAAGTCATGGGGCGTGGCTGACTGGAAGAACTACATCTGGCAAGGGTAAACATGTATACAGGCACATTTCTTTTCACTCCAATCAGAAGACTGAGACAAACAGAAAATGATAAGGACCTTTTCTGACTGGATATTCTGAAACCCATCAAATGATCAAGGATGTCAGATCCAAATCTGGTGATGATATGCATTTATGTTAAAAAAATATACACCACACTGACTGATACACGAAAACCTGTTGACCACTGTCCACAATGGTTCCTTCAGGGACATGAGGCTCACTGTCAGACATCCGAGCACACTGTAACAAACCTGGAAAGTCCTGCCAGACTAATTACCATATTATTTCATCGGTGATAACCCAGAACAAAAATACATGTATCAGGTAGGATATTTGCCATGTACTTTTCTCCAACAGAACTGCAAGAACTGTCAATATGCCCAATTCCTTTTTCAAAAGATAATATTTTCTTATAAACATATGGCTAACTCACCAGCTTATGTGCCGCCGTGGCTCTTGTGATTAAAGAAACCAAAAATTCAAGTACTGTTACAAGTAACTAATATATCATATTCCTATTACAATTATATTTTAGAATTGTTATATTTGGAAACAAACCACTTAATGCACAGGATTAATGTTCATATGAGTTAAGTATGTATATGTTAAGGATCTGATCAATTTATTCATTATTCTTGGAATACTAAATTTAAATGATGACATCAAATAGTTACGTATTAACATAATTGATGTTCAGAGTGAAAGATAATAATTGTAGAATAAAATATCATTAAACTAAAGATAATAACTGAAGTTTGATCAGTAACACTGTGCTGATGCATTGGCCAATATTTATCATTGTGGAAAAAAATAACTACTAAATATAAAAATATTATTTCAAATTTTAAACCTGTAAACAGCTGTAAATAATAAAACAATTACAAATCTATCATCAATACGCAATCATGGCAGTCTATATGTATGTAGCATTTTATTATTTATATATCCTATCATATTCAGCAACGCAGGTTGGTTTGGTTGGTTTGTTGTTCAACTATATGACGGCGGTCTGTAAATAATCGAGTCTGGACCAGACAATCCAGTGATAGATGAGCATGAGCATCAATCCACGCAATTGGGATCGATGACATGCATCAACCAAGTCAGCGAGCCTGACCAACCGATCCCGTTTGTCGCCTTTTACGACAAGCATAGTCACCTTTTACGGCAAGCATGGGTCAGCAACGCAGGAATGTTATTTTGAAACACGTTTTGTCAAGCCCATTTTCGAGCACCTGTTGTAGAGGGTGATCGTGCTGATCGACGATGTTTATAAACGCATTGCGTGGGATACCCTTATTATATTTGAAATTTATCAGCATGGACATCGCAGAAATATGATTCATGTCCATTTAAATTCACCGTTACATTGAATGGTGATTCTTAAATATCAACAAAAGTTCAAATAAAAGATTACCGAGAAACTTGCATGTTCATTTGTCGTCTACCGTTTCCGGGTCACGGGAGCATGCAAGGTCAAACGGCTAAAATAATACGCCAATTATAACATCAAAGTCACATTTTTATTTCATATTAGTGGTGATTACTGTTACTATGTATTGACTTATGTTTTTGCTGTATGTGATAGGCGAAATATTTCAAAATCTAATGTAATTGTTTTGGTACGAAAACTTATCAGCAGACTTCCCCTGTCTGTGACATCACATCCGGTGACCTTTGCACTTACTGAAATATCACTGTCAGAATTCACGATCTTTATTTTCGTCTTTCTCTCGTCATATTTATCGGAAAATGACGAATAAAACATTCTTCGGTTGAGAAGATCGTCAACTTGCGCCAAGGCATATTTATAAAGGCAATGTAAACTTTGTTGATATTGAAATAGCAATAAGGTATTCGGAGGTCTTGCGAAGCGCGCCATGTTTGATTATAGAACATCTGCTAGCATCATGACACGTGTCTTTTATTTTTGTATATCGTAAATATTCAACCAAAACGCTTGAATTTAAGATTAGTGAATATTTATTAGTCATTAATTGTTTCCTGCAAATTTCATAAAATGACACGTTAGATTAACCCAAATGTTCGTATTTCTGCAACCGACATGATGACCTCGAAAAATAAGTTATTTTTCCGTTTAACGTTTAGATAATAAATTTACTGAAATAGTTAATAATTTACCATCGCGCTGTTATTTGCCGATAAAAAAATCGAATTTATACTCAATTAAACTTAAGATATCGGAGTTATGATTATTGAAATGAATTTGCACAAATGGTACGATATAAAAAGGTTCCTAGCATGAAACGCAAACCACCTTCAATAATGCAATTCAGGTAAGTTCAAGAAAATTTACAAATTTTGTGTTCGCTTTGGTCTTAACCTTGGTATGATTGAAAACATCGGGATATTTTTATAAAGAACTGTGTAGTTTTCTATCAGGAATAAATGTGCAAAATATTTCTTTAATTTGACCTTGTTTAATGAGGCACCGACTGTTTGAAATCACCCACCCTCTTTAGAGCGCCTTATGCTAAAATTAATCCAACAGGCAGGGGTAGGAAGAGTGAAAACAATTCAGCAGCCTAAAAGGTAATGTAGGACATGTCATTGGTGATCGCCTCCATAATTCAGTGTATTTGTCTTGCATTTTTGCCACTTGTGACTTGAAGTTGCTGAATGCAGCTTCATCGTTTGGTTGCTGCATACCAGAAATTCACTTCTGCATAACCAAGAAAAAACATTCATGATCATGTTCTGTACATCATTCACAGAGCAACAACATAGAACGAAGACATCAAGTACATGCACAGTGTAAAATTACCATTGTCCAACACCAGTTTAATTTATCACTTGACTTAAAAATAATATTTTCATAATTTGATAAATAAGTATAGCACTGTGAACATTCATATGGAATACTAACAGCAGTTACTTTTTGCACAAACCTGAAATCACCTAGGACTAAGAGGTCTTTAATTGAATTATGCGTGTTTGAATTGTCACGTGTTTGAAACGTTTGTGGTACTGTATTCTAAAAGTAGGCCCAGATTGGAAACCATCAAACAATTGAATGCACTAAATGTACTTACACAGGCATATAGTAGCAGGTACGGGAACAAAGTACCTAGTTTGACTAGAGTTGTTGCTGGTGACGTTATGCTTCTGACGTATTTACGTGAGCTGTTTTTATACATTTGAGTTTTTCATTTAATAATTACAATGTATACACATGAAAGGCCAGTTGCCCCGCGGCTACGCAAGGGTAAACATTACTGTACCTGTAGGACAACAACCGGAACGTCCTTTCGTCATCGTCGCCAGTCTCCGACAGTGCAGGTCTACATACTCCCCTTTCCAGATCCTTTCGCGCAGATATTGTCTGACATGGGTGTCTGACCTCCTGAAGACGAGGCCGGTGGAAGGTATCCTATGTTATGCTGCTAAATAAAAACCGATTGTTGGAGATACCGAAAAAAAACCAAGAGCAGCGAAATGCGAGAAGAAAGTATAGTGACAACGTAACCAGTAACGATGTGACGTCACCTAAAGTAAATTGCGGGTGAATGATGTCATAGAGTAAATAAGGTGGAGGCGTGTAAACAGGAAATTATGAAAGCAGATGGTTGAGCGGATTTCAATACACGCATTTAGAGTACAGCACAAAGTAGATTACAGTTACTTGCCAACGTTTAAAAATGACAATCAAACAGTTTTCCGTAACAATATTCCATAGGGCACTTTTCTGTTACACCGGCAGTGCACGGGAGTCGTCTGCTCGGGAGACATGGCTGACAGTGGCTGACAGTAGCTGACATGTACGATCGATACCTGATTAAAAGTAAACTCCACTGCTTTCCTGACTGCTCCGTACGTTTACACAAGAGCTGTCCAGGTCTGTACTTCATGGCCCAGGAACAGATGACTATGTTATTATTGTATGGCCATACCAAGACAATGTGTTGTAAGCGCTCCAGTGTTGCAATACAGTTATTGTGTACAATTGGTTGGACATCAGTGCTGGTTGATTGTTAATGGTGAGACAGTTAATGAATAGGATCGTATGATTATCTACGTGTTTTATACTTTAAATATTGACACATGTGCTTTTAAAACTGCTGTCTCTTATTTTTTAAGGTGGACAGTATTCACTATCATTCCATCTGATTTTCTCAAAACAATCTGACTGTCCTCATATGCATGTTATTTGAAATCCGTTGGTAAAGCGATTATTAGGTTGGGATGAAGTCGTTCATGAAATGTTGATGAAAAGTCAGTTGTATATTGATCTTAGTTTTCTTGATAAATATATTAAAAGTCGGTATCAAAGGAAAGTAAATAAAAGCGGGGAGATGTTTCCTTTATTTTGGCTTGAATCGTTGTAGCTCAGCAATATTAACACACGCCCGTACGCATGTATGTGAAATAGCGCCCGTGTGGTCACACATTTAAAAACTGCCACTTCTGAACAACGACGTTCCTTAATGATGTAAACATTAAAACATGGCGTCCATTGGTACTTTTCTATGCAAATCAGGGTGAACGTTTTGAGCTTACAGAGCCAAAACAGATAGGTATCTTAAAAGTTAGCTCGTAACACTTTACTGAACATTCTGTAAAAGGTATAATCTAATATGGAATCACTTTGAACATTGATCACGAACCTCACATTTTCTTGAGGAGCAGTGTTGAATATATTGAATGCTGAAAGTACCCGAATACCTTGAAAACAAAGATGATGATCTTGCAGGGCAACAAGAGAACGACTTGAAACTCGTCCCACTAGATTTAGACCAGCAATCTGCAGGACGCCTGGAAATCTACCATAACGGCACTTGGGGAACAATATGTGATGACACCTTTGATAACAACGCTGCCACCGTGGTCTGTCATCAGCTGGGGTATACAGGGTAACAACTATTATTCTCTCTAATTTAAGAAGAGAGAGAGAGAGGGAGAGAGAGAGAGAGAGCAAAAGAGGGGGATGAGGCAGGGGGAGTGAGAGAGGGACAGATAATGTTGAAGCTCACAAAGAAGGAATTGCGTAATAAATCTTTTGTTGTGGACATTACAAAAACTGGAGCAAATTGAGCAAATCCTGCTCCTATGACAAGTCAGTAAAACAAGCATGGGTCTGTGACCTTTGGAAAATGGACAAACTTGAACATGCTATGGCCTGGTACATGTACTTACAGAAAATTAATCTAATAAAAGAAAAACATCTATGAAGTGTGACAGAGAGATTGTTGAAAATTGTTGAAGACTCCAGCCCCGGAAGGCCTAGAACTGGTATACAGAGATCACGATATGGTAAGTCCGACCGGCGTAGGACTGATCGTTATATTGCCAATTCAGTAGGCATTTCCCAGGAGAAGGTACATTCCTTTATCACAGAAACGTTGGCAGTGAAGAACGTAGCAGCTGGTTGTGTTCAAAAGCTTCGACATTTCATCCTAATTCGCACCAGGCACAACGTGTCTCGTGATCTTCTAGCTGTGTCTGAGGTTGATCCAGAATGTTTCGTGTAACAATTTGTGACTATGGATAAACCTGGGTTTACCACTTCTAGCCTGTGTCCAAACAACAATCAAAACAGTGGAAGCATTTGTCATAGCTACAACCGAAGGCAGGGACTGCCCCATCAGCTGGCAAGGTTATGGTCTCTGTGTTCTGGGATGCCGAGGCGTCATCATGGTGGACTATTTCCCAAAGACCAGACAATAATGGAGCATATCATGCAGCACTTGTGAGTCAATTACGGGAATGAAATTAAGACTAAGAGACATGTGTAGCCGAGAAAAGGTGTGCTCCTCTCAATCAGGACAATGCGTCATTGCACTAATCAGTCATTGTCATGGTTACAACAAACGAGTGTAGCTTTGAACTGCTTCAGAATCCACCGTATTCTCCTGATCCTGGCTCCGTCAGGCTTCCATCTTTTCACAAACATGAAAAACTCAAGCAGCTGTGGCAACCGTTTAGGAACGCCCACAGAAGGGTCTTCTACGAATCTGGGACAAAATCCCTCCAACATTGTTGGCAAAAGTGTATCAATGTGGAAGGGGATTATGTTCATGTTCATAATGTTAACATCTTTTAGTCACGTCTTTCTTTGTGAGGCTCAGAACTTATTAATCACCCTTCGTATATGCTCGTTACATATTCATGTAGTTTATCATAACCGAAAGAAATATAGTTCAGATTTCAGCTTTTAAGTTTTGCTGCCTATTAACTATCTCCTAACGTGTCCCCAGTTCTGTCTTTACACCCCATGGAGGATCTTACTATGGTCCAGGTGGAGGGGTCATTTGGCTGGATGACTTTAGCTGTACTGGAAGCGAGGCTAGGCTGACAGATTGCCTTCTCAAACCCTGGGCTGTCACCAGCTGTAACCACAACAACGACGCGGGAGTCGACTGTGATCCAGGTACATCTTTTTCACAGATGACTTTGAGTAATATCGTAGGCTGTGGGTATTTGAAGTCTTATTACCGTGTTTGTGTTTTGTAGACATGGACACAGACATACCTGTCCAGATAATAGGTGGCCCTTCAGGGCTGATGGGTCGTGTGGAGATCCAGCACCAGGGCCAGTGGGGTACGGTCTGTGACGACGAGTGGGATGACAAGGATGCTGCCGTCGTGTGCAGACAAAAGGGATTCTCCAAGTGAGTGTGAGGGCGGTCACAGCAGAACACGCATCTGCATTGTTTAGTCGGAGAAAAGAAGGACCTATCTTAATCTATCACTAGCACATGACATATACGTAAATATGTACATGTATTCAAGAAATAAACACAGTATATGAAGGAATGACGAATGAATAGAAATGTGTATGTGGCAATCTATTTCACAATAATTTGCTTTTCGTTTGTTTTTTCCATAAAAGATCGGCCGATCGCTTGGCGAAACTAATTTCATAAGGTCGTGGATAACCCGCCGCTACTTCCAGGTGTTCAGATAATACATGTGTCTTTTTAGTAGACTATATAGAAGTCAAACTTCATACGTTTGAAGTACATGTATACATTACATACATGTAGATGTAGAAGACTACAGAGTCTGTAGGCTTGGTTGTTACATGACGACATGCCAGATTAATATAAGAGGAAGTGTTACACGTGTGCATGGGTGTGGTACTGACAAAACAAGGCTGATAATCAAGGCGATTCTGGCGAGGATACAGCTGTTTTTGTTTAAGCAGGGGTGCACTTAAAATTTGAAATAAAAGAAGAATGCAAATAACTCATCCGGGAAATAGTTTGCGTTTGTTGGACATTATAATTGTTATTATTTGTTATTTTTATCGAAAATATGTCACCAAAGGATTTAATTCAACTCCACTCTGGATCTGCGTATGTGACACGCATAAACACTCTGCTCATCGAAATGTGCCTCCATAGACGACTTCAGAAACTACATGTATACAAGTAAAAACTATGATATTGCAACGCAAAGTTACCCGCGTTATCCTTTCATCTGTGCAGTGTATACGCTGTGCCACTGACCAACTCCTATTTCACCAACGGCTCGGGGGTTCCCAACCAGCCCATCTGGCTAGACGACGTACGGTGCACAGGGAGCGAGGCCGGCCTTGGAGCCTGCGGTCACAAGCCTTGGGGATCCAGCAAGTGCCACAACACTGAGAATGCAGGGGTCATCTGCCTTCCGATGCCATGTTAGCATTTACCCCATTCATTCCACTATCAGCTATCTAGTAGTCAGTGAGTATTGTTTTTCGCCGCTTTTAGCAATATTCCAGCAATATCACGGCGGGGGACACCAGAAATAGGCTTTGTACCCATGTCGGGAATCGAATCCGGACCTTCGGCCTGACGAGCGAACGCTTTAACCACTAGACTACCCCACCGCCCCAGGTATCTAGTATGTAGAGTCATAACATGGCATGCACAGTGTCCTTTCTTATTTTCTCGATGTATAGATGTAGCGTGCTTCTTGTGATAAATATTTGCCGCATGGCTGGTGGACGCATCTCGTACGGACGAAGGTACCTTGTCGATAGGCGTGTGATGGTCGTACCTTGTGTCTGTGAGATATTAATCAAATAAGGTTGATATGAGCATGTCTAAAATAGGCACGTGTGAAGGTCTAGCTGATGCATCCCACAATTATTGCACTATGCGTTGACGGTCACTATTTGTTTATCATGCCCTGGTGATTAGAATTCTTAAATTTAAACAAAAAACAACAAAAAGCGTGCTTCATTCCTGCCCTTCATTCGATACTAAATGTAAATGGCAGACTGTCTCCGTGTATACATGTCATATACGTTTCCTAGTCGTCAAGATGCGAGTGCATTCATATACTGGTAATTTCAGTTTTGTATCAGTTTGTAAAATATTGGTTGAATGTTATCTGCTTCAGCGAGTGGAATTGGGCTTAAAATACGACTGTCAGATGGCCTAGACCAATACGAGGGCCGCGTGGAGCTGCAGGTATACGGTCTGTGGGGCACTGTGTGCGACGACAGCTTCGACACAAGGGAAGCCAGTGTTGTCTGCAGAATGTTGGGATACACTTCGTAAGCAGTCGTCAGAAACATGCTGGCGTTCAGCCAAAACTATTGGCCTGATAATGTTCATCCAAAGAGTTATCGTAGTTCCACAGAATCTACAGTAGATGGCACTTGTATCAGATATAAAACACCAGCGAGATCGAGAGTGTGAGTTCACGTAGAGCTTGAAGGATCTTTGATATGAGGTATGGTCTAGATATATAGTATGTAATCTAACAGATGTGGGAAAGGATTTCATAATTATCAATCAATACTTTATTCAGTATAGAGGCATAAGCCCTTATACAAATATACTCTTTAAAAAAAGAAACGCAAAACGGATATGTTGGCCATAAAAGCGAAATTAGCGGACCAAGAGGTTCAAAAAGATGAGGTTTAAAGTGTTATAGTGTCAATGACCAATTTCCCGGATCAAAATGATCACAGCAAGGACATTCAAACCGTTTGTCGGGGAAAAACGTACAATTCGGAAAAAAACGTACCCAGTACATAAACAAAAGGGCCATGGAGCAGCAGCACTACGAACGGTATTAAAGTGCAGGGTTTTTGATTGCTTGGCATCTGCGTCAATCGAACAGTGACAGATCAACAAAAGGCCAAGATTAACAGAGGTGCAAAGAAACAACGTCACAGGCTGCTTGCAGGCAGGGGAATCCCGATCAGCTGTTGCCAGGGTTTTCAATGAAGCGCCCACCACCATCACAAGGCTATGGGATCGGTTTCAACATCATGGATCAACACGTGATCAGCCAAGGTCGGGACGAACAAGATCGCTACATCCGACTGCGCCACCTAGGACGACCACAACCGCATCCCAAATACCCGGACTGCGCAGAATCTCCGACCAGACCGTACGAAACCGTTTAAGAGCAAGACACCCTGTTCGACGCGACATAGTGAGTCGACAACATCGTCAACAACGATTGCATTGGTGTCGTCAACACAGGGTATGGCCTCAACTGCGATGGAGAGATGTCTGGTTCAGCGACGAATCAAGATTTCTCCTCCGTCGAGGGGTTGGAAGAGCCCGGGTCCACAGACGTTGAGGAGAACGTTACGCCGGAAACAGCGTACAGGAAGTCAACAAGTTTGGTGGAGGTAGCGTTATGATGTGGGCGGATATCTTTCATCATGGCATGACTGGTTAGCCCATATCCAGGGCAATCTTACGGCTCAACGATACCTCTTACTACACGTCCTCCCAATTGCAACCAACGGCCCTCCATATACCCGGATTTGAAGCCGAGAGAGCACCTGTGGGACGAATTAGATAGATGCTACGCTGACGTCAACCACAACCCCAGACGTTGGAGCAGTTGGCTTTTGCGTTGCGGGCGAGTGGGCTACCATTCCCAGGGATGTAATTCGCAATGTCGTCTCTTCCATGGGCAGGAGATGCCAGGTCGCCTTCGATTCCAACGGGGGACATACGCGTTATTGATGGTAGCTGACTTTCACCTTGTACTTTTCCATTGTACCAATAACTGAGATGACTACAATCACCAAGTGTTCTCTCCACACAAATCTGGCTTTGCGTTTCCTTTTTGAGGAGTGTAGGAATTACTCATTAATATAGTGGTAATAAACATAATTTCAAACATTGTTTAACAAATACTTTCTTCTTTCATATCGCATATGGCAGATATTAAATCCGAAATGCATCAAAAGTAGCAAATACAAGTAAATATGATATTCATCCTCTATACCTCGATCACATAAAGGACTTTTTCTCATGCCTTCGTCGATTTTTGGCCTCCTCATTTAATTATTTCTCAACCATAAAAGTCCCTCTCTTAACTTCACTAAAATGTTTTTAAAGCTTCAAGTTGCTAATTACATGAAGGTACTTTTCTGGTTCTAACAAACTTTTTAAATTCTGTGTAAAGGTTATGTCTTGAACTGTTAGTAGTAGTAGATATACAGTTTTGATAAACCATTAAGTATTATAAATAGCACAATCCTTTAACATCCTTATTAAACAAAGATTTTCTCCAACTGTTTGTGACAGACAAACAAAACCAAAACCATGACAAAATAGTATTATCCAATATGTGAAGCCCAATGTGTATATCCTACATTATCTAATGAAGTAAAATGTTGTACACTGTCTGGGGTAACCTCATTACATATCAGCCAGGAATATACAAATATTAACCTTTTGACCTCCAAGTGAAAGTTGTTGGTCATATACGAGTGGATTTGTGAAACATCGATCGTCCCGTTATCTTAAATGACAGTGAAATGATTTCGATGAGAAAGTATGTCAGTGGGCACAGAATGTGTCATGCTTTAGATTGAACATACTGTTCGGCAGACTATGTATAGACAGCACGTCTAATCATGTAGCACGGGGATTTCGTGGCCAATCGTGGGTTCGAATCCTAGATTCGATCTGAGGTTTAATCTATGGTTTAACACCACCGAATCCATAGTCAAAGGGGTAAACATATTACACCCCAGGCTTTCCTCCTGCATTTAGCTGTCACACCAAGATGAAACTGAAATAGTGCTAAAAGCGGCGTTAAACCAATCCCACTCACTCAGGCCTAGGCACTCTAACGTGTACCTAACGTCAGAAGTATCTTGGTATGTGTAATGTCACATCTTCACCTAAAGAAAATATTCTCTTAATTTTATTCTTTTAAATTGTCCTAGACTGCGGATTGTTACTGTGTGAAAATGTATATTAAGATATATTAATATGCATAAGTAATATTCACTGTCAGCACAACATACACAAACTTTCACCATGTAAGGTCAAATTACTGATTTTTTAAAACAGTTTTTGAATTTCACTGGTGTTTTCAGTGAATAACTACTTGTCACCAGAGGGTGACTTGGATTTGTATTGCTGATATGACGGTGTGATACTAAAAGATTACAATATTGCTTTTGAATAATAGTAGACCGGACAATAATTGTGTTTATTTGTTGCTAAACACCGCACTCAGCAATATTCCAGCTATATGACGACGGTAAATAATCGAATCTGGACCAGACAATCCAGTGATTGACATCATGAGCATCGTTCCACGCAAATGGGATATGATGACATGCATCAACCAAGTCAGCGAGCCTGACCACCCGATCCCGTCAGTCGTCTCTTACGACAAGCATATTCGCCTTTTATGGCAAGCATGGGTTTCTGAAGACCTATTCTATCCCGGATCGTCACGGGTTCCCATTATCTTGAGCTTTTTGTAAGATCTGTCTGATATAGGCTCTCTGTCATAAAGAATTGGTCTGGCTGAGTGTGTACATGTGTCATCGTACTTCGACGCTGTGACTCGGTGCTCATGCTGCCATCTGACCCAGCCTCAACCTGGTACAGCTGTGACGTAGCCGGAACATTGCTGGCTGCGGCGGAAAACAACATTCTTTCATTCACTCGCCAGATTGGTACGAGGTAGTGTTCGCAAATATGGAACAATAAATAATATCTTCTAACCGCTCAACCATGTTTAGTATTTAGTCGTTCACTAACTGTTTCTGTAGAGGAAGTGTGTTGGGCGGCGGCATGTACGCAGCAGGGAGCGGGCCAATCTGGTTGGATGACATCGTCTGTAATGGCACAGAAGCATCTGTAGACAATTGTACCCACCATCCCTGGGGCGTTAACGACTGTTCACATAAGGAAGATGTCGCTGTCAAGTGCCACCCCAGTGAGTACAAGGCTGACCAGTTATAAGTATTGGTGTCCCTGTTTCCGTGATTTCGTGAACACTTGAGGCCACCAAACACATTCCCACGATGCTTCAGGTGGCTATGCTTGCTGATAAATGCCGTGAAATAAGAGACAGATGTTTATTACTCATCCGTCAAGTGCTTTCCTGTTTAATGACAATACACCTTTATCAAACAGTGTTTAATAACATCACGTGCGGTCGAGACTATTTTTGGTTATCAGCTAGGCGTTGGAATGTAGGGCGCCAGTCGGAGGGGTGGCTGAATAGGTCTAAGCTCAACTATGATGAACTGCGTTTGATTGAGGAAGTATAATCATCCCCTAAAGGCATACCATGTTAGCCCTTTGTACTTTGTGACAGCACCGGAGCCAATTGTGTCCATTTTCATCAACCGAGAATAGCTAGCCAGCTGCCTGTTTGTGTATGTGTATGTGCTTCACAAGCAGCCTTCAAGCATTGAAAGTATTGAACTTAATACATGCAAACTGTAAAAATCAAACAAATAATGTTTTTATGTGTGTCCCCTTTCACATCCGAAGTCGGATTGTTGGGTTAAAACAGTCTTAAAATGAGGATTTCAGCCATCTCTCACACAGCGTGAATTCGAATATTCCAAACACACAAACCAAAGTGTCCCCGCCACAGCAGCCACAAACTTTCCCGAGCCGGGCGTCGGTACCCTGGTTCTATTTCTGTCACTGGCCACAGGAATGTGCTATTTTGGATCAACGACCGCTGCTGCCCTTCCTCTACTGTGGCCGTCACCTGCCCCTATCCCCAATCCGTCTACGCGTCAGGGTGCAATTGAACGTGACGGTATCGTATTGTGCAACCAACTCGGTTTTATGATGTGCAGTTGCTGCGGTCTGCAGTCGTTATTTAAACACATGAATTTTATTCCTCTTTGAAATTTTAGATAATCACACACCGTATTGGTAATAACATGAGACCATATTAAACTACCAAGTTTAGTGGTATTTTTTATTATGTATTTTGTTTCTTAAGGTAAGGGCAGAAGACAAGTGGGTGGAACAGCCCGTCAGTCAAGCCGGTTCGAGTATTTTTAATTTACGACGCCGCTTATTACAGATTTGATTTTCATCTCATCTCTATTAAAACACAAAATTAGTCTTAAATATAGTGACGGAATAGTTCTATTGCAAAGTTAAGTGATTGTGTCGCGTCTACACTTGAGTCAGTTGCTGAACTTACTTTGATACGAAATTTAACGTTAACGCTATGAGGCTGTGGATATGAATCAGGGCGAAGTTAGGTTGTTTTGTAACCCAATGATATGATTTTGTCTTGATATTCATTTTATATTTCATGATACATTTCAATGCTTTTTTTTTTACACCCATTGAGTTACATTCCAAAGTGATTGTTTTTTGTTCAGAATTGCTATTGCATTGTTGAAAGGAAACTGTATCAAGCAGAAGTGCAATAGATCCTGCAACTAAATAATGAACGTGTATGACTTAAGATATGTGATTGAAACATGCTAGAAGTCGTTTGAGATTTGTAATATCAAGAGGATATCAGAGGATTGTGATTTTATTACTTCAAGACTATGTACATAGTGTTATCTCAGATTAATTGAACATATTTTCGTCACACGTTATATAGCATTGATGTAATGTCTTCTTTATGACAGAGCAGAACACCACAGTGCAGGTCCGTCTGGCCGGTAAGACCCCAGAGGGTCGTGTGGAGGTGCTTCAAGGCAATGTGTGGGGGACTGTGTGTGACAATCACTGGGACTCGGCAGACGCTGCTGTGGTCTGCAGGATGCTCAAACTACCATTGTACGTACTTAAAGATGATACATCGATAGGGAGAGAATGATATCGATGTACATACCACGCGGTATATGATGTATGATCTAAGTAGCAATGAGACATGTCGAAGTGGAGTGGCTTGGCTCATATGCTCTGTTTCTGGATTTAGAATAACATACCTTAAGACAGAAATACCGATCGACATGTAACAAAACGAGGTTTGGTTAGTTGATAAGGCGAGTGCATTAAGAATTGTGAAATATGTGAGTCTGATGTGAAGGATGAGTTTGCTATGAGTACCTGATTAAATTACGTTAAATTTTTGGAGGTATGCAGCGTATGTCTGACAGGTGAGCTTGACGGTTGGAAGGGCATACACGGGCCAGCAACATTAAATAGCACTAGTGTTGTCATTCTGTATCTTTAGATGGAAGGGCATACAGCGGGCCAGCAACATTAAATAGCACTAGTGTTGTCATTCTGTATCTTTAGTTGGAAGGGCATACACCGGCCAGCAACATTAAATAGCACTAGTTTTGTCATTCTGTATCTTTAGTTGGAAGGGCATACACCGGCCAGCAACATTAAATAGCACTAGTGTTGTCATTCTGTATCTTTAGTTGGAAGGGCATACAGCGGCCAGCAACATTAAATGGCACTAGTGTTGTCATTCTGTATCTTTAGTTGGAAGCTCATACACCGGCCAGCAACAATAAATAGCACTAGTGTTGTCATTCTGTATCTTTAGTTGGAAGGGCATACAGCGGCCAGCAATATTAAATAGCACTAGTTTTGTCATTCTGTATCTTCAGTTGGAAGGGCATACAGCGGCCAGCAACATTAAATAGCACTAGTGTTGTCATTCTGTATCTTCAGTTGGAAGGGCATACAGCGGCCAGCAACATTAAATAGCACTAGTTTTGTCATTCTGTATCTTTAGTTGGAAGGGCATACAGCGGCCAGCAACATTAAATAGCACTAGTGTTGTCATTCTGTATCTTTAGTTGGAAGGACATACACCGGCCAGCAACATTAAATAGCACTAGTGTTGTCATTCTGTATCTTTAGTTGGAAGGGCATACAGCGGCCAGCAACATTAAATAGCACTAGTTTTGTCATTCTGTATCTTTAGTTGGAAGGGCATACAGCGGCCAGCAACATTAAATAGCACTAGTGTTGCCATTCTGTATCTTTAGTTGGAAGGGCATACAGCGGCCAGCAACATTAAATAGCACTAGTGTTGTCATTCTGTATCTTTAGTTGGAAGGGCATACACCGGCCAGCAACATTAAATAGCACTAGTTTTGTCATTCTGTATCTTTAGTTGGAAGGGCATACACCGGCCAGCAACATTAAATGGCACTAGTGTTGTCATTCTGTATCTTTAGTTGGAAGGGCATACACCGGCCAGCAACATTAAATGGCACTAGTGTTGTCATTCTGTATCTTTAGTTGGAAGGGCATACAGCGGCCAGCAACATTAAATGGCACTAGTTTTGTCATTCTGTATCTTTAGTTGGAAGGGCATACACCGGCCAGCAACAATAAATAGCACTAGTGTTGTCATTCTGTATCTTTAGTTGGAAGGGCATACAGCGGCCAGCAATATTAAATAGCACTAGTTTTGTCATTCTGTATCTTCAGTTGGAAGGGCATACACCGGCCAGCAACAATAAATAGCACTAGTGTTGTCATTCTGTATCTTTATTCAAGGAACCAAGATCAAAGTTAAATAAGACATGGCGGGTGCAAAATTTATTAAAATATAGCTCACTGAATAATGTCGCAAGTTGTGTTAAAGAATCAAATTGCAAACAGAAACACCTTTTGGAAAACAATTGAATGTATTTCTTCAAATTCAACAATTCTATTGATGCACTTTTTGGCATTCTAAGAAAGCGAGTAGGTGAGTTACTAAGTAAGTTGACGTTGTTTAATGTTCCCGTCATCACTCTCTCTAAGGGGTCTCCAATGGTCATCAGCTGTATGCAAATAGCACAGCAATCCATTCCACAATATATATGTGTATACTAAATGTGTAGAACAAAGGTCAAGAGTATGAGAACTCAAATATTTCCGGTGTCCACCACTAGCACCCCGTACTGTCTTGAACCTCATTGCTGGATCCTCCTGCCCAAAGACGAATATGAGATTACCGATCACACGTTGGGAAATGTTATCCGGTTTGGCTTGGTCTGTAGTCGCGGTTTAAAGGGCGAAGGCAGAACATGTACATTGTGCTTCCGTTGTTCTACCGAATGTAGTTGGCGGCAACGCGTTCACGGCGACGTCGGTTCACCCTGGCTTACCCATCAGTTTGATTCAGCATTTATCTTGACTTATCGCTGAAACCAATAGTTCTCCATCGCAGTTGACCAAACAACACCTTTCACACACTGTCGCGTTTCGGTACTGTAAGATATTCCTTGCAATCCTGGAATGGAAAAAAACACCTCATTACATACATTAATCCTGTTTTGTTTATTTCAAGGATAAACTGTTTATGGTTGAGAAAGTTTCTCTGCAGCCATTATAACATGCAGCCACTAGCCGACTCGTTTTACGTCTAAACACGAGGCTGTGTACTCACAGACAGATGACCACTGAGTACGTTGATCACTGTGTCAGATTTGTATTGGATATGCTCATTCAAGTTCTTATTATTATGCGCTTTTATTGATTTTTCAAAAGCCTTCGATAATGTGTGGAGAGTTGGGTTATGGCATAAAGTACTAACATATGGCATTAAGGGTAAATTCTTCCAGTTTGTTCCAAGTATGTATGCCAATATAAGTGTCTGCAAATGGTGTTGTAATAGATTATTTTCCATGTTACTCGGGCGCGTGGGAAAGAGAAAGTTTATCACCTCTTTTCTTTTGTCTCTTCATCAATGATCTCGAAAATTCCTTCTGAAAGACGGATGCACGAGTGCGAAAATTGGTGAAATTACATGTACATCTATGTATCTGTTTCTTAACCCTTCTGTATACTGATGACACTATCCTCTTTGCTAATTCTGGAACTGAACTCAAGAATACATTAGATTCTTTTAAAAGTTATTGGGGCGGTCGGGTAGCCTAGTGGTAGCTCGTCACGCCGCAAACCCGAGTTCGATTCTCGACATGGGTACAATGCGTGAAGCCCATTTCTTGTGTCTCCCGGCGTGATATTGCTGGAATGTTGCTAAAAGCGGCGTAAAACCGTAAATTAGACGTAAACCTGAAAAAAATTATCTTTGGAAGCGGGTCGTCCAAAACCGTAGGTTATCGTTTTATATGGATAATACGGAAATTGATATCGTAGACAATTATACGTACTTAGGTGTTATGTTTAGTAGAAACAGAAATTTCAAGCCAGCAATAAAATGTTTAGCGGAAAGTGCATCTAAGCCATGTTCTGTCTTCTCAAAAAGTCTAGAAATTATAATATTCCTTTCGATTGTGTACTGAAGGCTTTTGGTATAATGATATTTCCAATATTATTATATGGCTGTGAAATTTGGGCATACGGAAATATGAACATACATGTAATTGAAAAGACTCATTTAAAATTCCTTAAACTTGCCTGTGGTCTTAGAAATACAACCCCAAATGTCATGTTCTATGGAGAACTAGGTAGAATACCTTTATCGATTTATGCAGCTCAACGGGTAGTTAGTCTTTGGCATAAACTTTGTAAACCCGGACCTGCACCGAAACTATCGCAAATTATTTATAAGTTTGCTCATTTGCAATTTTTATGTAATAATGAACAGAATGCCTGGTTAAGAAATGTGAGGCAAATACTTAATAAGTGTGGTCTGTCCTATGTATTTTATGACCCACAAAGCGTTTCCAGCCAGTGGCTAACTGCTCAGACAGAAAACAATTTAAAAGATCAGTTTTTAGCAAAATTGGAGATCTGACGTCGAGAGAAGTTTAAAAGGGTATTATTATAAATATTTAAAAGATATCCCCATCATTTGAAAACGTTCTTCTCGTATCTAAACAAATGCATTATCCTATTGTGAAACATAGAACCTGTTACCATAATCTGCCCGTCGAAGTTGGCCGTTGGGTTGGTATTGAAAGTGAATTTAGGACATGTTAACTGCGTATGTCGCCAGCTATAGCCGATAAATTCAACTACCTGTTTAAATGTGAAGCTGTAGGGTTATCGGGTCTAAATAGCACTGATTTTATCGGTTCCTTTCGGATTAACGAATGTCACATTAACGACTTGACTGTAGAAACATACTTACATACATGCATGCATACATACATTTCAGATGTCTCAGTATGTTAAGTATCTAAACATTTATGTTTAATTTATTATTGATGAGTTCCCTCACAACATTGGACTATTCCAATACATTTCACCTTTTCGCCAACACCTGGTCTCATTACTATTTGACAGTGATTCATAAACACGTGCTCGTGATGTAGTCGGAATCATACAATCTACCATCGAATTCTAGATGGAGATAGAAAGGGTTTTGTCGCTTTATTTATACCCTATCCGTTCCCGTATTCAGAAGAATAATACATTATTGTTAACTGGATAAATTAGAATCTTTATTCTTTAAGCTGTTCTACCCCCACACACTAACACATTTCGATTATTTATATTAAGTTATTGTGTCGGTATATTGATTGTGCTCAGCATTTTATCTTTCACAGACAAGACCTAACATAAAGTGTTAATCGTGCTAATTCAAACCGTGAATGTTACGTCAGTATTGCCACTGTCGGGTTTTTTTTCGTATTAAGAAATTAAATTAAAACTAAATGTTTATAAGGTAGATAACGATAATACCGCCACAAATTGCATAATGCAAAACCACATTTACCGAAGGATATTGGCAGGATTGGGGTATCTTCATAGCCATTGCATAGGACCCGAAGCGCACATTAAGACTTTGTCTTTTAAATAAGGCATTTCCCGTATGTGTTTTTATCTACATTCTGTATGTACGTTATGGTGTAGCTAGCTCTCTGTATTGTCGCAAAAATATTTTTTTGTTACGGGTCAGAGCTTATATTGACTGCACTAAATGATTCACAAATCCCAGGAACGACGGTGGCATATTCAAGGTAGTTTATGAAATAGACACAGTTATGTCTTCTCCTCCGCTCCGATAAGTGATCCAGGAGGTCAGAACATATTCATTGTTAACACAGTATAGTTTGGCAAACCAACAATTCCACTAACTGGTGAACTGTTAAGTGTCCGGCCTTGATTCATGCGTGTTTGTAATAAAAAGTTCAGTTGGTAAATCTTGTTGTTTGTCTTATTCACAGTGGTAATGCTGTGCCCATTTCAAAAGCGGGTTACGGTCAGGGCACGGGACCAGTCGTGTTGGGTAATGTGGACTGCGTGGGCACTGAGGCAGATCTTGGATTGTGCAAGTTCCCAGGATGGACAGTTAACCAGTGTAATCATTCTCATGATGCGGGAGTCATTTGTCAGTCAGGTAAGTTTTGTTAAAGAAGAAAAAGTAAATTGTTCATAAGGCCAGGTCCCTGTTCCATTTTAGCGGCAAGACATTCGTTATTCCAATACTTTGAAAAGCGTTTGATTCAGTAAATCACCTTAAGCTATGGGAGTGTCTGCACGATGTAGGCTTTGGTGGAAAGATGATGAGAGCACTTAAGGGAATCTATGCCTCCGTGAAAGCGTGTGTGAGATGTAATGATAACATTTATATAGAATATTTTGATTGCTGTATATTAAACCCTCTATTATTTTCCTTTTGCATCAATGAACTGTCAAATGATGTTTCATCACATGGGTAACACGGCGTACAATTATTTCCAGACTTGTTTGAAATATTATTATTATTGTTTGCCGATGATGTTATTCTTGTCTCTGACACAGTCACTGGTTTACAGAACCAACTTAATATTCTTGAAAAGTTTGCAGATTCACATTGATTAACGGTTAAATTGGATAAAACGAGTGTTGTTGTATTTAGACGAGGAGGGCGGTTATCTGTTCATGAGAAATGGTTCTATAAAGGCAAACATGTTTCAACCGCCAACTCCTATAGATATCTTGGGTTTGTATTCTCATATACATCAAAGATGAACCAATGTGTTTCAGATCTAGCATCAAGGGATAAACGAGCTTTAATGGAAATATTTCGCAATCTATGGAAGATGGTTTTGTTGACACTTCAGTTTTCTTTAAAATATTTGATACTCAGATTCAACCTTTTCTTTTATATGGTGCGGAAATATGGGGTGTAGACAGATTTGAAAAAAAAGAACAAGTGCAATTATGGCTTGTAAGAAGTTTCTTAACGTTGGTTTGCAAACTCCAAATGCTATTGTGTATGGGGAATGCGGTCGGTACCCACTACATGTAAATGCTATGTGTCGTTCTGTAAAGTATTGGCTAAAAGTGATTGAAATTGACGAAGATAGGATACCAAGAAAATCTTATAATATGCTTGTATATAGCGACAAGTGTGGTCATCAGAACTATGCTTCTTCCATTCGTTCCATATTATTTTCTCACGGATTTGGAGTAGTTTGGCTCAGTCAAGCTGTTGGCGACAAACCATCATTCATGAATAGTTTTAAAAACGTTTTGATTAATATGTTCTACTAATCATGGAATAGTACTATCAAGGCTAGTTCTAGGTACATCCTGTTAAAAGAGTTTAAAAGTCGCCTGGAACCAGAAAAATACCTTTCCATTATTACTGAAATAAAGTATCGAAATGTTATGATAAGGCTTAGAGCCGGGCTACTAAGACTTAAGGTAAACGAAGGTAGATGGGCTGATATTGATTTACGTTTACGAGTCTGCCCCACATGTGAGACAAGTATAGAGAATGAATATCATTTTACTTTAGAATGTGAATATTACAACGATATTAGACAACTGTATTTACCAACAACTTTTTGCCATAATCCAAGTATGCATAAATTTAAAACGCTGCTTTCATCTTCATGTCAACAATTACTTGGAAAACTATGTAAATACTTGTATTCCAGCTTTGAAAGAAGACGTAATTATGAAAAGCCTGTAAATCTGTAAATTTGTACCTGACATTACCTTTTTTTCATGTACCACACTATTTCAAATGTATGTATTGTATATGGGCCAGTAAAAAAAAAGACTTCTAAGACTTATGTTTGTCGTACACAAACAGTAAACAGTAAACACACATATGATCACTTGTTGGAGGAAGGGGTGCAGGAGGAAACACACATTGCAGTCGGAGGGGGAACGGGGTGCAGGAGGAAACACACATTGCAGTTGGAGGGGGAACGGGGTGCAGGAGGAAACACACATTGCAGTTGGGGGGGGGGGGGCGCCGGAGGAAACACACATTGCAGTTGGAGGGGGAAAGGGGTGCAGGAGGAAACACACATTGCAGTTGGAGGGGGAACGGAGTGAGGAGGAAACACACATTGCAGTTGGAGGGGGAACGGGGTGCAGGAGGAAACACACATTGCAGTTGGAGGGGGAACGGGGTGCAGGAGGAAACACACATTGCAGTTGGAGGGGGAACGGGATGCATGAGGAAACACACATTGCAGTTAGAGGGGGGACGGGGTGCAGGAGGAAACACACATTGCAGTTGGAGGGGGAACGGGGTGCAGGAGGAAACACACATTGCAGTTAGAGGGGGAACGGGGTGCAGGAGGAAACACACATTGCAGTTGAAGGGGGAACGGGATGCAGGAGGAAACACACATTGCAGTTGGAGGGGGAACGGGGTGCAGGAGGAAACACACATTGCAGTCGGAGGGGGGACGGGGTGCAGGAGGAAACACACATTGCAGTCGGAGGGCGAACGGGGTGCAGGAGGAAACACACATTGCAGTTGGAGGGGGGACGGGGTGCAGGAGGAAACACACATTGCAGTCGGAGGGCGAACGGGGTGCAGGAGGAAACACACATTGCAGTTGGAGGGGGAACGGGGTGCAGGAGGAAACACACATTGCAGTTGGAGGGGGAACGGGGTGCAGGAGGAAACACACATTGCAGTTGGAGGGGGAAAGGGGCGCCGGAGGAAACACACATTGCAGTTGGAGGGGGAACGGGGTGCAGGAGGAAACACACATTGCAGTTGGAGGGGGAAAGGGGTGCGAAGGAAACACACATTGCAGTTGGGGGGGGGGGGGGGGGGGGCGCCGGAGGAAACACACATTGCAGTTGGAGGGGGAAAGGGGTGCAGGAGGAAACACACATTGCAGTTAGAGGGGGAACGGGGTGCAGGAGGAAACACACATTGCAGTTGGAGGGGGAACGGAGTGCAGGAGGAAACACATTGCAGTTGGAGGGGGAACGGGGTGCAGGAGGAAACACACATTGCAGTTGGAGGGGGAACGGGGTGCAGGAGGAAACACACATTGCAGTCGGAGGGCGAACGGGGTGCAGGAGGAAACACACATTGCAGTTGGAGGGGGAACGGGGTGCAGGAGGAAACACATATTGCAGTTGGAGGGGGAACGGGGTGCAGGAGGAAACACACATTTCAGTTGGAGGGGGAAAGGGGCGCCGTAGGAAACACACATTTCAGGTGGAGGGGGAAAGGGGCGCCGGAGGAAACACACATTTCAGTTGGAGGGGGAAAGGGGTGCAGGAGGAAACACACATTTCAGTTGGAGGGGGAACGGGGTGCAGGAGTAAACACACATTTCAGTTGGAGGGGGAAAGGGGCGCAGGAGGAAACACACGTAACTGAAACATTTTCAAATCATGCATTATTTAACGCCATGACATCTAGATAATTGAACCCAAAACTAAATGTAATCACATCATCGTGTGGCATAACGTTGGCTTCAAGATAAGTCAATAGCAGTAACATTTATACTTTCATTTGGAAATGCCACTTTGTTTACCATGTTATTATATTAACCCAAGAAACACTGGTTCTCGATCAGCGTGTCTTAATTGTATAAGGGCACAAGGGTATCCTCACCCCTCAGTATCTGTTGCAGCAACTGCCAACATGACAGCTGTCCGTCTGAATGGAGGAGCCAAGATGTCCGAGGGCCGAGTCGAAGTTCTCTACAACAGCACCTGGGGCACGGTGTGCGACGACAACTTCGGCGGAAATGAAGCTGCGGTAATCTGTCGGTCGCTAGGATACAATGCGTAACTACCACTTAGACATTTCTCACAACACATGTCAAGTGCTGTACTGAAGGGTACCGTTATGTAGATCCCCCATGTACGAACCAGTCTCGAGCATATTTACAGTTCATTAAACCAGTACTAAACTTGTCTGTTATTTTCTATTTTATGAGGTCGATCAACCAAACAATACATTATAACTCTAATGACTTGGAGAAAGACATCAGCTTCAGACTGGGCACAAATTACATCGTTTAGACCTGGACCGTAAATCAGCTCCAAAAGTTCCCTAGTTGGAGGGCTGAAGAGTGTATATAGTGACGTAGCGTCCGCCGCTACCCCGCTGTCATGTTAGTGGTCAGTTAGTTACTTATGTATTTAGGTCACCTACGGACACGCGAAAAAGTGATTACGCCGGTCAATATTTTATTGTACAGGTTAAGTTTTTAAAAAAGCAGCAAAGAGGGTTTTGGTGATCCTGGCTCGGTCAGGCTGGTCAGGCTCATCATGAGCTCAGGGCCCTTGCCCCCTCTACACGCAGCCCAGACAGGGACTTCTCCCAGGAAGCGCTGCCTAGTCAAACCCACCCAGAACTTTTCGGAGAATGTGAAGACTCCCCAACACTGCAGCATTCTGCATTACCCAGATTGTCAGAAGGGCTGTATTCCTGGTGGCAAACCCGGGTATTCTCCCAATGTCAGTCAACAGATTGAGGGAGTACCAAACCTAAGGCACCGAGAACATTGGGGAGTCGAACAGCTTGGTACTTGGGATGCAAGCGTGACATTTCGAAAGTGAGGTCTGCATATTTGACATGTTTTTACTCAATCTTGTCAATCACATTTATGTCAAAAGGGACAGAAAATATAATAATATAAATGATTTCATTGGATTTATCAAAAAGGACAAAATCAGGTTTGTTCGCCTGGATACGTCTGAGGCTGTATACGGGCCTATTCCAAAGAAATTTGTATTGAACATTTTCCATGACGCCCTCTACATATTCTGGTTGGTACCATGGATGGACCTCTGTGTCAAAACCACACGCATGGCGAAGACGGTAATAAAATGATCAAGCCACTGAATCATGTCGTTTAAGATACTGTGTTTGGGCCAAAGCTTGGGCATCCACTGACAATGTGTTGGACAGTCTCATTAAATTCATTCCATAATCTGGGGCGGTCGGGCAGTCTAGTGGTTAAAGCGTTCGCTCCTTACGCCGAAGGCCCGGGTTCGATTCCCGACATGAGTACAATGTGTGAAGCCCATTTCTGGTGCCCCCCGCCGTGATATTGCTGGAATATTGCTAAAAGGGGCGTAAAACCATACTCACTCACTCACTCATTACATAATCTACATTTCCTATTCATATTTTGATGCAAAATCACCCATTGACGGTTACGAGTTGGAAGTGACTGGTCCTGAGCAGCAAACAGAAAGCCTTCTGTTTCACTTTTCAGGCCAGCCGACCTCATCCAAGCGAAGGACTCTGCAGGGTTGCTGAACTTCTCAAACACTGCACAAAAACTCGATGCAGTGGTCGTTCAAATAGCCTTTCCTTGAAAAACTGAGTCAGGGCCGATTTGACATGGCACTTCATTTTGTTGAAACTCATTTCTGTACCTTCCAGTTATTATTATTATTATTATTATTATTATTATTATTATAATAAAAAGTGGTAGTAGTAGTAGTAGTAGTAGTAGTAGTAGTAGTAGTAGTAGACCGCCTCGGTGGTCTAGTGGTAGAGCGTCTGCCCGGAGAGCTGAAGGACGGGGGTTCGATCACCGGCCGCGTCATACCAAAATACGTTAAAAGATGGTACTTGTTGTAACCCTGGCACTCGGCATTAAGGGGCTTAAACAAGGACTGATCGTCTAGCCCGCACAAGCAGCCACACCCACACACACACACACACGTGCGTGCTAAGTGCATTAATCTTCATCGCGACGTTAAACCCCTTTTCATCTCACCAGTAGTAGTAGTCCTCTGACATGTGTTTAATTTTCCCCTGGGCGGACAGATCTGGATCTGTAGCAGTATCGCAAGCAGCATACGGCCCTGGCACGGGGCCAGTGTGGCTTGGTGATCTCCAGTGTCGGGGAACAGAGACGAACCTCAACCAGTGCGGGCACAGGGGCTGGGGACGATCGAACTGTCGACATAATGAAGATGCGTCAGTCATGTGCTCACGTGAGTTTAACTGCAATGAAAACTGGTCCCAATCCACACGTGTGACTCACGTAGTCCCTGTCAGACGCTATATACAGGTATATATATGGTATCTTAGACAATCTATCTTTGAACATCAATAAATTTGCTTTTTTGGCACAAATGTACAACATTTTACTCTTTATAAACTGTTACATGAATGCGTGATGGTCAAATAGGTATATAATCAAATTAACAACAGTTCTTTCAATGTGCAATAACATAAAAACAAACACGGTATACTTTCTTTTGCCCTTCAATTCATGTATATCATTTGTTATGGTGAGGTCCCGTGAAGAATTACAGCATATGTTTTTACGGATTGCAATTTTTAAAGGTCTGCCACATGAAGAATTACACAGAGCGCTAGATTCAAGTATGTGATATTGATTATCCTTATGTGGGTTTTATTGAGGTCTGCATTTGACATAACATATCTATTCAATAGCCACATCATCGTGTGTTTATGATCGTTTCCACGTGAGATATTGTTGATTGTTACAGATGGCTCCACAACAGGGGACAAGGTCACGGTACGGTTGGTTGGTGGTGATGTGAGTTCCGAGGGCCGGGTTGAGGTCCACTACAATGGGTCTTGGGGGACTGTTTGCGACGACTCTTGGAGCAATATGGACGCTCAGGTCGTCTGTCGGATGCTCGGACTTCCTGCGTTAGTATGATAGTAGTTGGAAAAGGTGCACACGTGTGAGCAAGCAGATTATAACACAACACGCTGACTTCCATATCACAATCTACGTGTATGTGTAAGAGTAATAGACACACACACACACACACACACACACACACACACAAACACACACACACACACACACACACACACACACACACACACACTACACACATCAAATTGGTTGGAAAGTGAATGCAAACAGACAGACCGATTATGTAATTTACGTCTCACTCATAACGCAACAGGTACTAAAACATGCATTTTATCTTTGATGCAGTTAAAACAGGCAATGTACAGTTAGCAAGTGTGTTAGACCCAGCTTCATTAAATTATCCCGGCTCTTGCATTCCAGGGGGCACGGGTGGCCCAGTCGTCTTGGGCGCCGCGATTCGCTGTGCAGAGTTGCGTCCCTTGGACATGCCAGAAACCTATGATTGTGGGTTCGAATCCCGCATCGCCCCGATTATGTTTCTAGGTTTGTCAGCACCATACCCGTGCTCGTGGGTTTCACCGAAGTGGTAAACGTCTGAGACCTGCATCACTTCGGGCTTTCCTCCCTCATTAAGCTGACACGCCGCGATATAACTGGAATACTCACTCACTCTTGCATTCCATTGTTTCTTTCTCTTTTGTGTATCTTCCTCATCTGCCCATATAAATATATATATATTGTTTAATATTCCCTTATTCATGTCATTAGGGCAGTGCATCCCATGTCTTCATTTATTGCCAGATTTGGTACACATTTTCAAACTTCAAGAAAAGATCTGATTGCCCTTTTACACATGCACATGTATTAATATCTAAAAATCAACGTGGCTTCTCGTGTTGATATGTAGCAGAATCACGTCATGCATGACGGCGCGACATACTGTACATTACTTTAATATATAATGAAAGAAATCAAGGAGTTATGTTTCTACGGAGATGTTCTATTTTATGTACATGGAATTATACATACACATTCGAAAAAGAAATAACAATGAATTTGTAATGGAGATATGGATCAATTAACATTTTGTTTCTTTAGGGATTGGGCAATGGCCAGGATCAAATCATTCTTTGGTCAAGGACGCCTTTCTACTTTACTTGACGATGTTAAGTGTGACGGGTCCGAGTTGTCTCTAGGAGAGTGCCCCCACTCCCCCTGGGGAGTGAACAACTGCAATCACGGGGAGGATGCCGGAGTGGTCTGTTTGGCAGGTAGGACCCTCACGCTGTTGCACACTGCATGGTTAACCAAATCAAATATGAATATATTAACATAGGAGTGACACTAATGTAATGGTAGGCCAGGAGTATCATGGTTGGATGATGTCCGATCTGAGGCTGTGCAGCTATTACGAGGCCGAAGGCATGTTTTATCATGTATTGAGTGATGAAATACTAAATCTGAAAAAAACCCAGATGTTTTACTCCGGTGAGATTGCACTTGAAGTCGGAACTACTTCAATCCTGTCTATTTGACATTAATTTAACACCATACGAATATTTAGAAAATACAAAATATATATAAATAATAGGTTTATCTAATTTCCTGATCTCGAAAGCCGCCTATGAAATTGTCCACTTGATGAGACAAACATGGTACATCTGACCAGAAAATCCAATATGTCAACAACCACTGATAAGTACTAGTATTTATCTTGAAAGCAGCATCAAACGTGACGGCCCGCCTTGTGAATGGAACGTCTACATCGAATGGTCGCGTGGAGGTGTTCTTCAACAACACATGGGGCACTGTGTGTGATGATAGGTTCGGGAACAAGGAAGCAGGAGTTGTCTGCCATATGTTAGGATTTGAGAGGTACGTGGAGTTACATACGCTTGTGTGATGTGCATATATACGACAGCGCGCATGACATACGGATGTACGCGTAGTTGGTCTGCTATAATGGGAAACACCTCATAGAGAGAACATAAGTAGGATGATCTGAACTGAACTATCGGTTGCTGATGATGTTTTGCTCCGTGAACGAAAAGTCAATGCCCATCTCCAGCAGCACATCATCCACAGACTGCCATGTCCAGCAATCAGGCCAAACTTTTCCCTGTTGAACACGTCTGGAACATGACAGGAAGACGTGGGCGTCAACATCATAGGCCGCCGATCACGTTGGCTGAACTTGGACGGGCGCTACAAGAGGAGTAGGACATACTTTATCATCAAATCGCCATTGGGAGACTCATACGCAGTATGCCTCTCCGAGTGATTGAATGTTTGATAAATCGTGGCGGTATTACGCACTACTGATCTAAGACGTCAACTTTGAAATTTCCCATCTTACCACTATCGTTCTTCAAGATTGTTAGCAGTCAAAACATCTACTGTCATGCTTCACTAATGTGTTCCCATTATATTCATTATTGTTATATAACTATTACCAGAATGTAATATCTCTTACACTTTGGGAAATTTTAAGTTGTTTCTGAGTATCCTCTACTCTTTTTGAAAGGTATATATACTCAAAACCATTCGACTGAATGACATTTACACATTTGAAGCGTTTTCGTGTAAAAGTGACATGGCAAGCTGTACCATCCTCTCTGGCCAGGACAACGTAGGTCCCGATCCACAAAAGCGTTCGTAGCGTTACGACATATCGCAAATACATGTATATACTTTTTCAAAGGCTTACAAATGTCATACCGCTTTCAACGATTTCCGGTTTGGAGCCCTGGTCCCCAGAAACAGCCAGAGTTGCTCCTGTCTTAATTATGGTTTGATATGTACCTTTCCACGTGGACTACTTTGACCACTATGGCTCATGTAGCGTGAAAAGAGAGAAGCCCATTTAACTCCACGCCTGGAGAGTTCAAGTTGCTAAGGTGACAGAACATTTTCATTATATGTTGACCAAGGACGTCTGCAACCCGCGGCCTTTGTTTAAGTGGACTTATACGGTTATGCACTTCTTCCATTTCTGGTGTGATAAAGTGTTAAAATGTAATATGGACTTAAGCTTGTATTTCAGGCTGGGCAGCATAGCGATTGGTAACGCCCACTTTGGACAAGGCTCTGGTGGTGTGCTGCTTGATAATGTTATGTGCGTTGGCACTGAGGACAATATTGCTCAATGTCTAAGCAACGGTTGGTACATCACGCACTGCCAACACAAAGACGATGTTAGTGTTCTCTGTAGTGAAGGTGAGTACATGTCGGCTGAGTGGGAGATTAATTCTCGATTACCAAGTTCAAAGCCTATTCTCAAAATGTCTATGTTTAGCGCTCATACATGAATTAACTGACTGACCGTCGAATGTGTATAGTGATTATGTCGAACAGAGTGTTGGCGTTGCACTTGATCAGTATCAATAGGTATACACCTAGTACAGGACACATGTAGCGATATTAACATGTACTATGAGAGGTGTGATCTGTCTACAGATGTTCCCAAACTGCGTCTTGCCGAAGGTCCAAATAAATTTCAAGGTCGTCTTGAGATGGAAGTGGCGGGTACATGGGGAACAATCTGTGATGACAACTTCTCGTACACCGCCGCAGCTGTTGTCTGCCGTCAGA
This sequence comes from Haliotis rufescens, assembly GCF_023055435.1. Lineage (NCBI taxonomy): Eukaryota > Metazoa > Mollusca > Gastropoda > Lepetellida > Haliotidae > Haliotis > Haliotis rufescens. Next base: position 10,031,183 of record NW_025964372.1, read on the forward strand.
TGGGATTACCATTGTAAGTACTCTGTATACAGTTTACACATCTCACAAATATCCATCAGTTTCACTCAAACATATCCATCGGTCTTTTCCAGGTGCCTAATGTTCACTCTGCCCCAAATCCATCCGTCTGTTCCAGGTGCCTAGTGTTCACTCTCACCCATATCCATCCGTCTATTCCAGGTGCCTAGTGTTCACTCTCACCCATATCCATCCGTCTGTTCCAGGTGCCTAGTGTTCACTCTCACCCATATCCATCCGCCTGTTCCAGGTACCTAGTATTCACTCTCACCCATATCCATCCGTCTATTCCAGGTGCCTAGTGTTCACTCTCACCCATATCCATCCGTCTGTTCCAGGTGCCTAGTGTTCACTCTCACCCAAATCCATCCGTCTGTTCCTGGTACCTAGTGTTCACTCTCAACCCATATCCATTCGTCTGTTCCAGGTGACTAGTGTTCACTCTCACCCATATCCATCCGTCTGTTCCTGGTACCTAGTGTTCACTCTCACCCATATCCATCCGTCTGTTCCAGGTTCACTAGTGTTCACTCTCACCCATATCCATCCGTCTGTTCCAGGTACCTGGTGTTTACTCTCACCCATATCCATCCGTCTATTCCTGGTACCTAGTGTTTCACTCTCACCCATATCCATCCGTCTGTTCCTGGTACCTGGTGTTGTACTCTCACCCATATCCATCCGTCTGTTCCTGGTACCTGGTGTTCACTCTCACCCATATCCATCCGTCTGTTCCAGGTGCCTAGTGTTCACTCTCACCCATATCCATCCTGCCTGTTCCAGGTACCTAGTATTCACTCTCACCCATATCCATCCGTCTATTCCAGGTGCCTAGTGTTCACTCTCACCCATATCCATCCGTCTGTTCCAGGTACCTAGTGTTCACTCTCACCCATATCCATCCGTCTGTTCCAGGTTCCTAGTGTTCACTTCTCACCCATATCCATCCGTCTGTTCCAGGTGCCTAGTGTTCACTCTCACCCATATCCATCCGTCTGTTCCAGGTTCCTAGTGTTCACTCTCTCACCCATATCCATCCGTCTGTTCCAGGTGCCTAGTGTTCACTCTCACCCATATCCATCCGTCTGTTCCAGGTGCCTAGTGTTCACTCTCACCCATATCCATTCCGTCTGTTCCTGGTACCTAGTGTTCACTCTCACCCATATCCATCCGTCTGTTCCAGGTTCCTAGTGTTCACTCTCACCCATATCCATCCGTCTGTTCCAGGTACCTGGTGTTTACTCTCACCCATATCCATCCGTCTATTCCTGGTACCTAGTGTTCACTCTCACCCATATCCATCCGTCTGTTCCTGGTACCTAGTGTTCACTCTCACCCATATCCATCCGTCTGTTCCTGGTACCTGGTGTTTACTCTCACCCCATATCCATCCGTCTGTTCCAGGTACCTGGTGTTCACTCTCACCCATATCCATCCGTCTGTTCCTGGTACCTAGTGTTCACTCTCACCCATATCCATCCGTCTGTTCCAGATGCCTAGTGTTCACTCTCACCCATATCCATCCGTCTGTTCCTGGTACCTAGTGTTCACTCTCACACCATATCCATCCGTCTGTTCCTGGTACCTAGTGTTCATTCTCACCCAAATCCATCCGTCTGTTCCAGGTGCCTAGTGTTCACTCTCAACCCATATCCATCCGTCCTGTTCCAGATGCCTAGTGTTCACTCTCACCCATATCCATCCGTCTGTTCCAGATACCTAGTGTTCACTCTCTACCATATCCATCCGTCTGTTCCAGGTGCCTAGTGTTCACTCTCACCCATATCTATCCGTCTGTTCCAGGTACCTAGTGTTCACTCTCACCCTTATCCATCCGTCTGTTCCAGGTACCTTTGTGTTCACTCTCACCCATATCCATCCGTCTGTTCCAGGTACCTAGTGTTAACTCTCACCTATATCCATCCGTCTGTTCCTGGTACCTGGTGTTTACTCTCACCCATATCCATCCGTCTTTTCCTGGTACCTAGTGTTCACTCTCACCCATATCCATCTGTCTGTTCCAGGTGCCTAGTGTTCACTCTCACCTCATATCCATCTGTCTGTTCCAGGTGCCTAGTGTTCACTCTCACCCATATCCATCCGTCTGTTCCAGGTGCCTAGTGTTCACTCTCACCCATATCCATCTGTCTGTTCCAGGTGCCTAGTGTTCACTCTCACCCATATCCATCCGTCTATTCCAGGTGCCTAGTGTTCACTTCTCACCCATCCGTCTGTTCCGAGGCATGGGAATTAATTATATATAACAGTCTGTAAAAGTCCAAAGACCAAGTTTTCCACACTTGCCGAACTAGGCTGGAATTTTTGTGGCCTCAATCGTAGCGCCACCAGTACCTATTACGAGTTATGTCTCTTCAATGTCCCCCTTTTGACAATCAGATTCCACTTTTCATATCATCGGTAATCAAGATCTATCGCATTATGTAATAAAACGTGTTTTAGAGCGCGAGTACCTTGATTTTTTTGCGCGCCAACATTATTGCACGGACAACCAATCAGTGTTTTTCTTGATTAGTCCAATTTCACAGAAATAATTTGGTATTGAATTAACATTTCATACGTTTTCGTGATATTAAATCCTTGAATTTTCCATAAATCCAATTGTTCCTTTTTGTGATATCACCCAAGTGAGTGAGTGAGTGAGGTTTTACGCCGCTTTTAGCAATATTCCAGCAATATCACGGCAGGGGACACCAGACAATGGGCTTCACACATTGTACCAATGTCGAGACTCGAACCCGGGTCTTCGGCAGTGACGAGCTAACGCTTTAACTACTAGGCTACCCGACCGCCCCTGATATCACCCGAAACTGCTGAATTTGTCAATATAATCACAGAAATATAGCATTTAATTATGATTTTTAGAATTGGATACATTTTATCCATGCCTCTCATAGTAGTGACTTACTCTCAAGTGTGCAATACTCTCTCTCCAGGTTGTGTCCTGAATATATGTTCCCTACCAGCTTTAGTATCATCAGCTCGGTCTGGTGTAATGAATCACCCTTGATGACATGAATGTTTCAGAGGTCGTTTACTAAGAAGATAAACATAGTGTCTTGTCTATGGAGAGCAATATATTACCTGTATAAGGCGCAGAACTGAATTTGGAACCGTACAACGGTAATTCTTTGGAAATGTCCAAAAAGGCACTGGTTGCGTTCAATGTTTTGAGTACGTCGCCTGTATGAAATAAGAAACAGTGACAAAAGCCTTAAAACAAAGTATGTCACTTAATAATATACACTAACTGTTTTTACATCCATATGGTTTACTCGTGTGTATGATGCGTTGAAAGTGCGTGGCATATTTTCTCATTGTAAGCAAACACTAAGTGGCCACTTGGGGGACCGACTATTGAAATTCGGGCATGGGAGTTGCCTGACTGCAGCAAAAACAGAGTTGGATTCCGTTTTCCAGAAACCTTTCGGAAACCTTCCATACACCTTCCCATCTTCCTTTTACTCTGTCATCGATACCTCCCGGAAACCTTCCATACACCTTCCCATCTTCCTTTTACTCTGTCATCGATACCTCCCGGAAAACCTTCGCATACACCTTCCCATCTTCCTTTTACTCTGTCATCGATACCTCCCGGAAACCTTCCATACACCTTCCCATCTTCCTTTTACTCTGTCATCGGATACCTCCCGGAAACCTCCCATACACCTTCCCATCTTCCTTTTACTCTGTCATCGATACCTCCCGGAAACCTTCCATACACTTCCCATCTTCCTTTTACTCTGTCATCGATACCTCCCGGAAACCTTCCATACACCTTCCCATCTTCCTTTTACTCTGTCATCGATACCTCCCGGAAACCTCCCATACACCTTCCCATCTTCCTTTTACTCTGTCATCGATACCTCCCGGAAACCTTCCATACACCTTCCCATCTTCCTTTTACTCTGTCATCGATACCTCCCGGAAACCTCCCATACACCTTCCCATCTTCCTTTTACTCTGTCATCGATACCTCCCGGAAACCTTCCATACACCTTCCCATCTTCCTTTTACTCTGTCATCGATACCTCCTCGGAAACCTTCCATACACCTTCCCATCTTCCTTTTACTCTGTCATCGATACCTCCCGGAAACCTCCCATACACCTTCCCATCTTCCTTTTACTCTGTCATCGATACCTCCCGGAAACCTTCCATACACCTTCCCATCTTCCTTTTACTCTGTCATCGATACCTCCCGGAAACCTCCCATACGCCTTCCCATCTTCCTTTTACTCTGTCATTGATACCTCCCGGAAACCTCCCATAGCTCCTTCCCATCTTCCTTTTACTCTGTCATCGATACCTCCCGGAAACCTCCCATACGCCTTCCCATCTTCCTTTACTCTGTCATCGATACCTCCCGGAAAACCTCCCATACGCCTTCCCATCTTCCTTTTACTCTGTCATCGATACCATCCCGGAAACCTTCCATACGCCTTCCCATCTTCCTTTTACTCTGTCATCGATACCTCCCTGAAACCTCCCATACACCTTCCCATCTTCCTTTTACTCTGTCATCGATACCTCCCGGAAACCTTCCATACACCTTCCCATCTTCCTTTTACTCTGTCATCGATACCTCCCGGAAACCTTCCATACACCTTCCCATCTTCCTTTTACTCTGTCATCGATACCTCCCGGAACCTTCCATACACCTTCCCATCTTCCTTTTACTCTGTCATCGATACCTCCCGGAAACCTTCCATACACCTTCCCATCTTCCTTTTTACTCTGTCATCGATACCTCCCGGAAACCTCCCATACACCTTCCCATCTTCCTTTACTCTGTCATCGATACCTCCCTGAAACCTACCATACACCTTCCCATCTTCTCTTTACTCTGTCATCGATACCTCCCGGAAACCTTCCATACACCTTCCATCTTCCTTTTACTCTGTCATCGATACCCTCCCGGAAACCTCCCATACACCTTCCCATCTTCCTTTTACTCTGTCATCGATACCTTCCCGGAAACCTCCCATACACCTTCAAATCTTCCTTTACTCTGTCATCGATACCTCCCGGAAACCTTCCATACACCTTCCCATCTTCCTTTTACTCTGTCATCGATACCTCCCGGAAACCTTCCATACACCTTCCCATCTTCCTTTTACTCTGTCATCGATACCTCCCGGAAACCTCCCATACACCTTCCCATCTTCCTTTTACTCTGTCATCGATACCTCTCCGGAAACTTCCATAACACCTTCCCATCTTCCTTTTACTCTGTCATCGATACCTCCCGAAACCTCCCATACACCTTCCCATCTTCCTTTTACTCTGTCATCGATACCTCCCGGAAACCTCCCATACACCTTCCCATCTTCCTTTTACTCTGTCATCGATACCTCCCGGAAAACTTCCATACACCTTCCCATCTTCCTTTTAACTCTGTCATCGATACCTCCCGGAAACCTTCCATACACCTTCCTCATCTTCCTTTTACTCTGTCATCGATACCTCCCGGAAACCTTCCATACACCTTCCCATCTTCCTTTTACTCTGTCATCGATACCTCCCGAAACCTTCCATACACCTTCCCATCTTCCTTTTACTCTGTCATCGATACCTCCCGGAAACCTCCATACACCTTCCCATCTTCCTTTTACTCTGTCATCGATACCTCCCGGAAACCTCCCATACACCTTCCCATCTTCCTTTTACTCTGTCATCGATACCTCCCGGAAACCTTCCATACACCTTCCCATCTCCTTTTCTCTGTCATCGATACCTCCCGGAAACCTCCATACACCTTCCCATCTTCCTTTTACTCTGTCATCGATACCTTCCCGGAAACCCTTCCATACACCTTCCCATCTTCCTTTTACTCTGTCATCGATACCTCCCGGAAACCTCCCATACACCTTCCCATCTTCCTTTTATCTCTGTCATCGATACCTTCCCGGAAACCTCTCCATACACCTTCCCATCTTCCTTTTTACTCTGTCATCGATACCTCCCGGAAACCTTCCATACACCTTCCCATCTTCCTTTTACTCTGTCATCGATACCTCCCGGAAACCTTCCCATACACCTTCCCATCTTCCTTTTACTCTGTCATCGGATACCTCCCGGAAACCCTCCATACACCTTCCCATCTTCCTTTTACTCTGTCATCGATACCTCCCGGAAACCTTCCCAATACACCCTTCCCATCTTCCTTTTACTCTGTCATCGATACCTTCCCGGAAACCTTCCCATACACCTTCCCATCTTCCTTTTACTCTGTCATCGATACCTCCCGGAAACCTCCATTACCTTCCCATCTTCCTTTTACTCTGTCATCGATACCTCCCGGAAACCTTCCCATACACCTTCCCATCTTCCTTTTACTCTGTCATCGATACCATCCCGGAAACCTTCCATACACCTTCCCATCTTCCTTTTACTCTGTCATCGATACCTCCCGGAAACCTTCCCATACACCTTCCCATCTTCCTTTTACTCTGTCATCGATACCTCCCGGAAACCTTCCATACACCTTCCCATCTTCCTTTTTACTCTGTCATCGATTACCTCCCAGGAAACCTTCCATACACCTTCCCAATCTTCCTTTTACTCTGTCATCGATACCTCCGGAAACCTCCCATACACCTTCCCATCTTCCTTTTACTCTGTCATCGATACCTCCCGGAAACCTTCCATACACCTTCCCATCTTCCTTTTACTCTGTCATCGATACCTCCCCGGAAACCTTCCATACACTTCCCATCTTCCTTTTACTCTGTCATCGATACCTCCCGGAAACCTCACATACACCTTCCCATCTTCCTTTTACTCTGTCATCGATACCTCCCGAAACCTCCATACACCTTTCCCAATCTTCCTTTTACTCTGTCATCGATACCCTCCCGGAAACCTTCCATACACCTTCCCATCTTTCCTTTTACTCTGTCATCGATACGCTGCCTCGGAAACCTTCCATACACCTTCCCATCTTCCTTTTACTCTGTCATCGATACCTCCCGGAAACCTTCCATACACCTTCCATCTTCCTTTTACTCTGTCATCGATACCTCCCGAAACCTTCCATACACCTTCCCATTCTTCCTTTTACTCTGTCATCGATACCTCCCGGAAACCTCCCATACACTTTCCCATCTTCCTTTTAACTTCTGTCATCGATACC